>NW_027077592.1:0-300000 GCF_963924675.1 Phocoena phocoena | reverse complement strand
TGGGACGGGTTAGGTTAAGGCTTCGGGTAGGGTTAGGGTTAGGGTTAGGGTTAGGTTTAGGGTTAGGGGACGGGGACGGTTTAAGGGACAGGTTATGGTAGCACAACGTTTTAGGGTGAGCGTACGTGTTAGGGTACGTGTTAGTGTTAGCGTACGGGTTATTATTAGCGGACGGGTTAGGGTAAGGCTTCGGGTAAGGGTTAGGGTTAGGGTTAGGGTTAGGGTTAGGGTTAGGGGACTGGGACGGTTCAGGGGACAGGTTAGGGTACGACAACGGTTTAGGGTGAGCGTACGTGTTAGGGTAAGTGTTAGGGTTAGCGTACGGGTTAGGATTAGGGGATGGGTTAGTGTAAGGCTTCGGGTAAGGGTTAGGGTTAGGGTTAGGGTTAGTTATAGGGGACGGGGATGGTTTAGGGTACAAGTTAGGGTACGACAATGGTTTAGGGTGAGCGTACGTGTTAGGGTACGGGTTAGGGTTAGCGTACGGGTTAGGATTAGGGGATGGGTTAGAGTAAGGCTTCGGGTAAGGGTTAGGGTTAGGGTTAGGTTTAGGGTTAGGGGACGGGGACGGTTTAGGGGACAGGTTAGGGTACGACAGCGGTTTAGGGTGAGCGTACGTGTTAGGGTACGGGTTAGTGTTAGCGTACGGGTTAGGATTAGAGGACGGCTTAGGGTAAGGCTTCGGGTAAGTGTTAGGGTTAGGGTTAGGGTTAGGGTTAGGGTTAGATGACGGGGACGGTTTAAGGGACAGGTTAGTGTACGACAAGGGTTTAGGGTGTGCGTATGTGTTAGGGTACGCTTTAGTGTTAGCGTACGGGTTAGGATTAGGGTACGGGTTACGGTAAGGCTTCGGGTAAGGGTTAGGGTTAGGGTTAGGGTTAGGGTTAGGCAACGGGGACGGTTTAGGGGACAGGTTAGTGTACGACAACGGTTTAGGGTGAGCGTACGTGTTAGGGTACGGGTTCGTGTTAGCGTACGGGTTAGGTTTATGGGACGGGTTAGTGTAAGGCTTCGGGTAAGGGTTAGGGTTATGGTTAGGGTTAGGGATAGGGTTAGGGGACGGGGACGGTTTAGGGGACAGTTTAGAGTACGACAACGGTTTATGGTGAGCATACATGTTAGGGTACGGGTTAGTGTTAGCCTACAGGTTAGAATTAGGGGACGGGTTAGGGTAAGGCTTCGGGTAAGGGTTAGGGTTAGGGTTAGGGTTAGGGTTAGGGGACGGGGACTTGGACGGTTTAGGGGACAGGTTAGTGTACGACAACGGTTTAGGGTGAGCGTACGTGTTAGGGTACGGTTTAGTGTTAGCGTACGGTTTAGGATTAGGGGACGGGTTAGGGTAAGGCTTCAGGTAAGGTTTAGGGTTAGGGTTAGGGTTAGGGTTAGGGGACGGGGACGGTTTAGGGGACACGTTAGGGTACGACAACGGTTAAGGTGAGCGTACGTGTTAGGGTACGGGTTAGTGTTAACGTACGGGTTAGGTTTAGGGGACGGGTTAGTGTAATGCCTCGGGTAAGGGTTAGGGTTAGGGTTAGGGTTAGGGGACGGGGACGGTTAAGGGGACAGGCTAGGGCACGACAACGGTTTAGGGTGAGCGTACGTGTTAGTGTACGGGTTAGTTTTAGCGTACGGGTTAGGATTAGGGGACGGGTTAGTGTAAGGCTTCGGGTAAGGTTAGGGTTAGGGTTAGGGTTAGGGTTAGGGTTAGGGAATGAGGACGGTTTAGGGGACAGGTTAGGGTACGACAACGGTTTAGGGTGAGCGTACGTGTTAGGGTATGGGTTAGAGTTAGCATATGGGTTAGGAATAGGGGACGGGTTAGTGTAATGCTTAGGGGAAGGTTTAGGGTTAGGGTTAGGGTTAGGGTTACGGGACGGGGACGGTTTAGGGGACAGGTTAGGGTACGACAACGGTTTAGGGTGAGCGTACGTGTTATGGTACGCGTTAGTGTTATTGTATGGGTTAGGAATAGGGGACGGGTAAGGGTAAGGCTTCAGGTAAGGGTTAGGGTTAGGGTTAGGGTTAGGGTAAGAGTTAGGGGACGGGGACGGTTTAGGGGACAGGTTAGTGTACGACAACTTTTT
Organism: Phocoena phocoena; assembly: GCF_963924675.1. Taxonomy (NCBI): domain Eukaryota; kingdom Metazoa; phylum Chordata; class Mammalia; order Artiodactyla; family Phocoenidae; genus Phocoena; species Phocoena phocoena. The sequence continues at coordinate 297,916 of NW_027077592.1, read as the reverse complement.
AGGGTGAGCGTACGTGTTAGGGTACGGGTTAGTGTTAGCGTACGGGTTAGGCTTATGGGACGGGTTAGGTTAAGGCTTCGGGTAGGGTTAGGGTTAGGGTTAGGGTTAGGTTTAGGGTTAGGGGACGGGGACGGTTTAAGGGACAGGTTATGGTAGCACAACGTTTTAGGGTGAGCGTACGTGTTAGGGTACGTGTTAGTGTTAGCGTACGGGTTATTATTAGCGGACGGGTTAGGGTAAGGCTTCGGGTAAGGGTTAGGGTTAGGGTTAGGGTTAGGGTTAGGGGACTGGGACGGTTAAGGGGACAGGTTAGGGTACGACAACGGTTTAGGGTGAGCGTACGTGTAAGGGTAAGTGTTAGGGTTAGCGTACGGGTTAGGATTAGGGGATGGGTTAGTGTAAGGCTTCGGGTAAGGGTTAGGGTTAGGGTTAGGGTTAGTTATAGGGGACGGGGATGGTTTAGGGTACAAGTTAGGGTACGACAATGGTTAAGGGTGAGCGTACATGTTAGGGTACGGGTTAGTGTTAGCGTACGGGTTAGGTTTAGGGTACGGGTTAGTGTAAGGGTTCGGGTAAGGGTTAGGGTTAGGGTTAGGGTTAGGGGACGGGGACGGTTTAGGGGACAGGTTAGGGTACGACAACGGTTTAGGGTGAGCGTACGTGTTAGGGTACGGGTTAGTGTTAGCGTACGGGTTAGGATTAGAGGACGGCTTAGGGTAAGGCTTCGGGTAAGTGTTAGGGTTAGGGTTAGGGTTAGGGTTAGGGTTAGATGACGGGGACGGTTTAAGGGACAGGTTAGTGTACGACAAGGGTTTAGGGTGTGCGTATGTGTTAGGGTACGCTTTAGTGTTAGCGTACGGGTTAGGATTAGGGTACGGGTTACGGTAAGGCTTCGGGTAAGGGTTAGGGTTAGGGTTAGGGTTAGGGTTAGGCGACGGGGACGGTTTAGGGGACAGGTTAGTGTACGACAACGGTTTAGGGTGAGCGTACGTGTTAGGGTACGGGTTCGTGTTAGCGTACGGGTTAGGTTTATGGGACGGGTTAGTGTAAGGCTTCGGGTAAGGGTTAGGGTTATGGTTAGGGTTAGGGATAGGGTTAGGGGACGGGGACGGTTTAGGGGACAGTTTAGAGTACGACAACGGTTTAAGGTGAGCATACATGTTAGGGTACGGGTTAGTGTTAGCCTACAGGTTAGGATTAGGGGACGGGTTAGGGTAAGGCTTCGGGTAAGGGTTTGGGTTAGGGTTAGGGTTAGGGTTAGGGGACGGGTACGGGGACGGTTTAGGGGACCGGTTAGTGTACGACAACGGTTTAGGGTGAGCGTACGTGTTAGGGTACGGGTTAGTGTTAGCGTACGGTTTAGGTTTAGGGGACGGGTTAGTGTAAGGCTTCAGGTAAGGTTTAGGGTTAGGGTTAGGGTTAGGGTTAGGGGACGGGGACGGTTTAGGGGACAGGTTAGGGTACGACAACGGTTTAGGGTGAGCGTACGTGTTAGGGTATGGTTTAGTGTTATTGTATGGTTTAGGATTAGAGGACGGGTTTGTGTAAGGCTTTGGGTAAGGGTTAGGGTTAGGGTTAGGGTTAGGGTTAGGGTTAGGGAATGGGGACGGTTTAGGGGACAGGTTAGGGTACGACAAAGGTTTAGGGTGAGCGTACGTGTTAGGGTACGTGTTAGAGTTAGCATGAGGGTTAGGATTAGGGGACGGTTTAGGGTAAGGCTTCGGGTAAGGGTTCGGGTTAGGGTTAGGGTTAGGGTTAGGGTTAGGGTTAGGGGACGGTGACGGTTTAGGGGACACGTTAGGGTACGACAACGGTTAAGGTGAGCGTACGTGTTAGGGTACGGGTTAGTGTTAGCGTACGGGTTAGGATTAGGCGACGGGTTAGGGTAAGGCTTCGTGTAAGGGTTAGGGTTAGGGTTAGGGTTAGGGTTAGGGGACGGGGACGGTTAAGGGGACAGGCTAGGGCACGACAACGGTTTAGGGTAGCGTACGTGTTAGGGTACGGGTTTGTGTTAGCGTACGGGTTAGGATTAGAGGACGTGTTAGCGTAAGGCTTCGGGTAAGTGTTAGGGTTAGGGTTAGGGTTAGGGTTAGGGTTAGGAGACGGGGACGGTTTAGGGGACAGGTTAGTGTACGACAACGGTTTTGGGTGTGCGTATGTGTTAGGGTACGGTTTAGTGTTAGCGTACGGGTTAGGATTTGGGGACGGTTTAGGGTAAGGCTTCGGGTAAGGGTTAGGGTTAGGGTTATTGTTAGGGTTAGGGGACGGGGACGGTTTAGGGGACAGGTTAGGGTACGACAAAGGTTTAGGGTGAGCGTACGTGTTAGGGTACGGGTTAGTGTTAGCGTAAAGGTTAGGATTAGGGGACGGTTTAGGGTAAGGCTTCGGGTAAGGGTTCGGGTTAGGGTTAGGGTTAGGGTTAGTGTGAGGGGACGGTGAAGGTTTAGGGGACAGGTTAGGGTACGACAACGGTTTAGGGTGAGGGTACGTGTTAGGGTACGGGTTAGTGTTAGCTGACGGGTTAGGATTAGTGGACGGGTTAGTGTAAGGCTTCGGGTAAGGGTTAGGGTTAGGGTTAGGGTTAGGGGACGGGGACGGGGACGGGGACGGTTTAGGGGACAGGTCAGTGTATGACAACGGTTTAGGGTAAGCGTACGTATTAGGGTATGGGTTAGTGTTAGCGTACGTGTTAGGATTAGGGGACGGGTTAGGGTAAGGCTTCGGGTAAGGGTTAGGGCTGGGTTAGGGTTAGGGTTAGGGGACGGGGACGGTTTAGGGGACAGGTTAGAGTACGACAACGGTTTAGGATGAGCGTACGTGTTAGGGTACGTGTTAGTGTTAGCGTACGAGTTAGGATTAGGGGACGGGTTTGGGTAAGGCTTCGGATAAGGGTTAAAGTTAAGGTCAGGGTTAGGGTTAGGGTTAGGGAACAGGGGCGGTATAGGGGACAGGTTAGGGTACGAAAATGGTTTAGGGTGAATGTACGTGTTAGGGTACGGGTTAGAGTTATCATACGGGTTAGGTTAGCGGACGGGTTAGTGTAAGGCTTCGGGTAAGAGTTAGGGTTAGGGTTAGGGTTAGGGTTAGGCGACGGGGACGGTTTAAGGGACAGGTTAGGGTACAACAACGGTTTAGGGTGAGCGTACGTGTTAGGGTATGGGTTAGAGTTAGCATACGGGTTAGGATTAGGGGACGGTTTAGGGTAAGGCTTCGAGTAAGTGTTCGGGTTAGGGTTAGGGTTAGGGTTAGGGTTACGGTTAGGGGACGGTGACGGTTTACGGGACAGGTTAGGGTACGACAACGGTTTAGGGTGAGCGTACGTGTTAGGGTACGGGTTAGTGTTAGCGTACGGGTTAGGATTAGGGGACGGGTTAGGGTAAGGCTTCCGGTAAGGGTTAGGGTTAGGGTTAGGGTTAGGGTTAGGGGACGGGGACGGTTTAGGGGACAGGTTAGGGTACGACAACGGTTTAGGGTGAGCGTACGTGTTAGGGTATGGGTTAGTGTTAGCGTACGGGTTAGGATTAGAGGACGTGTTAGGGTAAGGCTTCGGGTAAGGGTTAGGGTTAGGGTTAGGGTTAGGGTTAGGAGACGGGGACGGTTTAGGGCACAGATTAGTGTACGACTACGGTTTAGGGTGTGCGTATGTGTTAGGGTACGGTTTAGTGTTAGCGTACGGGTTAGGATTAGGGGACGGTTTAGGGTAAGGCTTCGGGTAAGGGTTAGGGTTAGGGTTAGGGTTAGGGGACGGGGACGGTTTAGGGGACAGGTTATGGTACGACAACGGTTTATGGTGAGCGTACGTGTTAGGCTACGGGTTAGTATTAGCGTACGGGTTAGGATTAGGGGATGGGTTAGGGTAAGGCTTCGCGTAAGGGTTAGGGTTAGGGTTAGGGTTAGGGTTAGGGGACGGGGACGGTTTAGGGGACAGATTAGGGTACGACAACGGTTTAGCGTGAGTGTACGTGTTAGGGTATGGGTTAGTGTTAGTGTACGGTTTAGGATTAGGGGACGGGTTAGTGTAAGGCTTCGGGTAAGGGTTAGGGTTAGGGTTAGGGTTAGGGTTAGGGGACGGGGACGGGGACGTTTTAGGTGACAGGTCAATGTATGACAACGGTCTAGGGTGAGCGTAGGTGTTAGGGTATGGTTTAGTGTTATCGTAAGGGTTAGGATTAGGGGACGGGTTAGGATAAGGCTTCGGGTAAGGTTTAGGGTTAGGGTTAGGGTTAGGGTTAGGGTTAGGGGACGGGGACGGTTTAAGGGACAGGTTAGGGTACGACAACGGTTTAGGGTGAGCGTACGTGTTATGGTACGGTTTAGTGTTAGCGTATGGGTTAGGATTAGGGGACGGGTTAGGGTAAGGCTTCGGGTAAGGGTTAGGGTTAGGGTTAGTGTTAGGGTTAGGGGACGGTGACGGTTTAGGGGACAGGTTAGGATATGACAAAGTTTTAGGGTGAGCGTACGTGTTAGGGTACGGGTTAGTGTTAGCGTACGGGTTAAGATTAGGGGACGGCTTAGGGTAAGGCTTCGGGTAAGGGTTCGGGTTAGGGTTAGGGTTAGGGTTAGGGATAGGGTGAGGGGACGGTGACGGTTTAGGGGACAGGTTAGTGTACGACAACGGTTTAGGGTGAGCGTACGTGTTAGGGTACGGGTTAGTGTTAGCGTACGGGTTATTATTATGGGACGGGTTAGGGTAAGGCTTCGGGTCAGGTTTAGGGTTAGGTTTAGGGATAGGGTTAGAGGACGGGGACGGTTTAGGGGACAGGTTAGTGTACGACAACGGTTTACAATGAGCGTAAGTGTTAGGGTATGGGTTAGTGTTAGCGTACGGGTTAGTATTAGCGGACGTGTTAGGGTAAGGCTTCGGGTAAGGGTTAGGGTTAGGGTTAGGGTTAGGGTTAGGGTTAGGAGACGGGGACGGTTTAGGGGACAGGTTAGTGTACAATAACGGTTTAGGGTGTGTGTATGTGTTAGGATACGGTTTAGTGTTAGCGTACGGGGTAGGATTAGGGGACAGGTTAGGGTAAGGCTTCAGTTAAGGGTTAGGGTTAGCGTTAGGGTTAGGGTTAGGGGATGGGGACGGTTTAGGGGACAGGTTAGGGTACGACAACGGTTTATGGTGAGCGTACGTTTTAGGCTATGGGTTAGTGTTAGCGTACGGTTTAGGATTAGGGGACGGGTTAGGGTAAGGCTTCGGGTAAGTGTTAGGTATAGGGTTAGGGTTAGGGTTAGGTGACGGGGACGGTTTAGGGGACAAGTTAGGGTACGACAAGATTTAGGGTGAGCGTACGTGTTAGGGTACGGGTTAGTGTTAGCGTACGGGTTAGTATTAGGGGACGGGTTAGGGTAAGGCTTCGGGTAAGGGTTAGGGTTAGGGTTAGGTTTAGGGGACGGGGACGGGGATGGGGACAGTTTAGGGGACAGGTTAGTGTACGACAACGGTTTAGGGTGAGCGTACGTGTTAGGGTACGGGTTAGTGTTAGCGTACGGGTTAGGAATAGGGGACGGGTTAGTGTAAGGCTTCGGGTAAGGGTTAGGGCTAGGGTTAGGGTTAGGGGACGGGGACGATTTAGGGGACAGGTTAGTGTATGACAACGGTTTAGGTAGAGCGAACGTGTTAGGGTACAGGTTAGTGTTATCGTATGGGTTAGGATTAGGGGACGGGTTAGGGTAAGGCTTCGGGTAAGGGTTAGGGTTAGCGTTAGGGTTAGGGTTAGGGTTAGGGGACAGGGACGGTTTAGGGGACATGTTAGGGTACGACAACGGTTTAGGGTGAGCGTACGTGTTAGGGTACGAGTTAGAGTTAGCGTACGGGTTAGGATTAGGTGAAGGGTTAGGGTAAGGCTTCGGGTAAGGGTTAGGGCTTGGTTAGGGTTAGGGTTAGGGGACGGGGACGGTTTAGGGGACAGGTTAGGGTACGACAACCGTTTAGGGTGAGCGTACGTGTTAGGGTATGGGTTAGTGTTATCGTATGGGTTAGGATTAGGGGATGGGTTAGGGTAAGGCTTCGGGTAAGGGTTAGGGTTAGGGTTAGGGTTAGGGTTAGGGTTAGGGTTAGGGTGAGGGGACGGTGAAGGTTTAGGGGACAGGTTAGGGCACGACAACGGTTTAGGGTGAGCGTACGTGTTAGGGTACGGGTTAGTGTTATCGTATGGGTTAGGATTAGGGGACGGGTTACGGTAAGGCTTCGGGTAAGGGTAAGGGTTAGGGTTAGGGTTAGGGTTAGGGTTAGGGGACGGGGACGGTTTAGGGGACAGGTTAGGGTACGACAATGGTTTAGGGTGAGCGTACGTGTTAGGGTACGGGTTAGTGTTAGCGTACGGGTTAGGATTAGAGGACGTGTTAGGGTAAGGCTTCGGGTAAGTGTTAGGGTTAGGGTTAGGGTTAGGGTTAGGGTTAGGGTTAGGGTTAGGAGACGGGGACGGTTTAGGGGACATGTTAGTGTACGACAACGGTTTTGGGTGTGCGTATGTGTTAGGGTACGGTTTAGTGTTAGCGTACGGGTTAGGATTTGGGGACGGTTTAGGGTAAGGCTTCGGGTAAGGGTTAGGGTTAGGGTTATTGTTAGGGTTAGGGGACGGGGACGGTTTAGGGGACAGGTTAGGGTACGACAAAGATTTAGGGTGAGCGTACGTGTTAGGGTACGGGTTAGTGTTAGCGTACAGGTTAGGATTAGGGGACGGTTTAGGGTAAGGCTTCGGGTAAGGGTTCGGGTTAGGGTTAGGGTTAGGGTTAGGTGAGGGGACGGTGAAGGTTTAGGGGACAGGTTAGGGTACGACAACGGTTTAGGGTGAGGGTACGTGTTAGGGTACGGGTTAGTGTTAGCTGACGGGTTAGGATTTGGGGACGGTTTAGGGTAAGGCTTCGGGTAAGGGTTAGGGTTAGGGTTAGGGTTAGGGGACGGGGACGGGGACGGGGACGGTTTAGGGGACAGGTCAGTGTATGACAACGGTTTAGGGTAAGCGTACGTATTAGGGTATGGGTTAGTGTTAGCGTACGTGTTAGGATTAGGGGACGGGTTAGGGTAAGGCTTCGGGTAAGGGTTAGGGCTGGGTTAGGGTTAGGGTTAGGGGACGGGGACGGTTTAGGGGACAGGTTAGAGTACGACAACGGTTTAGGGTGAGCGTACGTGTTAGGGTACGTGTTAGTGTTAGCGTACGAGTTAGGATTAGGGGACGGGTTTGGGTAAGGCTTCGGATAAGGGTTAAAGTTAAGGTCAGGGTTAGGGTTAGGGTTAGGGAACAGGGGCGGTATAGGGGACAGGTTAGGGTACGACAATGGTTTAGGGTGAATGTACGTGTTAGGGTACGGGTTAGAGTTATCATACGGGTTAGGTTAGCGGACGGGTTAGGGTAAGGCTTCGGGTAAGAGTTAGGGTTAGGGTTAGGGTTAGGATTAGGCGACGGGGACGGTTTAAGGGACAAGTTAGGGTACGACAACGGTTTAGGGTGAGCGTACGTGTTAGGGTATGGGTTAGAGTTAGCATACGGGTTAGGATTAGGGGACGGTTTAGGGTAAGGCTTCGAGTAAGAGTTCGGGTTAGGGTTAGGGTTAGGGTTAGAGTTACGGTTAGGGGACAGTGACGGTTTACGGGACAGGTTAGGGTACGACAACGGTTTAGGGTGAGCGTACGTGTTAGGGTACGGGTTAGTGTTAGCGTACGGGTTAGGATTAGGGGACGGGTTAGGGTAAGGCTTCGGGTAAGGGTTAGGGTTAGGTTAGGGTTAGGGTTAGGGGACGGGGACGGTTTAGGGGACAGGTTAGGGTACGACAACGGTTTAGGGTGAGCGTACGTGTTAGGGTATGGGTTAGTGTTAGCGTACGGGTTAGGATTAGAGGACGTGTTAGGGTAAGGCTTCGGGTAAGGGTTAGGGTTAGGGTTAGGGTTAGGGTTAGGAGACGGGGACGGTTTAGGGCACAGGTTAGTGTACGACTACGGTTTAGGGTGTGCGTATGTGTTAGGGTACGGTTTAGTGTTAGCGTACGGGTTAGGATTAGGGGACGGTTTAGGGTAAGGCTTCGGGTAAGGGTTAGGTTTAGGGTTAGGGTTAGGGTTAGGGTTAGGTGACGGGGAAGGTTTAGCGGACAGGTTATGGTACGACAACGGTTTATGGTGAGCGTACGTGTTAGGCTATGGGTTAGTATTAGCGTACGGGTTAGGATTAGGGGATGGGTTAGGGTAAGGCTTCGCGTAAGGGTTAGGGTTAGGGTTAGGGTTAGGGTTAGGGGACGGGTACGGGGACGGTTTAGGGGACCGGTTAGTGTACGACAACGGTTTAGGGTGAGCGTACGTGTTAGGGTACGGGTTAGTGTTAGCGTACGGTTTAGGTTTAGGGGACGGGTTAGTGTAAGGCTTCAGGTAAGGTTTAGGGTTAGGGTTAGGGTTAGGGTTAGGGGACGGGGACAGTTTAGGGGACAGGTTAGGGTACGACAACGGTTTAGGGTGAGCGTACGTGTTAGGGTATGGGTTAGTGTTATCGTATGGGTTAGGATTAGAGGACGGGTTAGTGTAAGGCTTTGGGTAAGGGTTAGGGTTAGGGTTAGGGTTAGGGTTAGGGTTAGGTGACGGGGAAGGTTTAGCGGACAGGTTATGGTACGACAACGGTTTATGGTGAGCGTACGTGTTAGGCTATGGGTTAGTATTAGCGTACGGGTTAGGATTAGGGGATGGGTTAGGGTAAGGCTTCGCGTAAGGGTTAGGGTTAGGGTTAGGGTTAGGGTTAGGGGACGGGTACGGGGACGGTTTAGGGGACCGGTTAGTGTACGACAACGGTTTAGGGTGAGCGTACGTGTTAGGGTACGGGTTAGTGTTAGCGTACGGTTTAGGTTTAGGGGACGGGTTAGTGTAAGGCTTCAGGTAAGGTTTAGGGTTAGGGTTAGGGTTAGGGGACGGGGACGGGGACAGTTTAGGGGACAGGTTAGGGTACGACAACGGTTTAGGGTGAGCGTACGTGTTAGGGTATGGGTTAGTGTTATCGTATGGGTTAGGATTAGAGGACGGGTTAGTGTAAGGCTTTGGGTAAGGGTTAGGGTTAGGGTTAGGGTTAGGGTTAGGGTTAGGGAATGGGGACGGTTTAGGGGACAGGTTAGGGTACGACAAAGGTTTATGGTGAGCGTACGTGTTAGGGTACGTGTTAGAGTTAGCATGAGGTTTAGGATTAGGGGACGGTTTAGGGTAAGGCTTCGGGTAAGGGTTCGGGTTAGGGTTAGGGTTAGGGTTAGGGTTAGGGTTAGGGGACGGTGACGGTTTAGGGGACACGTTAGGGTACGACAACGGTTAAGGTGAGCGTACGTGTTAGGGTACGGGTTAGTGTTAGCGTACGGGTTAGGATTAGGCGACGGGTTAGGGTAAGGCTTCGGGTAAGGGTTATGGTTACGGTTAGGGTTAGGGTTAGGGGACGGGGACGGTTAAGGGGACAGGCTAGGGCACGACAACGGTTTAGGGTAGCGTACGTGTTAGGTTACGGGTTTGTGTTAGCGTACGGGTTAGGATTAGAGGACGTGTTAGCGTAAGGCTTCGGGTAAGTGTTAGGGTTAGGGTTAGGGTTAGGGTTAGGGTTAGGGTTAGGGTTAGGAGACGGGGACGGTTTAGGGGACAGGTTAGTGTACGACAACGGTTTTGGGTGTGCGTATGTGTTAGGGTACGGTTTAGTGTTAGCGTACGGGTTAGGATTTTGGGACGGTTTAGGGTAAGGCTTCGGGTAAGGGTTAGGGTTAGGGTTATTGTTAGGGTTAGGGGACGGGGACGGTTTAGGGGACAGGTTAGGGTACGACAAAGGTTTAGGGTTAGCGTACGTGTTAGGGTACGGGTTAGTGTTAGCGTACAGGTTAGGATTAGGGGACGGTTTAGGGTAAGGCTTCGGGTAAGGGTTCGGGTTCAGGTTAGGGTTAGGGTTAGGGTGAGGGGACGGTGAAGGTTTAGGGGACAGGTTAGGGTACGACAACGGTTTAGGGTGAGGGTACGTGTTAGGGTACGGGTTAGTGTTAGCTGACGGGTTAGGATTAGGGGACGGGTTAGGGTAAGGCTTCGGGTAAGGGTTAGGGTTAGGGTTAGGGTTAGGGGACGGGGACGGGGACGGGGACGGTTTAGGGGACAGGTCAGTGTATGACAACGGTTTAGGGTAAGCGTACGTATTAGGGTATGGGTTAGTGTTAGCGTACGTGTTAGGATTAGGGGACGGGTTAGGGTAAGGCTTCGGGTAAGGGTTAGGGCTGGGTTAGGGTTAGGGTTAGGGGACGGGGACGGTTTAGGGGACAGGTTAGAGTACGACAACGGTTTAGGGTGAGCGTACGTGTTAGGGTACGTGTTAGTGTTAGCGTACGAGTTAGGATTAGGGGACGGGTTTGGGTAAGGCTTCGGATAAGGGTTAAAGTTAAGGTCAGGGTTAGGGTTAGGGTTAGGGAACAGGGGCGGTATAGGGGACAGGTTAGGGTACGACAATGGTTTAGGGTGAATGTACGTGTTAGGGTACGGGTTAGAGTTATCATACGGGTTAGGTTAGCGGACGGGTTAGGGTAAGGCTTCGGGTAAGAGTTAGGGTTAGTGTTAGGGTTAGGGTTAGGCGACGGGGACGGTTTAAGGGACAGGTTAGGGTACAACAACGGTTTAGGGTGAGCGTACGTGTTAGGGTATGGGTTAGAGTTAGCATACGGGTTAGGATTAGGGGACGGTTTAGGGTAAGGCTTCGAGTAAGAGTTCGGGTTAGGGTTAGGGTTAGGGTTAGGGTTACGGTTAGGGGACGGTGACGGTTTACGGGACAGGTTAGGGTACGACAACGGTTTAGGGTGAGCGTACGTGTTAGGGTATGGGTTAGTGTTAGCGTACGGGTTAGGATTAGAGGACGTGTTAGTGTAAGGCTTCGGGTAAGGGTTAGGGTTAGGGTTAGGGTTAGGGTTAGGAGACGGGGACGGTTTAGGGCACAGGTTAGTGTACGACTACGGTTTAGGGTGTGCGTATGTGTTAGGGTACGGTTTAGTGTTAGCGTACGGGTTAGGATTAGGGGACGGTTTAGGGTAAGGCTTCGGGTAAGGGTTAGGGTTAGGGTTAGGGTTAGGGTTAGGGGACGGGGACGGTTTAGGGGACAGGTTATGGTACGTCAACGGTTTATGGTGAGCGTACGTGTTAGGCTACGGGTTAGTATTAGCGTACGGGTTAGGATTAGGGGATGGGTTAGGGTAAGGCTTCGCGTAAGGGTTAGGGTTAGGGTTAGGGTTAGGGTTAGGGGACGGGGACGGTTTAGGGGACAGATTAGGGTACGACAACGGTTTAGCGTGAGTGTACGTGTTAGGGTATGGGTTAGTGTTAGTGTACGGTTTAGGATTAGGGGACAGGTTAGTGTAAGGCTTCGGGTAAGGGTTATGGTTAGGGTTAGGGTTAAGGTTAGGGGACGGGGACGGGGACGTTTTAGGTGACAGGTCAATGTATGACAACGGTTTAGGGTGAGCGTAGGTGTTAGGGTATGGTTTAGTGTTATCGTAAGGGTTAGGATTAGGGGACGGGTTAGGATAAGGCTTCGGGTAAGGTTTAGGGTTAGGGTTAGGGTTAGGGTTAGGGGACGGGGACGGTTTAGGGGACAGGTTAGAGTACGACAATGGTTTAGGGTGAGCGTACGTGTTAGGGTACGGGTTAGTGTTAGCGTACGAGTTAGGATTAGGGGACGAGTTAGGGTAAGGCTTCGGATAAGGGTTAGGGTTAGGGTTAGGGTTAGGGTTAGCGTTAGGGAACGGGGACGGTTTAGGGGACAGGTTAGGGTACGACAACAGTTTAGGTTGAGCGTACGTGTTTCGGTACGGGTTAGAGTTAGCATACGGTTTAGGATTAGGGGACGGGTTAGGGTAAGGTTTCGGGTAAGGGTTAGGGTTAGGGTTAGGATTAGGGTTAGGGGACGGGGACGGTTTAAGGGACAGGTTAGGGTACGACAACGGTTTAGGGTGAGCATACGTGTTAGGGTACGGGTTAGTGTTAGCGTACGGGTTAAGATTAGGGGACGGCTCAGGGTAAGGCTTCGGGTAAGGGTTCGGGTTAGGGTTAGTGTTAGGGTTAGGGGACGGGGACGGTTTAGGGGACAGGTTAGGATATGACAAAGTTTTAGGGTGAGCGTACGTGTTAGGGTACGGGTTAGTGTTAGCGTACGGGTTAAGATTAGGGGACGGCTTAGGGTAAGGCTTCGGGTAAGGGTTCGGGTTAGGGTTAGGGTTAGGGTTAGGGATAGGGTGAGGGCACGGTGACGGTTTAGGGGACAGGTTAGGGTACGACAACGGTTTAGGGTGAGCGTACGTGTTAGGGTACGGGTTAGTGTTAGCGTACGGGTTAGGATAATGGGACGGGTTAGGGTAAGGCTTCGGGTCAGGTTTAGGGTTAGGTTTAGGGATAGGGTTAGGGGACGGGGACGGTTTAGGGGACAGGTTAGGGTACGACAACGGTTTGCAATGAGCGTAAGTGTTAGGGTATGGGTTAGTGTTAGCGTACGGGTTAGGATTAGAGGACGTGTTAGGGTAAGGCTTCGGGTAAGGGTTAGGGTTAGGGTTAGGGTTAGGGTTAGGGTTAGGAGACGGGGACGGTTTAGGGGACAGGTTAGTGTACAATAACGGTTTAGGGTGTGTGTATGTGTTAGGATACGGTTTAGTGTTAGCGTACGGGGTTGGATTAGGGGACAGGTTAGGGTAAGGCTTCAGTTAAGGGTTAGGGTTAGCGTTAGGGTTAGGGTTAGGGGATGGGGACGGTTTAGGGGACAGGTTAGGGTACGACAACGGTTTATGGTGAGCGTACGTTTTAGGCTATGGGTTAGTGTTAGCGTACGGTTTAGGATTAGGGGACGGGTTAGGGTAAGGCTTCGGGTAAGTGTTAGGTTTAGGGTTAGGGTTAGGGTTAGGGGACGGGGACGGTTTAGGGGACAAGTTAGGGTACGACAAGATTTAGGGTGAGCGTACGTGTTAGGGTACGGGTTAGTGTTAGCGTACGGGTTAGTATTAGGGGACGGGTTAGGGTAAGGCTTCGGGTAAGGGTTAGGGTTAGGGTTAGGTTTAGGGGACGGGGACGGGGACGGGGACAGTTTAGGGGACAGGTTAGTGTACGACAACGGTTTAGGGTGAGCGTACGTGTTAGGGTACGGGTTAGTGTTAGCGTACGGGTTAGGATTAGGGGACGGGTTAGGGTAAGGCTTCGGGTAAGGATTAGGTCTAGGGTTAGGGTTAGGGGACGGAGACGATTTAGGGGACAGGTTAGTGTACGACAACGGTTTAGGGTGAGCGTACGTGTTAGGGTACAGGTTAGTGTTATCGTATGGGTTAGGATTAGGGGACGGGTTAGGGTAAGGCTTCGGGTAAGGGTTAGGGTTAGCGTTAGGGTTAGGGTTAGGGTTAGGGGACAGGGACGGTTTAGGGGACATATTAGGGTACGACAACGGTTTAGGGTGAGCGTACGTGTTAGGGTACGGGTTAGTGTTAGCGTACGGGTTAGGATTAGGTGAAGGGTTAGGCTAAGGCTTCGGGTAAGGGTTATGGCTAGGGTTAGGGTTAGGGTTAGGGGACGGGGACGGTTTAGGGGACAGGTTAGGGTACGACAACCGTTTAGGGTGAGCGTACGTGTTAGGGTACGGGTTAGTGTTATCGTATGGGTTAGGATTAGGGGATGGGTTAGGGTAAGGCTTCGGGTAAGGGTTAGGGTTAGGGTTAGGGTTAGGGTTAGGGTTAGGGTTAGGGGACGGGGACGGGGACGGTTTAGGGGCAGGTTAGTGTACGACAACGGTTTAGGGTGAGCGTACGTGTTAGGGTACGGGTTAGAGTTAGCATACGGGTTAGGATTAGGGGACGGGTTATGGTCAGGCTTCGGGTAAGGGTTAGGGTTAGGGTTAGGGTTAGGGTTAGGGGACGGGGACGGTTTAGGGGACAGGTTAGGGTACGACAACGGTTTAGGGTGAGCGTACGTGTTAGGGTATGGGTTAGTGTTATCGTATGGGTTAGGATTAGGGGACGGTTTACGGTAAGGCTTCGGGTAAGGGTTAGGGTTAGGGTTAGGTTTAGGGTTAGGGTTAGGGGACGGGGACGGTTTAGGGGACAGTTTAGTGTATGACAACGGTTTAGGGTGAGCGTTCGTGTTAGGGTACGGTTTAGTGTTAGCGTACGGGTTAGGATTAGCGGACGGATTAGGGTAAGGCTTCGGGTAAGGTTTAGGGTTAGGGTTAGGGTTAGGGTTAGGGTTAGGGAATGGGGACGGTTTAGGGGACAGGTTAGGGTACGACAACGGTTTAGGGTGAGCGTACGTGTTAGGGTACGGGTTAGAGTTAGCATACGGGTTAGGATTAGGGGATGGTTTAGTGTAAGGCTTCGGGTAAGGGTGCGGGTTAGGGTTAGGTTTAGGGTTAGGGTTAGGTTTAGGGGACGGTGACGGTTTACGGGACAGGTTAGGGTACGACAACGGTTTAGGGTGAGCCTACGTGTTAGGGTACGGGTTAGTGTTAGCGTACGGGTTAGGCATAGGGGACGGGTTAGGGTAAGGCTTAGGGTAAGGGTTAGGGTTAGTCTTAGGGTTAGGGTTAGGGGACGGGGACGGTTTAGGGGACAGGTTAGGGTACGACAACAGTTTAGGGTGAGCGTACGTGTTAGGTTACGGGTTAGTGTTAGCGTACGGGTTCGGATTAGAGGACGTGTTAGGGTAAGGCTTCGGGTAAGGGTTAGGGTTAGGGTTAGGGTTAGGGTTAGGGGACGGGGACGGTTTAGGGGACAGGTTATGGTACGACAAGGGTTTATGGTGAGCGTACGTGTTAGGCTACGGGTTAGTGTTAGCGTACGGGTTAGGATTAGGGGATGGGTTAGGGTAAGGCTTCGGGTAAGGGTTAGTGTTAGGGTTAGAATTAGGGGACGGGGACGGTTTAGGGGAAAGGTTAGAGTACGACAACGGTTTAGGGTGAGCGTAAGTGTTAGGGTACGGGTTAGTGTTAGCGTACGGTTTAGGATTAGGGGACGGGTTAGTGTAAGGCTTCGGGTAAGGGTTAGGTTTAGGGTTAGGGTTAGGGTTAGGGGATGGGGACAGGGACGGTTTAGGGCACAGGTCAGTGTATGACAACGGTTTACGGTGAGCGTATGTGTTAGGGTACGGGTTAGTGTTAGCGTACGGTTTAGGATTAGGGGACGGGTTAGGGTAAGGCTTCGGTTAAGGGTTAGGGTTAGGGTTAGGGTTAGGGTTAGGGGACGGGGACGGTTTAGGGGACAGGTTAGGGTACGACAACTGTTTAGGGTGAGCGTACGTGTTAGGGTACGGGTTAGTGTTATCGTAAGGGTTAGGATTAGGGGACGGGTTAGGGTAAGATTTCGGGTAAGGGTTAGGGTTAGGGTTAGGGTTAGGGATAGGGTTAGGTGACGGGCATGGTTTAGGGGACAGGTTAGACTACGACAACGGTTTAGGGTGAGCGTACGTGTTAGGGTACGGGTTAGTGTTAGCGTACGAGTTAGGTTTAGGGGACGGGTTAGGGTAAGGCTTCGGATAAGGGGTAGGGTTAAGGTTAGGGTTAGGGTTAGGGTTAGGGTTAGGGTTAGGGTTAGGGTTAGGCGACGGGGACGGTTTCAGGGACAGGTTAGGGTACGACAACGGTTTAGGGTGAGCGTACGTGTTAGGGTACAGGTTAGTGTTAGCGTACGGGTTAGGATTAGGGGACGGGTTAGGGTAAGGCTTCGGGTAAGGGTTAGGGTTAGGGTTAGGGTTAGGGTTAGGGGATGGGGACGGTTTAGGGGACAGGTTAGGGTACGACAACGGTTTATGGTGAGCGTCCGTGTTAGGCTATGGGTTAGTGTTAGCGTACGGTTTAGGATTAGGGGACGGGTTAGGGTAAGGCTTCGGGTAAGTGTTAGGGTTAGGTTTAGGGTTAGGGGACAGGAACGGTTTAGGGGACAGGTTTGGGTACGACAACGGTTTAGGGTGAGCGTATGTGTTAGGGTACGGGTTAGTGTTAGCGTACGGGTTAGCTTTAGGGGACGGGTTAGGGTAAGGCTTTGGGTAAGGGTTACGGTTAGGTTTAGGGTTAGGGGACGGGGACGGGGACGGGGACAGTTTAGGGGACAGGTTAGTGTACGACAACGGTTTAGGGTGAGCGTACATCTTAGGGTACGGGTTAGTGTTATCGTATGGGTTAGGATTAGGAGACGGTTTACGGTAAGGCTTCGGGTAAGGGTTAGGGTTAGGGTTAGGTTTAGGGTTAGGGTTAGGGGATGGGGACGGTTTAGGGGACAGGTTAGTGTACGACAACGGTTTAGTGTGAGCGTACGTGTTAGGGTACGGGTTAGTGTTAGGGTACGGGTTAGGATTAGGGGACGTGTTAGGGTAAGGCTTCGGATAAGGGTTAGGGTTAGGGTTAGGGTTAGGGTTAGGGTTAGGGAATGGGTCGGTTTAGGGTACAGGTTAGGGTACGACAACGGTTTATGGTGAGCGTACGTGTTAGGGTACGGGTTAGAGTCAGCATACGGGTTAGGATTAGGGGACGGTTTAGGGTAAGGCTTCGGGTAAGGGTTCGGGTTAGGGTCAGGGTTAGGGTTAGGGTTAGGTTTAGGGGACGGTGACGGTTTAGGGGACAGGTTAGTGTACGACAACGGTTTAGGGTGAGCGTACATGTTAGGGTATGGGTTAGTGTTAGCGTACGGGTTAGGATTAGGGGACGGATAAGGGTAAGGCTTCGGGTAAGGGTTAGGGTTAGGGTTAGGGTTAGGGGATGGGGACGGGGACGGTTTAGGGGACAGGTCTGTGTATGACAACGGTTTAGGGTGAGTGTACGTGTTAGGGTACGGGTTAGTGTTAGCGTACAGTTTAGGATTAGGGGACGGGTTAGGGTAAGGCTTCGGGTAAGGGTTAGGGTTAGGGTTAGGGTTAGGGTTAGGGGACGGGGACGGTTTAGGGTCAGGTTAGGGTACGACAACGGTTTAGGGTGAGCGTACGTGTTAGGGTTAGGGTTAGGGTTAGGGTTAGGGTTAGGGGACGGGGACGGTTTAGGGGATAGTTTAGAGTACGACAACGGTTTGGGGTGAGCGTACGTGTTAGGGTACGGGTTAGTGTTAGCGTACGAGTTAGGATTAGGGGACGGGTTAGGGTAAGGCTTCGGATAAGGGTTAGTGTTAAGGTTAGGGTTAGGGTTAGGCTAGGGAACGGGGACGGTTTAGGGGACAGGTTAGGTTACGACAGCGGTTTAGGGTGAGCGTAAGTGTTAGGGTTAGGGTTAGGGTTAGGGGACGGGGACGGTTTAGGGGACAGGTTAGAGTACGACAACGGTTTA
This sequence comes from Phocoena phocoena, assembly GCF_963924675.1. Taxonomy (NCBI): domain Eukaryota; kingdom Metazoa; phylum Chordata; class Mammalia; order Artiodactyla; family Phocoenidae; genus Phocoena; species Phocoena phocoena. Next base: position 280,661 of record NW_027077592.1, on the reverse strand, counting down.
GGGTGAGCGTACGTGTTAGGGTACGGGTTAGTGTTAGCGTACGAGTTAGGATTAGGGGACGTGTTAGGGTAAGGCTTCGGATAAGGGTTAGTGTTAAGGTTAGGGTTAGGGTTAGGGTTAGTGAACGGGGACGGTTCAGGGGACAGGTTAGGGTACGACAACGGTTTAGGGTGAGCGTACGTGTTAGGGTACGGATTAGAGTTAGCATACAGGTTAGGATTAGGGGACGGGTTAGGGTAAGGCTTCGGGTAAGTGTTAGGGTTAGGGTTAGGGTTAGGGTTAGGGTTAGGCGACGGGGACGGTTTAAGGGACAGGTTAGGGTACGACAACGGGTTAGGGTGAGCGTACGTGTTAGGGTACAGGTTAGTGTTAGCGTACAGGTTAGGATGAGGGGACGTGTTAGGGTAAGGCTTCGGGTAAGGGTTAGGGTTAGGGTTAGGGTTAGGGTTAGGGGATGGGGACGGTTTAGGGGACAGGTTAGTGTACGACAAAGGTTTATGGTGAGCGTACGTGTTAGGCTATGGGTTAGTGTTAGCGTACGGGTTAGGATTAGGGGACGGGTTAGGGTAAGGCTTCGGGTAAGGGTTAGGGTTAGGTTTAGGGTTAGGGGACGAGGACGGTTTAGGGGACAGGTTAGGGTACGACAACGCTTTAGGATGAGCGTACGTGTTAGGGTAAGGGTTAGTGTTAGCGTACGCGTTAGGATTAGGGGACGGGTTAGGGTAAGGCTTCGGGTAAGGGTTAGGGTTAAGGTTACGGTTAGGTGACGGGGACGGGGACGGGGACAGTTTAGGGGACAGGTTAGTGTACGACAACGGTTTAGGGTGAGCGTACGTTTTAGGGTACGGGTTAGTGTTAGTGTACGGGTAAGGATTAGGGGACGGGTTTGGGTAAGGCTTCGGGTAAGGGTTAGGGTTCGGGTTAGGGTTAACGGACGAGGACGGTTTAGGGGACACGTTAGGGTACGACAACGGTTTAGGGTGAGCGTACGTGTTAGGGTACGGGTTAGTGTTATCGTATGGGTTAGGATTAGGGGACGGATTATGGTAAGGTTTCGGGTAAGGGTTAGGGTTAGGGTTAGGGTTAGGGGACGGGGACGGTTTAGGGGACAGGTTAGTGTACGACAATGGTTTAGGGTGAGCGTACGTGTTAGGGTACGGGTTAGTGTTAGCGTACGGGTTAGGATTAGTGGACGGGTTAGGGTAAGGCTTCGGGTAAGGGTTAGGGTTAGGGTTAGGGTTAGGGTTAGGGGACGGGGACGGTTTACGGGACAGGTTAGTGTACGACAAAGGTGTAGGGTGAGCGTATGTGTTAGGGTACGGGTTAGTGTTATCGTATGGGTTAGGATTAGGGGACGGTTTACGGTAAGGCTTCGGGTAAGGGTTAGGGTTAGGGTTAGGTTTAGGGTTAGGGTTAGGGGACGGGGACGGTTAAGGGGACAGGTTAGTGTACGACAACGGTTTAGGGTGAGCGTACGTGTTAGGGTACGGGTTAGTGTTAGCGTACGGGTTAGGATTAGGGGACGGTTTAGGGTAAGGCTTCGGGTAAGGTTTAGGGTTAGGGTTAGGGTTAGGGTTAGGGTTAGGGCACGGGGACAGTTTAGGGGACAGGTTAGTGTATGACAACGGTTTAGGGTGAGCGTACATGTTAGGGTACAGGTTAGTGTTATCGTATGGGTTAGGATTAGGGGACGGGTTAGGGTAAGGTTTCGGGTAAGGGTTAGGGTTAGGGTTAGGGTTAGGTTTAGGGGACGGTGACGGTTTAGGGGACAGGTTAGTGTACGACAATAGTTTAGGGTGAGCGTACATGTTAGGGTACGGGTTAGTGTTAGCGTACGGGTTAGGATTAGGGGACGGGATAGGGTAAGGCTTCGGGTAAGGGTTAGAGTTAGGGTTAGGGTTAGGGTTAGGGGACGGGGACGTTTTAGGGGACAGGTTAGGGAACGACAACGGTTTAGGGTGAGCGTACGTGTTAGGGTACGGGTTAGTGTTAGCGTACGGTTTAGGATTAGAGGACGTGTTAGAGTAAGGCTTCGGGTAAGGGTTAGGGTTAGGGTTAGGATTAGGGTTAGGATTAGGAGACGGGGACAGTTTAGGGGACAGGTTAGTGTATGACAACGGTTTAGGGTGTGCGTATGTGTTAGGGTATGGTTTAGTGTTAGCGTACGGGTTAGGATTAGGGGACGGGTTAGGGTAAGGCTTCGGGTAAGGGTTAGGTTTAGGGTTAAGGTTAGGATTAGGGTTGGGGACGGATTCGGTTTAGGGGACAGGTTATGGTACGACAACGGTTTATGGTGAGCATACGTGTTAGGCTACGGGATAGTGTTAGCGTACGGGTTAGGATTAGTGGATGGGTTAGGGCAAGGCTTCGGGTAAGGGTTAGGGTTAGGGTTAGGGTTAGGGGACGGGGAAGGATTAGGGGACAGGTTAGGGTACGACAACGGTTTAGGGTGAGCGTACGTGTTAGGGTATGGGTTAGTGTTAGAGTACGGGTTAGGATTAGGGGACGGGTTAGGGTAAGGTTTCGGGTAAGTGTTAGTGTTAGGGTTAGGGTTAGGGTTAGGGTTAGGGTTAGGGGACGGTGACGGTTCAGGGGACAGGTTAGGTTACGACAATGGTTTAGGGTGAGCGTACGTGTTAGGGTACGGATTAGTGTTAGCGTACGGGTTAGGTTTAGGGTACGGGTTAGTGTAAGGCTTCGGGTAAGGGTTAGGGTTAGGGTTAGGGTTAGGGGACGGGGACGGTTTAGGGGACAGGTTAGGGTACGACAACGGTTTAGGGTGAACATACGTGTTAGGGTACGGGTTAGTGTTAGCGTACGGGTTAGGTTTAGAGGACGGGTTAGGGTAAGGCTTCGGGTAAGTGTTAGGGTTAGGGTTAGTGTTAGGTTTAGGGTTGGGAGACGGGAACGGTTTAGGGGACAGGTTAGTGTATGACAAGGATTTAGGGTGTGCGTATGTGTTAGGGTACGCTTTAGTGTTAGCGTACGGGTTAGGATTAGGGGACGGTTTACGGTAAGGCTTCGGGTAAGGGTTAGGGTTAGGGTTAGGGTTAGGTTTAGGGGACGGGGACGGTTTAGGGGACAGGTTAGGGTACGACAATGGTTTACGGTGAGCGTACGTGTTAGGGTACGGTTTAGTGTTAGCGTACGGTTTAGGATTAGGGGACGGGTTAGTGTAAGGCTTCGGGTAAGGGTTCGGGTTACGGTTAGGTTTAGGGGACGGGGATGGGGACGGTTTAGGGAACAGGTTAGAGTACGACAACAGTTTAGGGTGAGCGTACGTGTTAGGCTACGGGTTAGTGTTAGCGTACGGGTTAGGCTTATGGGACGGGTTAGGGTAAGGCTTCGGGTAAAGGTTAGTGTTAGGGTTAGGGTTAGGTTTAGGGATAGGGGACGGGGATGGTTTAGGGTACAGGTTACGGTACGACAATGGTTTAGGGTGAGCATACGTGTTTGGGTACGGGTTAGTGTTAGCGTACGGGTTAGGATTAGAGGACGGGTTAGGGTAAGGATTCTGGTAAGGTTTAGGGTTAGGGTTACGGTTAGGGTTAGGAGACGGGGAAGGTTTAGGGGACAGGTTAGTGTACGACATCGGTTTAGGGTGAGCGTATATGTTAGGGTACGGTTTAGTGTTAGTGTACGGGTTAGGATTAGGGGACGGGTTACGTTAAGGCTTCGGGTAAGGGTTAGGGTTAGGGTTAGGTTTAGGGGACGGGGACGGTTTAGGGGACAGGTTAGTGTACGACAACGGTTTAGGGTGAGCGTACGTGTTAGGGTACGGGTTCGTGTTAGCGTACGGGTTAGGATTAGGGGATGGGTTAGTGTAAGGCTTCGGGTAAGGGTTAGGGTTATGGTTAGGGTTAGGGATAGGGTTAGGGAACGGGGATGGTTTAGGGGACAATTTAGGGTACGACAACGGTTTAAGGTGAGCGTACGTGTTAGGGTACGGGTTAGTGTTAGCCTACTGGTTAGGATTAGGGGACGGGTTAGTGTAAGGCTTTGGGTAAGGGTTAGGGTTAGGGTTAGGGTTAGGGTTAGGGGACGGGTACGGGGACGGTTTAGGGGACAGGTTAGTGTACGACAACGGTTTAGGGTGAGCGAACGTGTTAGGGTACGGGTTAGTGTTAGCGTACGGGTTAGGATTAGGGGACGGGTTAGTGTAAGGCTTCGGGTAAGGGTTAGCGTTAGGGTTAGGTTTAGGTTTAGGGTTAGGGGACGGGGACTGTTTACGGGACATGTTAGGGTACGACAAAGGTTTAGGGTGAGCGTACGTGTTAGGGTACGGGTTAGTGTTAGCGTACAGGTTAGGATTAGGGGACGGTTTAGGGTAAGGCTTCGGGTAAGGGTTCGGGTTAGGGTTAGGGTTAGGGTTAGGGTTAGGGTGAGGGGACGGTGAAGGTTTAGGGGACAGGTTAGGGTACGACAACGGTTTAGGGTGAGCGTACGTGTTAGGGTACGGGTTAGTGTTAGCGTACGGGTTAAGATTAGGGGACGGCTTAGGGTAAGGCTTCGGGTAAGGGTTCGGGTTAGGGTTAGTGTTAGGGTTAGGGGACGGGGACGGTTTAGGGGACAGGTTAGGATATGACAAAGTTTTAGGGTGAGCGTACGTGTTAGGGTACGGGTTAGTGTTAGCGTACGGGTTAAGATTAGGGGACGGCTTAGGGTAAGGCTTCGGGTAAGGGTTCGGGTTAGGGTTAGGGTTAGGGTTAGGGATAGGGTGAGGGCACGGTGACGGTTTAGGGGACAGGTTAGGGTACGACAACGGTTTAGGGTGAGCGTACGTGTTAGGGTACGGGTTAGTGTTAGCGTACGGGTTAGGATAATGGGACGGGTTAGGGTAAGGCTTCGGGTCAGGTTTAGGGTTAGGTTTAGGGATAGGGTTAGGGGACGGGGACGGTTTAGGGGACAGGTTAGGGTACGACAACGGTTTGCAATGAGCGTAAGTGTTAGGGTATGGGTTAGTGTTAGCGTACGGGTTAGGATTAGAGGACGTGTTAGGGTAAGGCTTCGGGTAAGGGTTAGGGTTAGGGTTAGGGTTAGGGTTAGGGTTAGGAGACGGGGACGGTTTAGGGGACAGGTTAGTGTACAATAACGGTTTAGGGTGTGTGTATGTGTTAGGATACGGTTTAGTGTTAGCGTACGGGGTTGGATTAGGGGACAGGTTAGGGTAAGGCTTCAGTTAAGGGTTAGGGTTAGCGTTAGGGTTAGGGTTAGGGGATGGGGACGGTTTAGGGGACAGGTTAGGGTACGACAACGGTTTATGGTGAGCGTACGTTTTAGGCTATGGGTTAGTGTTAGCGTACGGTTTAGGATTAGGGGACGGGTTAGGGTAAGGCTTCGGGTAAGTGTTAGGTTTAGGGTTAGGGTTAGGGTTAGGGGACGGGGACGGTTTAGGGGACAAGTTAGGGTACGACAAGATTTAGGGTGAGCGTACGTGTTAGGGTACGGGTTAGTGTTAGCGTACGGGTTAGTATTAGGGGACGGGTTAGGGTAAGGCTTCGGGTAAGGGTTAGGGTTAGGGTTAGGTTTAGGGGACGGGGACGGGGACGGGGACAGTTTAGGGGACAGGTTAGTGTACGACAACGGTTTAGGGTGAGCGTACGTGTTAGGGTACGGGTTAGTGTTAGCGTACGCGTTAGGATTAGGGGATGGGTTAGTGTAAGGCTTCGGGTAAGGGTTAGGGCTAGGGTTAGGGTTAGGGGACGGGGACGATTTAGGGGACAGGTTAGAGTACGACAACGGTTTAGGGTGAGCGTACGTGTTAGGGTACGGGTTAGTGTTAGCGTACGTGTTAGGATTAGGGGACGGGTTAGGGTAAGGCTTCGGGTAAGGGTTAGGGCTGGGTTAGGGTTAGGGTTAGGGGACGGGGACGGTTTAGGGGACAGGTTAGAGTACGACAACGGTTTAGGGTGAGCGTACGTGTTAGGGTACGTTTTAGTGTTAGCGTACGAGTTAGGATTAGGGGACGGGTTTGGGTAAGGCTTCGGATAAGGGTTAAAGTTAAGGTCAGGGTTAGGGTTAGGGTTAGGGAACAGGGGCGGTATAGGGGACAGGTTAGGGTACGACAATGGTTTAGGGTGAATGTACGTGTTAGGGTACGGGTTAGAGTTATCATACGGGTTAGGTTAGCGGACGGGTTAGGGTAAGGCTTCGGGTAAGAGTTAGGGTTAGGGTTAGGGTTAGGGTTAGGCGACGGGGACGGTTTAAGGGACAGGTTAGGGTACGACAACGGTTTAGGGTGAGCGTACGTGTTAGGGTATGGGTTAGAGTTAGCATACGGGTTAGGATTAGGGGACGGTTTAGGGTAAGGCTTCGAGTAAGAGTTCGGGTTAGGGTTAGGGTTAGGCTTAGGGTTACGGTTAGTGGACGGTGACGGTTTACGGGACAGGTTAGGGTACGACAACGGTTTAGGGTGAGCGTACGTGTTAGGGTACGAGTTAGTGTTAGCGTACGGGTTAGGATTAGGGGACGGGTTAGGGTAAGGCTTCGGGTAAGGGTTAGGGTTAGGTTAGGGTTAGGGTTAGGGGATGGGGACGGTTTAGGGGACAGGTTAGGGTACGACAACGGTTTAGGGTGAGCGTACGTGTTAGGGTATGGGTTAGTGTTAGCATACGGGTTAGGATTAGAGGACGTGTTAGGGTAAGGCTTCGGGTAAGTGTTAGGGTTAGGTTTAGGGTTAGGGTTAGGAGACGGGGACGGTTTAGGGCACAGGTTAGTGTACGACTACGGTTTAGGGTGTGCGTATGTGTTAGGGTACGGTTTAGTGTTAGCGTACGGGTTAGGATTAGGGGACGGTTTAGGGTAAGGCTTCGGGTAAGGGTTAGGGTTAGGGTTAGGGTTAGGGTTAGGGTTAGGGGACGGGGACGGTTTAGGGGACAGGTTATGGTACGACAACGGTTTATGGTGAGCGTACGTGTTAGGCTACGGGTTAGTATTAGCGTACGGGTTAGGATTAGGGGATGGGTTAGGGTAAGGCTTCGCTTAAGGGTTAGGGTTAGGGTTAGGGTTAGGGTTAGGGGACGGGGACGGTTTAGGGGACAGATTAGGGTACGACAACGGTTTAGCGTGAGTGTACGTGTTAGGGTATGGGTTAGTGTTAGTGTACGGTTTAGGATTAGGGGACGGGTTAGTGTAAGGCTTCGGGTAAGGGTTAGGGTTAGGGTTAGGGTTAGGGGACGGGGACGGGGACGTTTTAGGTGACAGGTCAATGTATGACAACGGTTTAGGGTGAGCGTAGGTGTTAGGGTATGGTTTAGTGTTATCGTAAGGGTTAGGATTAGGGGACGGGTTAGGATAAGGCTTCGGGTAAGGTTTAGGGTTAGGGTTAGGGTTAGGGGACGGGGACGGTTTAGGGGACAGGTTAGAGTACGACAATGGTTTAGGGTGAGCGTACGTGTTAGGGTACGGGTTAGTGTTAGCGTACGAGTTAGGATTAGGGGACGAGTTAGGGTAAGGCTTCGGATAAGGGTTAGGGTTAAGGTTAGTGTTAGGGTTAGGGTTAGGGAACGGGGACGGTTTAGGGGACAGGTTAGGGTACGACAACAGTTTAGGTTGAGCGTACGTGTTTCGGTACGGGTTAGAGTTAGCATACGGGTTAGGATTAGGGGACGGGTTAGGGTAAGGTTTCGGGTAAGGGTTAGGTTTAGGGTTAGGATTAGGGTTAGGGGACGGGGACGGTTTAAGGGACAGGTTAGGGTACGACAACGGTTTAGGGTGAGCGTACGTGTTAGGGTACGGGTTAGTGTTAGCGTATGGGTTAGGATTAGGGGACGGGTTAGGGTAAGGCTTCGGGTAAGGGTTAGGGTTAGGGTTAGTGTTAGGGTTAGGGGATGGTGACGGTTTAGGGGACAGGTTAGGATATGACAAAATTTTAGGGTGAGCGTACGTGTTAGGGTACGGGTTAGTGTTAGCGTACGGGTTAAGATTAGGGGACGGCTTAGGGTAAGGCTTCGGGTAAGGGTTCGGGTTAGGGTTAGGGTTAGTGTTAGGGATAGGGTGAGGGGACGGTGACGGTTTAGGGGACAGGTTAGGGTACGACAACGGTTTAGGGTGAGCGTACGTGTTAGGGTACGGGTTAGTGTTAGCGTACGGGTTAGGATTATGGGACGGGTTAGGGTAAGGCTTCGGGTCAGGTTTAGGGTTAGGTTTAGGGATAGGGTTAGGGGACGGGGACGGTTTAGGGGACAGGTTAGGGTACGACAACGGTTTACAATGAGCGTAAGTGTTAGGGTATGGGTTAGTGTTAGCGTACGGGTTAGGATTAGAGGGCGTGTTAGGGTAAGGCTTCGGGTAAGGTTTAGGGTTAGGGTTAGGGTTAGGGTTAGGGTTAGGAGACGGGGACGGTTTAGGGGACAGGTTAGTGTACAATAACGGTTTAGGGTGTGTGTATGTGTTAGGATACGGTTTAGTGTTAGCGTACGGTGTAGGATTAGGGGACAGGTTAGGGTAAGGCTTCAGTTAAGGGTTAGGGTTAGCGTTAGGGTTAGGGTTAGGGGATGGGGACGGTTTAGGGGACAGGTTAGGGTATGACAACGGTTTATGGTGAGCGTACGTTTTAGGCTATGGGTTAGTGTTAGCGTACGGTTTAGGATTAGGGGACGGGTTAGGGTAAGGCTTCGGGTAAGTGTTAGGTTTAGGGTTAGGGTTAGGGTTAGGGGACGGGGACGGTTTAGGGGACAAGTTAGGGTACGACAAGATTTAGGGTGAGCGTACGTGTTAGGGTACGGGTTAGTGTTAGCGTACGGGTTAGTATTAGGGGACGGGTTAGGGTAAGGCTTCGGGTAAGGGTTAGGGTTAGGGTTAGGTTTAGGGGACGGGGACGGGGACGGGGACAGTTTAGGGGACAGGTTAGTGTACGACAACGGTTTAGGGTGAGCGTACGTGTTAGGGTACAGGTTAGTGTTATCGTATGGGTTAGGATTAGGGGACGGGTTAGGGTAAGGCTTCGGGTAAGGGTTAGGGTTAGCGTTAGGTTTAGGGTTAGGGTTAGGGGACAGGGACGGTTTAGGGGACATGTTAGGGTACGACAACGGTTTAGGGTGAGCGTACGTGTTAGGGTACGGGTTAGTGTTAGCGTACGGGTTAGGATTAGGTGAAGGGTTAGGCTAAGGCTTCGGGTAAGGGTTATGGCTAGGGTTAGGGTTAGGGTTAGGGGACGGGGACGGTTTAGGGGACAGGTTAGGGTACGACAACCGTTTAGGGTGAGCGTACGTGTTAGGGTACGGGTTAGTGTTATCGTATGGGTTAGGATTAGGGGATGGGTTAGGGTAAGGCTTCGGGTAAGGGTTAGGGTTAGGGTTAGGGTTAGGGTTAGGGTTAGGGTTAGGGTTAGGGGACGGGGACGGGGACGGTTTAGGGGCAGGTTAGTGTACGACAACGGTTTAGGGTGAGCGTACGTGTTAGGGTACGGGTTAGAGTTAGCATACGGGTTAGGATTAGGGGACGGGTTATGGTCAGGCTTCGGGTAAGGGTTAGGGTTAGGGTTAGGGTTAGGGTTAGGGGACGGGGACGGTTTAGGGGACAGGTTAGGGTACGACAACGGTTTAGGGTGAGCGTACGTGTTAGGGTATGGGTTAGTGTTATCGTATGGGTTAGGATTAGGGGACGGTTTACGGTAAGGCTTCGGGTAAGGGTTAGGGTTAGGGTTAGGTTTAGGGTTAGGGTTAGGGGACGGGGACGGTTTAGGGGACAGTTTAGTGTATGACAACGGTTTAGGGTGAGCGTTCGTGTTAGGGTACGGTTTAGTGTTAGCGTACGGGTTAGGATTAGCGGACGGATTAGGGTAAGGCTTCGGGTAAGGTTTAGGGTTAGGGTTAGGGTTAGGGTTAGGGTTAGGGGACGGGGACAGTTTAGGGGACAGGTTAGTGCATGACAACGGTTTAGGGTGAGCGTACGTGTTAGGGTACAGGTTAGTGTTATCGTATGGGTTAGGATTAGGGGATGAGTTAGGGTAAGGCTTCGGTTAAGGGTTAGGCTTAGGGTTAGGGTTAGTGTTAGGGTTAGGGGACAGGGACGGTTTAGGGGACAGGTTATGGTACGACAACAGTTTAGAGTGAGCGTACGTGTTAGGGTACGGGTTAGTGTTAGCGTACGGCTTAGGATTAGGGGAAGGGTTAGGGTAAGGCTTCGGGTAAGGGTTAGGGTTAGGGTTAGGGTTAGGGTTAGGGTTAGGGAATGGGGACGGTTTAGGGGACAGGTTAGGGTACGACAACGGTTTAGGGTGAGCGTACGTGTTAGGGTACGGGTTAGAGTTAGCATACGGGTTAGGATTAGGGGATGGTTTAGTGTAAGGCTTCGGGTAAGGGTGCGGGTTAGGGTTAGGTTTAGGGTTAGGGTTAGGTTTAGGGGACGGTGACGGTTTACGGGACAGGTTAGGGTACGACAACGGTTTAGGGTGAGCCTACGTGTTAGGGTACGGGTTAGTGTTAGCGTACGGGTTAGGCATAGGGGACGGGTTAGGGTAAGGCTTAGGGTAAGGGTTAGGGTTAGTTTTAGGGTTAGGGTTAGGGGACGGGGACGGTTTAGGGGACAGGTTAGGGTACGACAACAGTTTAGGGTGAGCGTACGTGTTAGGTTACGGGTTAGTGTTAGCGTACGGGTTCGGATTAGAGGACGTGTTAGGGTAAGGCTTCGGGTAAGGGTTAGGGTTAGGGTTAGGGTTAGGGTTAGGGGACGGGGACGGTTTAGGGGACAGGTTATGGTACGACAAGGGTTTATGGTGAGCGTACGTGTTAGGCTACGGGTTAGTGTTAGCGTACGGGTTAGGATTAGGGGATGGGTTAGGGTAAGGCTTCGGGTAAGGGTTAGTGTTAGGGTTAGAATTAGGGGACGGGGACGGTTTAGGGGAAAGGTTAGAGTACGACAACGGTTTAGGGTGAGCGTAAGTGTTAGGGTACGGGTTAGTGTTAGCGTACGGTTTAGGATTAGGGGACGGGTTAGTGTAAGGCTTCGGGTAAGGGTTAGGTTTAGGGTTAGGGTTAGGGTTAGGGGATGGGGACAGGGACGGTTTAGGGCACAGGTCAGTGTATGACAACGGTTTACGGTGAGCGTATGTGTTAGGGTACGGGTTAGTGTTAGCGTACGGTTTAGGATTAGGGGACGGGTTAGGGTAAGGCTTCGGTTAAGGGTTAGGGTTAGGGTTAGGGTTAGGGTTAGGGGACGGGGACGGTTTAGGGGACAGGTTAGGGTACGACAACTGTTTAGGGTGAGCGTACGTGTTAGGGTACGGGTTAGTGTTATCGTAAGGGTTAGGATTAGGGGACGGGTTAGGGTAAGATTTCGGGTAAGGGTTAGGGTTAGGGTTAGGGTTAGGGATAGGGTTAGGGGACGGGCATGGTTTAGGGGACAGGTTAGACTACGACAACGGTTTAGGGTGAGCGTACGTGTTAGGGTACGGGTTAGTGTTAGCGTACGAGTTAGGTTTAGGGGACGGGTTAGGGTAAGGCTTCGGATAAGGGGTAGGGTTAAGGTTAGGGTTAGGGTTAGGGTTAGGGTTAGGGTTAGGGTTAGGGTTAGGCGACGGGGACGGTTTCAGGGACAGGTTAGGGTACGACAACGGTTTAGGGTGAGCGTACGTGTTAGGGTACAGGTTAGTGTTAGCGTACGGGTTAGGATTAGGGGACGGGTTAGGGTAAGGCTTCGGGTAAGGGTTAGGGTTAGGGTTAGGGTTAGGGTTAGGGGATGGGGACGGTTTAGGGGACAGGTTAGGGTACGACAACGGTTTATGGTGAGCGTCCGTGTTAGGCTATGGGTTAGTGTTAGCGTACGGTTTAGGATTAGGGGACGGGTTAGGGTAAGGCTTCGGGTAAGTGTTAGGGTTAGGTTTAGGGTTAGGGGACAGGAACGGTTTAGGGGACAGGTTTGGGTACGACAACGGTTTAGGGTGAGCGTATGTGTTAGGGTACGGGTTAGTGTTAGCGTACGAGTTAGCTTTAGGGGACGGGTTAGGGTAAGGCTTCGGGTAAGGGTTAGGGTTAGGTTTAGGGTTAGGGGACGGGGACGGGGACGGGGACAGTTTAGGGGACAGGTTAGTGTACGACAACGGTTTAGGGTGAGCGTACATCTTAGGGTACGGGTTAGTGTTATCGTATGGGTTAGGATTAGGAGACGGTTTACGGTAAGGCTTCGGGTAAGGGTTAGGGTTAGGGTTAGGTTTAGGGTTAGGGTTAGGGGATGGGGACGGTTTAGGGGACAGGTTAGTGTACGACAACGGTTTAGTGTGAGCGTACGTGTTAGGGTACGGGTTAGTGTTAGGGTACGGGTTAGGATTAGGGGACGTGTTAGGGTAAGGCTTCGGATAAGGGTTAGGGTTAGGGTTAGGGTTAGGGTTAGGGTTAGCGAATGGGTCGGTTTAGGGTACAGGTTAGGGTACGACAACGGTTTATGGTGAGCGTACGTGTTAGGGTACGGGTTAGAGTCAGCATACGGGTTAGGATTAGGGGACGGTTTAGGGTAAGGCTTCGGGTAAGGGTTCGGGTTAGGGTCAGGGTTAGGGTTAGGGTTAGGTTTAGGGGACGGTGACGGTTTAGGGGACAGGTTAGTGTACGACAACGGTTTAGGGTGAGCGTACATGTTAGGGTATGGGTTAGTGTTAGCGTACGGGTTAGGATTAGGGGACGGATAAGGGTAAGGCTTCGGGTAAGGGTTAGGGTTAGGGTTAGGGTTAGGGGATGGGGACGGGGACGGTTTAGGGGACAGGTCTGTGTATGACAACGGTTTAGGGTGAGTGTACGTGTTAGGGTACGGGTTAGTGTTAGCGTACAGTTTAGGATTAGGGGACGGGTTAGGGTAAGGCTTCGGGTAAGGGTTAGGGTTAGGGTTAGGGTTAGGGTTAGGGGACGGGGACGGTTTAGGGTCAGGTTAGGGTACGACAACGGTTTAGGGTGAGCGTACGTGTTAGGGTTAGGGTTAGGGTTAGGGTTAGGGTTAGGGGACGGGGACGGTTTAGGGGATAGTTTAGAGTACGACAACGGTTTGGGGTGAGCGTACGTGTTAGGGTACGGGTTAGTGTTAGCGTACGAGTTAGGATTAGGGGACGGGTTAGGGTAAGGCTTCGGATAAGGGTTAGTGTTAAGGTTAGGGTTAGGGTTAGGGTTAGTGAACGGGGACGGTTCAGGGGACAGGTTAGGGTACGACAACGGTTTAGGGTGAGCGTACGTGTTAGGGTACGGATTAGAGTTAGCATACAGGTTAGGATTAGGGGACGGGTTAGGGTAAGGCTTCGGGTAAGTGTTAGGGTTAGGGTTAGGGTTAGGGTTAGGGTTAGGCGACGGGGACGGTTTAAGGGACAGGTTAGGGTACGACAACGGTTTAGGGTGAGCGTACGTGTTAGGGTACAGGTTAGTGTTAGCGTACAGGTTAGGATGAGGGGACGTGTTAGGGTAAGGCTTCGGGTAAGGGTTAGGGTTAGGGTTAGGGTTAGGGTTAGGGGATGGGGACGGTTTAGGGGACAGGTTAGTGTACGACAAATGTTTATGGTGAGCGTACGTGTTAGGCTATGGGTTAGTGTTAGCGTACGGGTTAGGATTAGGGGACGGGTTAGGGTAAGGCTTCGGGTAAGGGTTAGGGTTAGGTTTAGGGTTAGGGGACGAGGACGGTTTAGGGGACAGGTTAGGGTACGACAACGCTTTAGGATGAGCGTACGTGTTAGGGTAAGGGTTAGTGTTAGCGTACGCGTTAGGATTAGGGGACGGGTTAGGGTAAGGCTTCGGGTAAGGGTTAGGGTTAAGGTTACGGTTAGGTGACGGGGACGGGGACGGGGACAGTTTAGGGGACAGGTTAGTGTACGACAACGGTTTAGGGTGAGCGTACGTTTTAGGGTACGGGTTAGTGTTAGTGTACGGGTAAGGATTAGGGGACGGGTTTGGGTAAGGCTTCGGGTAAGGGTTAGGGTTAGGGTTAGGGTTAGGGTTAACGGACGAGGACGGTTTAGGGGACACGTTAGGGTACGACAACGGTTTAGGGTGAGCGTACGTGTTAGGGTACGGGTTAGTGTTATCGTATGGGTTAGGATTAGGGGACGGATTATGGTAAGGTTTCGGGTAAGGGTTAGGGTTAGGGTTAGGGTTAGGGGACGGGGACGGTTTAGGGGACAGGTTAGTGTACGACAATGGTTTAGGGTGAGCGTACGTGTTAGGGTACGGTTTAGTGTTAGCGTACGGTTTAGGATTAGTGGACGGGTTAGGGTAAGGCTTCGGGTAAGGGTTAGGGTTAGGTTTAGGGTTAGGGTTAGGGGACGGGGACGGTTTACGGGACAGGTTACTGTACGACAAAGGTGTAGGGTGAGCGTATGTGTTAGGGTACGGGTTAGTGTTATCGTATGGGTTAGGATTAGGGGACGGTTTACGGTAAGGCTTCGGGTAAGGGTTAGGGTTAGGGTTAGGTTTAGGGTTAGGGTTAGGGGACGGGGACGGTTAAGGGGACAGGTTAGTTTACGACAACGGTTTAGGGTGAGCGTACGTGTTAGGGTACGGGTTAGTGTTAGCGTACGGGTTAGGATTAGGGGACGGTTTAGGGTAAGGCTTCGGGTAAGGTTTAGGGTTAGGGTTAGGGTTAGGGTTAGGGTTAGGGCACGGGGACAGTTTAGGGGACAGGTTAGTGTATGACAACGGTTTAGGGTGAGCGTACATGTTAGGGTACAGGTTAGTGTTATCGTATGGGTTAGGATTAGGGGACGGGTTAGGGTAAGGTTTCGGGTAAGGGTTAGTGTTAGGGTTAGGGTTAGGGTTAGGGTTAGGGGATGGGGACGGTTTAGGGGACAGGTTAGGGTACGACAACGGTTTAGGGTGAGCGTACGTGTTAGGGTACGGGTTAGTGTTAGCGTACGGGTTAGGATTAGGGAACGGGTTAGGGTAAGGCTTCGGGTAAGGGTTCGGGTTAGTGTTAGGGTTAGGGTTAGGGTTAGGTTTAGGGGACGGTGACGGTTTAGGGGACAGGTTAGTGTACGACAATAGTTTAGGGTGAGCGTACATGTTAGGGTACGGGTTAGTGTTAGCGTACGGGTTAGGATTAGGGGACGGGATAGGGTAAGGCTTCGGGTAAGGGTTAGAGTTAGGGTTAGGGTTAGGGTTAGGGGACGGGGACGTTTTAGGGGACAGGTTAGGGAACGACAACGGTTTAGGGTGAGCGTACGTGTTAGGGTACGGGTTAGTGTTAGCGTACGGTTTAGGATTAGAGGACGTGTTAGAGTAAGGCTTCGGGTAAGGGTTAGGGTTAGGGTTAGGATTAGGGTTAGGATTAGGAGACGGGGACAGTTTAGGGGACAGGTTAGTGTATGACAACGGTTTAGGGTGTGCGTATGTGTTAGGGTATGGTTTAGTGTTAGCGTACGGGTTAGGATTAGGGGACGGGTTAGGGTAAGGCTTCGGGTAAGGGTTAGGTTTAGGGTTAAGGTTAGGATTAGGGTTGGGGACGGATTCGGTTTAGGGGACAGGTTATGGTACGACAACGGTTTATGGTGAGCATACGTGTTAGGCTACGGGATAGTGTTAGCGTACGGGTTAGGATTAGTGGATGGGTTAGGGCAAGGCTTCGGGTAAGGGTTAGGGTTAGGGTTAGGGTTAGGGGACGGGGAAGGATTAGGGGACAGGTTAGGGTACGACAACGGTTTAGGGTGAGCGTACGTGTTAGGGTATGGGTTAGTGTTAGAGTACGGGTTAGGATTAGGGGACGGGTTAGGGTAAGGCTTCGGGTAAGTGTTAGTGTTAGGGTTAGGGTTAGGGTTAGGGTTAGGGTTAGGGGACGGTGACGGTTCAGGGGACAGGTTAGGTTACGACAATGGTTTAGGGTGAGCGTACGTGTTAGGGTACGGATTAGTGTTAGCGTACGGGTTAGGTTTAGGGTACGGGTTAGTGTAAGGCTTCGGGTAAGGGTTAGGGTTAGGGTTAGGGTTAGGGGACGGGGACGGTTTAGGGGACAGGTTAGGGTACGACAACGGTTTAGGGTGAACATACGTGTTAGGGTACGGGTTAGTGTTAGCGTACGGGTTAGGTTTAGAGGACGGGTTAGGGTAAGGCTTCGGGTAAGTGTTAGGGTTAGGGTTAGTGTTAGGTTTAGGGTTGGGAGACGGGAACGGTTTAGGGGACAGGTTAGTGTATGACAAGGATTTAGGGTGTGCGTATGTGTTAGGGTACGCTTTAGTGTTAGCGTACGGGTTAGGATTAGGGGACGGGTTACGGTAAGGCTTCGGGTAAGGGTTAGGGTTAGGGTTAGGGTTAGGTTTAGGGGACGGGGACGGTTTAGGGGACAGGTTAGGGTACGACAATGGTTTACGGTGAGCGTACGTGTTAGGGTACGGTTTAGTGTTAGCGTACGGTTTAGGATTAGGGGACGGGTTAGTGTAAGGCTTCGGGTAAGGGTTCGGGATACGGTTAGGTTTAGGGGACGGGGATGGGGACGGTTTAGGGAACAGGTTAGAGTACGACAACAGTTTAGGGTGAGCGTACGTGTTAGGCTACGGGTTAGTGTTAGCGTACGGGTTAGGCTTATGGGACGGGTTAGGGTAAGGCTTCGGGTAAAGGTTAGTGTTAGGGTTAGGGTTAGGTTTAGGGATAGGGGACGGGGATGGTTTAGGGTACAGGTTACGGTACGACAATGGTTTAGGGTGAGCATACGTGTTTGGGTACGGGTTAGTGTTAGCGTACGGGTTAGGATTAGAGGACGGGTTAGGGTAAGGATTCGGGTAAGGTTTAGGGTTAGGGTTACGGTTAGGGTTAGGAGACGGGGAAGGTTTAGGGGACAGGTTAGTGTACGACATCGGTTTAGGGTGAGCGTATATGTTAGGGTACGGTTTAGTGTTAGTGTACGGGTTAGGATTAGGGGACGGGTTACGTTAAGGCTTCGGGTAAGGGTTAGGGTTAGGGTTAGGTTTAGGGGACGGGGACGGTTTAGGGGACAGGTTAGTGTACGACAACGGTTTAGGGTGAGCGTACGTGTTAGGGTACGGGTTCGTGTTAGCGTACGGGTTAGGATTAGGGGATGGGTTAGTGTAAGGCTTCGGGTAAGGGTTAGGGTTATGGTTAGGGTTAGGGATAGGGTTAGGGAACGGGGATGGTTTAGGGGACAATTTAGGGTACGACAACGGTTTAAGGTGAGAGTACGTGTTAGGGTACGGGTTAGTGTTAGCCTACTGGTTAGGATTAGGGGACGGGTTAGTGTAAGGCTTTGGGTAAGGGTTAGGGTTAGGGTTAGGGTTAGGGTTAGGGGACGGGTACGGGGACGGTTTAGGGGACAGGTTAGTGTAAGACAACGGTTTAGGGTGAGCGTACGTGTTAGGGTAAGGGTTAGTGTTAGCGTACGGGTTAGGATTAGGGGACGGGTTAGTGTAAGGCTTCGGGTAAGGGTTAGCGTTAGGGTTAGGTTTAGGTTTAGGGTTAGGGGACGGGGACTGTTTACGGGACATGTTAGGGTACGACAAAGTTTTAGGGTGAGCGTACGTGTTAGGGTACGGGTTAGTGTTAGCGTACAGGTTAGGATTAGGGGACGGTTTAGGGTAAGGCTTCGGGTAAGGGTTCGGGTTAGGGTTAGGGTTAGGGTTAGGGTTAGGGTGAGGGGACGGTGAAGGTTTAGGGGACAGGTTAGGGTACGACAACGGTTTAGGGTGAGCGTACGTGTTAGGGTACGGGTTAGTGTTAGCTGACGGGTTAGGATTAGGGGACGGGTTAGGGTAAGGCTTCGGGTAATGGTTAGGGGACGGGGACGGGGACGGGGACGGTTTAGGGGACAGGTCAGTGTATGACAACGGTTTAGGGTGAGCGTACGTATTAGGGTACGGGTTAGTGTTAGCGTACGTGTTAGGATTAGGGGACGGGTTAGGGTAAGGCTTCGGGTAAGGGTTAGGGCTGGGTTAGGGTTAGGGTTAGGGGACGGGGACGGTTTAGGGGACAGATTAGAGTCCGACAACGGTTTAGGGTGAGCGTACGTGTTAGGGTACGTGTTAGTGTTAGCGTACGAGTTAGGATTAGGGGAGGGGTTAGGGTAAGGCTTCGGATAAGAGTTAAAGTTAAGGTCAGGGTTAGGGTTAGGGTTAGGGAACAGGGACGGTTTAGGGGACAGGTTAGCGTACGACAATGGTTTAGGGTGAATGTACGTGTTAGCGTACGGGTTAGAGTTATCATACGGGTTAGGTTAGCGGACGGGTTAGGGTAAGGCTTCGGGTAAGAGTTAGGGTTAGGGTTAGGGTTAGGGTTAGGGTTAGGCGACGGGGACGGTTTAAGGGACAGGTTAGGGTACGACAACGGTTTAGGGTGAGCGTACGTGTTAGGGAACGTGTTAGTGTTAGCGTACGGGTTAGGATTAGGGGACGGGTTAGTGTAAGGCTTCGGGTAAGGGTTAGGGTTAGGGTTATTGTTAAGGTTAGGGGACGGGGACGGTTTAGGGGACAGGTTAGGGTACGACAACGGTTTAGGGTGAGCGTACGTGTTAGGGTATGGATTAGAGTTAGCATACGGGTTAGGATTAGGGGACGGTTTAGGGTAAGGCTTCGAGTAAGAGTTCGGGTTAGGGTTAGGGTTAGGGTTAGGGTTACGGTTAGGGGACGGTGACGGTTTACGGGACAGGTTAGGGTACGACAACGGTTTAGGGTGAGCGTACGTGTTAGGGTATGTGTTAGTGTTAGCGTACGGGTTAGGATTAGGGGACGGGTTAGTGTAAGGCTTCGGGTAAGGGTTAGGGTTAGGGTTAGGGTTAGGGTTAGGGGACGGGGACTGTTTAGGGGACAGGTTAGGGTACGACAACGGTTTAGGGTGAGCGTACGTGTTAGGGTATGGGTTAGTGTTAGCGTACGGGTTAGGATTAGAGGACGTGTTAGTGTAAGGCTTCGTGTAAGGGTTAGGGTTAGGGTTAGGGTTAGGGTTAGGGTTAGGAGATGGGGACGGTTTAGGGGACAGGTTAGTGTACGACTACGGTTTAGCGTGAGTGTACGTGTTAGGGTAAGGGTTAGTGTTAGTGTACGGTTTAGGATTAGGGGACGTGTTAGTGTAAGGCTTCGGGTAAGGGTTAGGGTTAGGGTTAGGGTTAGGGGACGGGGACGGGGACGTTTTAGGTGACAGGTCAATGTATGACAACGGTTTAGGGTGAGCGTAGGTGTCAGGGTATGGTTTAGTGTTATCGTAAGGGTTAGGATTAGGGGACGGGTTAGGGTAAGGCTTCGGGTAAGGTTTAGTGTTAGGGTTAGGGTTAGGGTTAGGGGACGGGGACGGTTTAGGGGACAGGTTAGAGTACGACAACGGTTTAGGGTGAGCGTACGTGTTAGGGTACGGGTTAGTGTTAGCGTACGAGTTAGGATTAGGGGACGAGTTAGGGTAAGGCTTCGGATAAGGGTTAGGGTTAAGGTTAGGGTTAGGGTTAGGGTTAGGGAACGGGGACGGTTTAGGGGACAGGTTAGGGTACGACAACGGTCTAGGTTGAGCGTACGTGTTTTGGTACGGGTTAGAGTTAGCATACGGGTTAGGATTAGGGGACGGGTTAGGGTAAGGTTTCGGGTAAGGGTTAGGGTTAGGGTTAGGATTAGGGTTAGGGGACGGGGACGGTTTAAGGGAAAGGTTAGGGTACGACAACGGTTTAGGGTGAGCGTACGTGTTAGGGTACGGGTTAGTGTTAGCGTATGGGTTAGGATTAGGGGACGGGTTAGGGTAAGGCTTCGGGTAAGGTTTAGGGTTAGGGTTAGTGTTAGGGTTAGGGGACGGGGACGGTTTAGGGGACAGGTTAGGATATGACAAAGTTTTAGGGTGAGCGTACGTGTTAGGGTACGGGTTAGTGTTAGCGTACGGGTTAAGATTAGGGGACGGCTTAGGGTAAGGCTTCGGGTAAGGGTTCGGGTTAGGGTTAGGGTTAGGGATAGGGTGAGGGGACGGTGACGGTTTAGGGGACAGGTTAGGGTACGACAACGGTTTAGGGTGAGCGTACGTGTTAGGGTACGGGTTAGTGTTAGCGTACGGGTTAGGATTATGGGACGGGTTAGGGTAAGGCTTCGGGTCAGGTTTAGGGTTAGGTTTAGGGATAGGGTTAGGGGACGGGGACGATTTAGGGGACAGGTTAGGGTACGACAACGGTTTACAATTAGCGTAAGTGTTAGGGTATGGGTTAGTGTTAGCGTGCGGGTTAGGATTAGAGGACGTGTTAGGGTAAGGCTTCGGGTAAGGGTTAGGGTTAGGGTTAGGGTTAGGGTTAGGGTTAGGAGACGGGGACGGTTTAGGGGACAGGTTAGTGTACAATAACGGTTTAGGGTGTGTGTATGTGTTAGGATACGGTTTAGTGTTAGCGTACGGGGTAGGATTAGGGGACAGGTTAGGGTAAGGCTTCAGGTAAGGGTTAGGGTTAGGGTTAGGGTTAGGGTCAGGGGACGGGGACGGTTTAGGGGACAAGTTAGGGTACGACAAGATTTAGGGTAAGCGTACGTGTTAGCGTACGGGTTAGTGTTAGCGTACGGGTTAGTATTAGGCGACGGGTTAGGGTAAGGCTTCGGGTAAGGGTTAGGGTTAGGGTTAGGTTTAGGGGATGGGGACGGGGACGGGGACAGTTTAGGGGACAGGTTAGTGTACGACAACGGTTTAGGGTGAGCGTACGTGTTAGGGTACGGGTTAGTGTTAGCTTACGGGTTAGGATTAGGGGACAGGTTAGGGTAAGGCTTCGGGTAAGGGTTAGGGCTAGGGTTAGGGTTAGGGGACGGTGACGGTTCAGGGGACAGGTTAGGGTACGACAATGGTTTAGGGTGAGCGTACGTGTTAGGGTACGGGTTAGTGTTAAAGTACGGGTTAGGTTTAGGGTACGGCTTAGTGTAAGTCTTCGGGTAAGGGTTAGGGGTAGGGTTAAGGTTAGGGGACGGGGACGGTTTAGGGGACAGGTTAGGGTACGACAACGGTTTAGGGTGAGTGTACGTGTTAGGGTACGGGTTAGTGTTAGCGTACGGGTTAGCATTAGAGGACGGGTTAGGGTAAGGCTTCGGGTAAGGGTTAGGGTTAGGGTTAGGGTTAGGGTTAGGGTTAGGGTTAGGAGACGGGGACGGTTTAGGGGACAGGTTAGTGTACGACAACGGTTTAGGGTGTGTGTATGTGTTAGCGTACGCTTTAGTGTTAGCGTACGGGTTAGGATTAGGGGACGGGTTACGGTAAGGCTTCGGGTAAGGTTTAGGGTTAGGTTTAGGGTTAGGGTTAGGGGACGGGGACGGTTTAGGGGACAGGTTAGGGTACGACAACGGTTTAGGGTGAGCGTACGTGTTAGGGTACCGTTTAGTGTTAGCGTACGGTTTAGGATTAGGGGACGGGTTAGTGTAAGGCTTCGGGTAAGGGTTAGGGTTAGGGTTAGGGTTAGGGTTAGGGGACGGGGACGGTTTAGGGGACAGGTTAGGGTACGACAACGGTTTAGGGTGAGCGTACGTGTTAGGGTACGGGTTAGTGTTATCGTACGGGTTAGGATTAGGGGACGGGTTAGGGTAAGGCTTCGGGTAAGGGTTAGGGTTAGGGTTAGGGTTAGGGTTAGGGAACGGGGACGGTTTAGGGGACAGGTTAGGGTACGACAACGGTTTAGGGTGAGCGTACGTGTTAGGGTACGGGTTAGAGTTAGCATGAGGTTTAGGAATAGGGGACGGTTTAGGTTAAGGCTTCGGGTAAGGGTTCGGGTTAGGGTTAGGGATAGGGTTAGGGTTAGGGTTAGGGGACGGTGACAGTTTAGGGGACAGGTTAGGGTACGACAACGGTTTAGGGTGTGCGTACGTGTTAGGGTACGGGTTAGTGTTAGCGTACGGTTTAGGATTAGGGGACGGGTTAGGGTAAGGCTTCGGGTAAGGGTTAGGGTTAGGGTTAGGGTTAGGGCTAGGGGACGGGGACGGTTTAGGGGTCAGGTTAGGGTACGACAACGGTTTAGGGTGAGCGTACGTGTTAGGGTACGGGTTAGTGTTAGCGTACGGGTTAGGATTAAAGGACGTGTTAGGGTAAGGCTTCGGATAAGTGTTAGGGTTAGGGTTAGGGTTAGGGTTAGGGTTAGGAGACGGGGACGGTTTAGGGGACAGGTTAGTGTACGACAACGGTTTAGGGTGTGCGTATGTGTTAGGGTACGGTTTAGTGTTAGCGTACGGTTTAGGATTAGGGGACGGGTTAGGGTAAGGCTTCGGGTAAGGTTTAGGGTTAGGGTTAGGATTAGGTTTAGGGTTAGGGGACGGGAACGGTCTAGGGAACAGGTTATGGTATGACAACGGTTTATGATGAGCGTACATGTTAGGCTACGGGTTAGTGTTAGCGTACGGGTTAGGATTAGGGGATGGGTTAGGGTAAGGCTTCGGGAAAGGTTTAGGGTTACGGTTAGGGTTAGGGTTAGGGGACGGGGACGGTTTAGGGGACAGGGTAGGGTACGACAACGGTTTAGGGTGAGCGTACGTATTAGTGTACGGTTTAGTGTTAGCGTACGGGTTAGGATTATGTGACGGGTTAGGGTAAGGCTTCAGGTAAGGGTTAGGGTTAGGGTTAGGGGACGGGGACGGGGACGGTTTAGGGGACAGGTTAGTATACGACAACGGTTTAGGGTGAGCGTACGTGTTAGGGTACGAGTTAGTGTTAGCGTACGGGTTCGGATTAGGGGACGGGTTAGGGTAAGGCTTCGGGTAAGGTTTAGGGTTAGGGTTAGGGTTAGGGTTAGGGGACGGGTACGGTTTAGGGGACAGGTTAGGGTACGACAACGGTTTAGGGTGAGCGTACGTGTTAGGGTACGGGTTAGTGTTATCGTATGGGTTAGGATTAGGGGACGGTTTAGGATAAGGCTTCGGGTAAGGGTTAGGGTTAGGGTTAGGGTTAGGGTTAGGGGACGGGGACGGTTTAGGGGACAGGTTAGGGTACGACAATGGTTTAGGGTGAGCGTACGTGTTTGTGTACGGGTTAGTTTTAACGTACGGGTTAGGATTAGGGGACGGGTTAGTTTAAGGCTTCAGGTAAGGGTTAGGGTTAGTGTTAGGGTTAGGGTTAGGGTTAGGGAACGGGGACGGTTTAGGGGACAGGTTAGGGTACGACAACGGTTTAGGGTGAGCGTACGTGTTAGGGTATGGGTTAGAGTTAGCATACGGGTTAGGATTAGGGGACGGGTAAGTGTAATGCTTCGGGTAAGGGTTAGGGTTAGGGTTAGGGTTAGGGTTAGGGGACGGGGACGGTTTAGGGGACAGGCTAGGGCACGACAACGGTTTTGTGTGAGCATACGTGTTAGGGTATGGATTAGTGTTAGCGTTCGGGTAAGGATTAGGGGACGTGTTAGGGTAAGGCTTCGGGTAAGGGTTCGGGTTAGGGTTAGAGTTAGGGTTAGGGTTAGGGTTAGGGGACGGGGACGGTTTAGGGGACAGGTTAGGGTACGACAACGTTTTAGGGTGAGCGTACGTGTTAGGGTACGGTTTAGTGTTAGCGTATGGGTTAGGATTAGGGGACGGGTTAGTGTTAGGCTTCGGGTAAGGGTTACGGTTAGGGTTAGGGTTAGGGTTAGGATTAGGGGACGGGGCCGGTTTAGGGGACAGGTTAGGGTACGACAACGGTTTATGGTGAGCGTACGTGTTAGGCTACGCGTTAGTGTTAGCGTACGGGTTAGGATTAGGGGACGGGTTAGAGTAAGGCTTAGGGTAAGGGTTAGGGTTAGGGTTAGGGTTAGAGGACGGGGACGGTTTAGGGGATAGTTTTGGGTACGACAACGGTTTAGGGTGAGCGTACGTGTTAGGGTACGAGATAGTGTTAGCATACGTGTTAGTATTAGGGGACGGGTTAGGGTAAGGCTTCGGGTAAGGGTTAGGGTTAGGGTTAGGGTTAGGGTTAGGGGACGGGGACGGTTTAGGGGACAGGTTAGGGTACGACAACGGTTTAGGGTGAGCGTACGTGTTAGTGTACGGGTTAGTGTTAGCGTACGGTTTAGGATTAGGGGACGGGTTAGGGTAAGGCTTCGGGTAAGCGTTAGGGTTAGGGTTAAGGTTAGGGTTAGGTTTAGGGAACGGGGACGGTTTAGGGGACAGGTTAGGGTACGACAACGGTTTATGGTGAGCGTACGTGTTAGGCTACGGGTTAGTGTTAGCGTACGGGTTAGGATTAGGGGACGGGTTAGGGTAAGGCTTAGGGTAAGGGTTAGGGTTAGGGTTAGGGTTAGGGGACGGGGATGGTTTAGGGGACAGTTTAGGGTACGACAACGGTTTAGGGTGAGAGTACGTGTTAGGGTATGGGTTACTGTTAGCGTACGGGTTAGGATTAGGGGACGGGTTAGGATAAGGCTTCGGGTAAGGGTTAGGGTTCGGGTTAGGGTTAGGGTTAGGGGACGGGGACGGTTTAGGGGACAGGTTAGGGTACGACAATGGTTTAGGGTGAGCGTACGTGTTAGGCTATGGGTTAGTGTTAGCGTACGGGTTAGGATTAGGGCACGGGTTAGGGTACGGCTTCGGGTAACGGTTAGGGTTAGTGTTAGGGTTAGGGTTAGGGTTAGGGGAAGGGGACGGTTTAGGGGACAGTTTAGGGTACGACAACGGTTTAGGGTGAGCATAAGTGTTAGGGTACGGGTTAGTGTTAGCCTACGGGTTAGGATTAGGGGACGGGTTAGGGTAAGGCTTCGGGTAAGGGTTAGGTTTAGGTTTAGGGTTAGGGAACGGGGATGGTTTAGGGGACAGGTTAGTGTAAGACAACGGTTTAGGGTGAGCGTACGTGTAAGGGTACCAGTTAGTGTTAGCGTACGTGTTAGTATTACGGGACGAGTTAGCGTAAGGCTTTAGGTAAGGATTAGGGTTAGGGTTAGGGTAAGGGTATGGGGACGGTTTAGGGGACAGGTTAGGGTATGACAACGGTTTAGGGTGAGCGTACGTGTTAGGGTACGCGTTAGTGTTATCGTATGGGTTAGGAATAGGGGACGGGTTAGGGTAAGGCTTCGGGTAAGGGTTAGGGTTAAGGTTAGGGTTAGGGTTAGGGTTAGGGGACGGGGACGGTTTAGGTGACAGGTTAGGGTATGACAACGGTTTAGGGTGAGCGTACGGGTTAGGGTACTGGTTATGGTTAGCGTACGGGTTAGGATTAGGGGACGGGTTAGAGTAAGGCTTCGGGTAAGGGTTAGGGTTAGGGTTAGGGATAGGGTTAGGGGACGGGGACGGTTTAGGTGACAGGTTAGGGTATGACAACGGTTTATGATGAGCGTACATGTTAGGCTACGGGTTAGTGTTAGCGTACGGGTTAGGATTAGGGGATGGGTTAGGGTAAGGCTTCGGGAAAGGTTTAGGGTTACGGTTAGGGTTAGGGTTAGGGGACGGGGACGGTTTAGGGGACAGGGTAGGGTACGACAACGGTTTAGGGTGAGCGTACGTATTAGTGTACGGTTTAGTGTTAGCGTACGGGTTAGGATTATGTGACGGGTTAGGGTAAGGCTTCAGGTAAGGGTTAGGGTTAGGGTTAGGGGACGGGGACGGGGACGGTTTAGGGGACAGGTTAGTATACGACAACGGTTTAGGGTGAGCGTACGTGTTAGGGTACGAGTTAGTGTTAGCGTACGGGTTCGGATTAGGGGACGGGTTAGGGTAAGGCTTCGGGTAAGGTTTAGGGTTAGGGTTAGGGTTAGGGTTAGGGGACGGGTACGGTTTAGGGGACAGGTTAGGGTACGACAACGGTTTAGGGTGAGCGTACGTGTTAGGGTACGGGTTAGTGTTATCGTATGGGTTAGGATTAGGGGACGGTTTAGGATAAGGCTTCGGGTAAGGGTTAGGGTTAGGGTTAGGGTTAGGGTTAGGGGACGGGGACGGTTTAGGGGACAGGTTAGGGTACGACAATGGTTTAGGGTGAGCGTACGTGTTTGTGTACGGGTTAGTTTTAACGTACGGGTTAGGATTAGGGGACGGGTTAGTTTAAGGCTTCAGGTAAGGGTTAGGGTTAGTGTTAGGGTTAGGGTTAGGGTTAGGGAACGGGGACGGTTTAGGGGACAGGTTAGGGTACGACAACGGTTTAGGGTGAGCGTACGTGTTAGGGTATGGGTTAGAGTTAGCATACGGGTTAGGATTAGGGGACGGGTAAGTGTAATGCTTCGGGTAAGGGTTAGGGTTAGGGTTAGGGTTAGGGTTAGGGGACGGGGACGGTTTAGGGGACAGGCTAGGGCACGACAACGGTTTTGTGTGAGCATACGTGTTAGGGTATGGATTAGTGTTAGCGTTCGGGTAAGGATTAGGGGACGTGTTAGGGTAAGGCTTCGGGTAAGGGTTCGGGTTAGGGTTAGAGTTAGGGTTAGGGTTAGGGTTAGGGGACGGGGACGGTTTAGGGGACAGGTTAGGGTACGACAACGTTTTAGGGTGAGCGTACGTGTTAGGGTACGGTTTAGTGTTAGCGTATGGGTTAGGATTAGGGGACGGGTTAGTGTTAGGCTTCGGGTAAGGGTTACGGTTAGGGTTAGGGTTAGGGTTAGGATTAGGGGACGGGGCCGGTTTAGGGGACAGGTTAGGGTACGACAACGGTTTATGGTGAGCGTACGTGTTAGGCTACGCGTTAGTGTTAGCGTACGGGTTAGGATTAGGGGACGGGTTAGAGTAAGGCTTAGGGTAAGGGTTAGGGTTAGGGTTAGGGTTAGAGGACGGGGACGGTTTAGGGGATAGTTTTGGGTACGACAACGGTTTAGGGTGAGCGTACGTGTTAGGGTACGAGATAGTGTTAGCATACGTGTTAGTATTAGGGGACGGGTTAGGGTAAGGCTTCGGGTAAGGGTTAGGGTTAGGGTTAGGGTTAGGGTTAGGGGACGGGGACGGTTTAGGGGACAGGTTAGGGTACGACAACGGTTTAGGGTGAGCGTACGTGTTAGTGTACGGGTTAGTGTTAGCGTACGGTTTAGGATTAGGGGACGGGTTAGGGTAAGGCTTCGGGTAAGCGTTAGGGTTAGGGTTAAGGTTAGGGTTAGGTTTAGGGAACGGGGACGGTTTAGGGGACAGGTTAGGGTACGACAACGGTTTATGGTGAGCGTACGTGTTAGGCTACGGGTTAGTGTTAGCGTACGGGTTAGGATTAGGGGACGGGTTAGGGTAAGGCTTAGGGTAAGGGTTAGGGTTAGGGTTAGGGTTAGGGGACGGGGATGGTTTAGGGGACAGTTTAGGGTACGACAACGGTTTAGGGTGAGAGTACGTGTTAGGGTATGGGTTACTGTTAGCGTACGGGTTAGGATTAGGGGACGGGTTAGGATAAGGCTTCGGGTAAGGGTTAGGGTTCGGGTTAGGGTTAGGGTTAGGGGACGGGGACGGTTTAGGGGACAGGTTAGGGTACGACAATGGTTTAGGGTGAGCGTACGTGTTAGGCTATGGGTTAGTGTTAGCGTACGGGTTAGGATTAGGGCACGGGTTAGGGTACGGCTTCGGGTAACGGTTAGGGTTAGTGTTAGGGTTAGGGTTAGGGTTAGGGGAAGGGGACGGTTTAGGGGACAGTTTAGGGTACGACAACGGTTTAGGGTGAGCATAAGTGTTAGGGTACGGGTTAGTGTTAGCCTACGGGTTAGGATTAGGGGACGGGTTAGGGTAAGGCTTCGGGTAAGGGTTAGGTTTAGGTTTAGGGTTAGGGAACGGGGATGGTTTAGGGGACAGGTTAGTGTAAGACAACGGTTTAGGGTGAGCGTACGTGTAAGGGTACCAGTTAGTGTTAGCGTACGTGTTAGTATTACGGGACGAGTTAGCGTAAGGCTTTAGGTAAGGATTAGGGTTAGGGTTAGGGTAAGGGTATGGGGACGGTTTAGGGGACAGGTTAGGGTATGACAACGGTTTAGGGTGAGCGTACGTGTTAGGGTACGCGTTAGTGTTATCGTATGGGTTAGGAATAGGGGACGGGTTAGGGTAAGGCTTCGGGTAAGGGTTAGGGTTAAGGTTAGGGTTAGGGTTAGGGTTAGGGGACGGGGACGGTTTAGGTGACAGGTTAGGGTATGACAACGGTTTAGGGTGAGCGTACGGGTTAGGGTACTGGTTATGGTTAGCGTACGGGTTAGGATTAGGGGACGGGTTAGAGTAAGGCTTCGGGTAAGGGTTAGGGTTAGGGTTAGGGATAGGGTTAGGGGACGGGGACCGTTTAGGGGACAGGTTAGTGTACGATAACAGTTTAGGGTGAGCGTACGTGTTAGGGTATGGGTTAGTGTTAGCGTACGGGTTAGGCTTATGGGACGGGTTAGGATAAGGCTTCGGGTAAGGGTTATGGTTAGGGTTAGGGTTAGGGGACGGGGACGGGGACGGTTTAGGGGACAGGTTATGGTACGACAACGTTTTAGGGTGAGCGTACGTGTTAGGGTATGTGTTAGTGTTAGCGTACCGTTTAGGATTAGGGGACGGGTTAGGGTAAGGCTTCGGGTAAGGGTTAGGGTTAGGGTTGGGGATAGGGGCGGGGATGGTTTAGGGTACAGGTTAGGTTACGACAATGGTTTAGGGTGAGCGTACGTGTTAGGGTACGGGTTAGGTTTAGCGTACGGGTTAGGATTAGGGGATGGTTTAGTGTAAGGCTTCGGGTAAGTGTTAGGGTTAGGGTTAGGGTTAGGGTTAGGGGACGGGGACGGTTTAGGGGACAGGTTAGGGTACGACAACGGTTTAGGGTGAGTGTCCGTGTTAGGGTACGGGTTAGTGTTAGCGTACGGGTTAGGATTAGGGGACGGGTTAGGGTAAGGCTTCGGGTAAGGGTTCGGGTTAGGGTTAGCTTTAGGGGACGGGGATGGGGACGGTTTAGGGGACAGGTTAGAGTACGACAACAGTTTAGGGTGAGCGTACGTGTTAGGCTACGGGTTAATGTTAGCGTACGGGTTAGGCATATGGGACGGGTTAGGGTAAGGCTTCGGGTAAGGGTTAGGGTTAGGGTTAGGGTTAGGGATAGGGGACGGGGATGGTTTAGGGGACAGGTTAGGGTACGACAATGGTTTAGGGTGAGCATACGTGTTTGGGTACGGGTTAGTGTTAGCGTACGGGTTAGGATTAGAGGACGGGTTAGGGTAAGGATTCGGGTAAGGTTTAGGGTTAGGGTTACGGTTAGGGTTAGGAGACGGGGAAGGTTTAGGGAACAGGTTAGGGTACGACAACGGTTTAGGGTGAGCGTACGTGTTAGGGTATGGTTTAGTGTTAGCGTATGGGATAGGATTAGGGGATGGGTTAGTGTAAGGCTTCGGGTAAGGGTTAGGTTTAGTGTTAGGGTTAGGGGACGGGGACGGTTTAGGGGACAGGTTAGGGTACGACAACGGTTTAGGGTGAGCGTACGTGTTAGGCTATGGGTTAGTGTTAGCGTACGGGTTAGGATTAGGGCACGGGATAGGGTACGGCTTCGGGTAAGGGTTAGGGTTAGGTTTAGGGTTAGGGTTAGGGTTAGGGGACGGGGACGGGGACGGTTTAGGGGACAGGTTAGTGTACGACAACGGTTTAGGGTGAGCGTACGTGTTAGGGTAAGTGTTAGTGTTAGCGTACGGGTTAGGATTCAGGGACGGGTTAGGGTACGGCTTCAGGTAAGGGTTAGGGTTAGGGTTAGGGTTAGGGTTAGGGTTAGGGGACAGCGACGGTTTAGGGGACAGGTTAGGGTACGACAACTGTTTAGGGTGAGTGTACGTGTTAGGGTACCGGTTAGTGTTAGCGTACGGGTTAGGATTACGGGACGGGTTAGGGTAAGGCTTCGGGTAAGGGTTAGGGTTAGGGTTAGGGTTAGGGGACGGGGACGGTTTAGGGGACAGGTTAGGGTACGACAACGGTTTAGGGTGAGCGTACGTGTTAGGGTACGGGTTATTGTTAGCGTACGGGTTAGGATTAGGGGACAGTTTAGGGTAAGGCTTCGGGTAAGGGTTAGCATTAAGGTTAGGGTTAGGGTTAGGGGACGGGGACGGGGACGGTTTAGGGGACAGGTTAGGGTACGACAACGGTTTAGGGTGAGCGTACGTGTTAGTATACGGGCTAGTGTTAGCGTACGGGTTAGGATTAGGGGACGGGTTACGGTAAGGCTTCGGGTAAGGGTTAGGGTTAGGGTTAGGGTTAGGGTTAGGGTTAGGGTTAGGGGACGGGGACGGTTTAGGGGACAGGTTAGTGTACGACAACGGTTTAGGGTGAGCGTAAGTGTTAGGGTACGCTTTAGTGTTAGCGTACGGGTTAGGATTAGCGGACGGGTTAGGGTAAGGCTTCGGGTAAGTTTTAGGGTTAGGGTTAGGGTTAGGGGACGGGGATGGTTTAGGGGACAGGTTAGGGTACGACAACGGTTTAGGGTGAGCATACGTGTTAGGGTACGGGTTAGTGTTAGCGTACGGGTTAGTATTAGGGCACGGGTTAGGGTACGGCCTCGGGTAACGGTTAGGGTTAGTGTTAGGGTTAGGGTTAGGGTTAGGGGACGGGGACGGTTTAGGGGACAGTTTAGGGTACGACAACGGTTTAGGGTGAGCATAAGTGTTAGGGTACGGGTTAGTGTTAGCGTTCGGGTAAGGATTAGGGGACGGGTTAGGGTAAGGCTTCGGGTAAGGGTTCGGGTTAGGGTTAGAGTTAGGGTTAGGGTTAGGGTTAGGGGACGGGGACGGTTTAGGGGACAGGTTAGGGTACGACAACGTTTTAGGGTGAGCATACGTGTTAGGGTACGGTTTAGTGTTAGCGTATGGGTTAGGATTAGGGGACGGGTTAGGGTTAGGCTTCGGGTAAGGGTTACAGTTAGGGTTAGGGTTAGGGTTAGGATTAGGGGACGGGGCCGGTTTAGGGGACAGGTTAGGGTACGACAACGTTTTATGGTGAGCGTACGTGTTAGGCTACGCGTTAGTGTTAGCGTACGGGTTAGGATTAGGGGACGGGTTAGAGTAAGGCTTAGGGTAAGGGTTAGGGTTAGGGTTAGGGTTAGGGGACGGGGACGGTTTAGGGGACAGTTTAGGGTACGACAACGGTTTAGGGTGAGCGTACGTGTTAGGGTACGAGATAGTGTTAGCATACGTGTTAGTATTAGGGGACGGGTTAGGGTAAGGCTTTGGGTAAGGGTTAGGGTTAGGGTTAGGGTTAGGGTTAGGGGACGGGGACGGTTTAGGGGACAGGTTAGGGTACGACAACGGTTTAGGGTGAGCGTACGTGTTAGTGTACGGGTTAGTGTTAGCGTACGGTTTAGGATTAGGGGACGGGTTAGGGTAAGGCTTCGGGTAAGCTTTAGGGTTAGGGTTAGGGTTAGGGTTAGGTTTAGGGAACGGGGACGGTTTAGGGGACAGGTTAGGGTACGACAACGGTTTATGGTGAGCGTACGTGTTAGGCTACGGGTTAGTGTTAGCGTACGGGTTAGGATTAGGGGACGGGTTAGGGTAAGGCTTAGGGTAAGGGTTAGGGTTAGGGTTAGGGTTAGGGGACGGGGACGGTTTAGGGGACAGTTTAGGGTACGACAACGGTTTAGGGTGAGTGTACGTGTTAGGGTACGGGTTACTGTTAGCGTACGGGTTAGGATTAGGGGACGGGTTAGGATAAGGCTTCGGGTAAGTGTTAGGGTTCGGGTTAGGGTTAGGGTTAGGGGACGGGGACGGTTTAGGGGACAGGTTAGGGTACGACAAGGGTTTAGGGTTAGCGTACGTGTTAGGCTATGGGTTAGTGTTAGCGTACGGGTTAGGATTAGGGCACGGGTTAGGGTACGGCTTCGGGTAACGGTTAGGGTTAGTGTTAGGGTTAGGGTTAGGGTTAGGGGACGGGGACGGTTTAGGGGACAGTTTAGGGTACGACAACGGTTTAGGGTGAGCATAAGTGTTAGGGTACGGGTTAGTGTTAGCCTACGGGTTAGGATTAGGGGACGGGTTAGGGTAAGGCTTCGGGTAAGGGTTAGGTTTAGGTTTAGGGTTAGGGAACGGGGATGGTTTAGGGGACAGGTTAGCTTAAGACAACGGTTTAGGGTGAGCGTACGTGTAAGGTTACCAGTTAGTGTTAGCGTACGTGTTAGTATTACGGGACGAGTTAGCGTAAGGCTTTAGGTAAGGATTAGGGTTAGGGTTAGGGTAAGGGTACGGGGACGGTTTAGGGGACAGGTTAGGGTACGACAACGGTTTAGGGTGAGCGTACGTGTTAGGGTACGCGTTAGTGTTATCGTATGGGTTAGGAATAGGGGACGGTTTAGGGTAAGGCCTCGGGTAAGGGTTAGGGTTAAGGTTAGGGTTAGGGTTAGGGGACGGGGACGGGGACGGTTTAGGGGACAGGTTAGGGTACGACAACGTTTTAGGGTGAGCATACGTGTTAGTATACGGGTTAGTGTTAGCGTACGGGTTAGGATTAGGGGACGGGTTACGGTAAGGCTTCGGGTAAGGGTTAGGGTTAGGGTTAGGGTTAGGGTTAGGGGACGGGGACGGTTTAGGGGACAGGTTAGTGTACGACAACGGTTTAGGGTGAGCGTAAGTGTTAGGGTACGCTTTAGTGTTAGCGTACGGGTTAGGATTAGCGGACGGGTTAGGGTAAGGCTTCGGGTAAGGTTTAGGGTTAGGGTTAGGGTTAGGGGACGGGGATGGTTTAGGGGACAGGTTAGGGTACGACAACGGTTTAGGGTGAGCATACGTGTTAGGGTACGGGTTAGTGTTAGCGTACGGGTTAGGATTAGGGGACGGGTTAGGGTAAGGCTTCGGGTAAGGGTTAGGGTTAGGGTTAGGGTTAGGGTTAGGGGACGGGGACGGGGACGGTTTAGGAGACAGGTTAGTGAACGACAACGGTTTAGGGTGAGCGTACGTGTTAGGGTACGGGTTAGTGTTAGCGTTCGG
Source organism: Phocoena phocoena (assembly GCF_963924675.1). Taxonomy (NCBI): domain Eukaryota; kingdom Metazoa; phylum Chordata; class Mammalia; order Artiodactyla; family Phocoenidae; genus Phocoena; species Phocoena phocoena. Next base: position 248,003 of record NW_027077592.1, on the reverse strand, counting down.
GTTCGGATTAGGGGACGGGTTAGGGTAAGGCTTCGGGTAAGGTTTAGGGTTAGGGTTAGGGTTAGGGTTAGGGGACGGGGACGGTTTAGGGGACAGGTTAGGGTACGACAACGGTTTAGGGTGAGCGTACGTGTTAGGCTATGGGTTAGTGTACGGGTTAGGATTAGGGCACGGGATAGGGTACGGCTTCGGGTAAGGGTTAGGGTTAGGTTTAGGGTTAGGGTTAGGGTTAGGGGACGGGGACGGGGACGGTTTAGGGGACAGGTTAGTGTACGACAACGGTTTAGGGTGAGCGTACGTGTTAGGGTAAGTGTTAGTGTTAGCGTACGGGTTAGGATTCAGGGACGGGTTAGGGTACGGCTTCAGGTAAGGGTTAGGGTTAGGGTTAGGGTTAGGGTTAGGGTTAGGGGACGGCGACGGTGTAGGGGACAGGTTAGGGTACGACAACTGTTTAGGGTGAGTGTACGTGTTAGGGTACCGGTTAGTGTTAGCGTACGGGTTAGGATTATGGGACGGGTTAGGGTAAGGCTTCGGGTTAGGGTTAGGGTTAGGGTTAGGGTTAGGGTTAGGGGACGGGGACGGTTTAGGGGACAGGTTAGGGTACGACAACGGTTTAGGGTGAGCGTACGTGTTAGGGTATGGGTTATTGTTAGCGTACGGGTTAGGATTAGGGGACAGTTTAGGGTAAGGCTTCGGGTAAGGGTTAGCATTAGGGTTAGGGTTAGGGTTAGGGGACGGGGACGGGGACGGTTTAGGGGACAGGTTAGGGTACGACAACGGTTTAGGGTGAGCGTACGTGTTAGTATACGGGTTAGCGTTAACGTACGGGTTAGGATTAGGGGACGGGTTACGGTAAGGCTTCGGGTAAGGGTTAGGGTTAGGGTTAGGGTTAGGGTTAGGGTTAGGGGACGGGGACGGTTTAGGGGACAGGTTAGTGTACGACAACGGTTTAGGGTGAGCGTAAGGGTTAGGGTATGCTTTAGTGTTAGCGTACGGGTTAGGATTAGCGGACGGGTTAGGGTAAAGCTTCGGGTAAGGTTTAGGGTTAGGGTTAGGGTTAGGGGACGGGGATGGTTTAGGGGACAGGTTAGGGTACGACAACGGTTTAGGGTGAGCATACGTGTTAGGGTACGGGTTAGTGTTAGCGTACGTGTTAGGATTAGGGGACGGGTTAGGGTAAGGCTTCGGGTAAGTGTTAGGGTTAGGGTTAGGGTTAGGGTTAGGGGACGGGGACGGGGACGGTTTAGGAGACAGGTTTGTGAACGACAACGGTTTAGGGTGAGCGTACGTGTTAGGGTACGCGTTAGTGTTATCGTATGGGTTAGGAATAGGGGACGGTTTAGGGTAAGGCCTCGGGTAAGGGTTAGGGTTAAGGTTAGGGTTAGGGTTAGGGTTAGGGGACGGGGACGGTTTAGGGGACAGGTTAGGGTATGACAACGGTTTAGGGTGAGCGTACGTGTTAGGTTACTGGTTATGGTTAGCGTACGGGTTAGGATTAGGCGACGGGTTAGAGTAAGGCTTCGGGTAAGGGTTAGGGTTAGTGTTAGGGATAGGGTTAGGGGACGGGGACCGTTTAGGGGACAGGTTAGTGTACGATAACGGTTTAGGGTGAGCGTACGTGTTAGGGTATGGGTTAGTGTTAGCGTACGGGTTAGGCTTATGGGACGGGTTAGGATAAGGCTTCGGGTAAGGGTTAGGGTTAGGGTTAGGGTTAGGGTTAGGGGACGGGGACGGTTTAGGGTACAGGTTATGGTACGACAATGTTTTAGGGTGAGCGTATGTGTTAGGGTATGTGTTAGTGTTAGCGTACCGTTTAGGATTAGGGGACGGGTTAGGGTAAGGCTTCGGGTAAGGGTTAGGGTTAGGGTTAGGGATAGGGGCGGGGATGGTTTACGGTACAGGTTAGGTTACGACAATGGTTCAGGGTGAGCGTACGTGTTAGGGTATGGGTTAGGGTTAGCGTACGGGTTAGGATTAGGGGATGGTTTAGTGTAAGGCTTCGGGTAAGGGTTAGGGTTAGGGTTAGGGTTAGGGTTAGGGGACAGGGACGGTTTAGGGGACAGGTTAGGGTACGACAACGGTTTAGGGTGAGTGTCCGTGTTAGGGTACGGGTTAGTGTTAGCGTACGGGTTAGGATTAGGGGACGGGTTACGGTAAGGCTTCGGGTAAGGGTTCGGGTTAGGTTTAGCTTTAGGGGATGGGGATGGGGACGGTTTAGGGGACAGGTTAGAATACGACAACAGTTTAGGCTGAGCGTACGTGTTAGGCTACGGGTTAATGTTAGCGTACGGGTTAGGCTTATGGGACGGGTTAGGGTAAGGCTTCGGGTAAGGGTTAGGGTTAGGGTTAGGGTTAGGGTTAGGGATAGGGGACGGGGATGGTTTAGGGGACAGGTTAGGGTACGACAGTGGTTTAGGGTGAGCATACGTGTTTGGGTACGGGTTAGTGTTAGCGTACGGGTTAGGATTAGAGGACGGGTTAGGGTAAGGATTCGGGTAAGGTTTAGGGTTAGGGTTACGGTTAGGGTTAGGAGACGGGGAAGGTTTAGGGGACAGGTTAGGGTACGACAACGGTTTAGGGTGAGCGTACGTGTTAGGCTATGGTTTAGTGTTAGCGTATGGGATAGGATTAGGGGATGGGTTAGTGTAAGTCTTCGGGTAAGGGTTAGGTTTAGTGTTAGGGTTAGGGGACGGGGACGGTTTAGGGGACAGGTTAGGGTACGACAACGGTTTAGGGTGAGCGTACGTGTTAGGGTAAGTGTTAGTGTTAGCGTACGGGTTAGGATTCAGGGACAGGTTAGGGTATGGCTTCAGGTAAGGGTTAGGGTTAGGGTTAGGGTTAGGGTTAGGGTTAGGGGACGGCGACGGTTTAGGGGACAGGTTAGGGTACGACAACTGTTTAGGGTGAGCGTACGTGTTAGGGTACGGGTTATTGTTAGCGTACGGGTTAGGATTAGGGGACAGTTTAGGGTAAGGCTTCGGGTAAGGGTTAGCATTAGGGTTAGGGTTAGGGTTAGGGGACGGGGACGGGGACGGTTTAGGGGACAGGTTAGGGTACGACAACGTTTTAGGGTGAGCATACGTGTTAGTATACGGGTTAGTGTTAGCGTACGGGTTAGGATTAGGGGACGGGTTACGGTAAGGCTTCGGGTAAGGGTTAGGGTTAGGGTTAGGGTTAGGGTTAGGGGACGGGGACGGTTTAGGGGACAGGTTAGTGTACGACAACGGTTTAGGGTGAGCGTAAGTGTTAGGGTACGCTTTAGTGTTAGCGTACGGGTTAGGATTAGCGGACGGGTTAGGGTAAGGCTTCGGGTAAGGTTTAGGGTTAGGGTTAGGGTTAGGGGACGGGGATGGTTTAGGGGACAGGTTAGGGTACGACAACGGTTTAGGGTGAGCATACGTGTTAGGGTACGGGTTAGTGTTAGCGTACGGGTTAGGATTAGGGGACGGGTTAGGGTAAGGCTTCGGGTAAGGGTTAGGGTTAGGGCTAGGGTTAGGGTTAGGGGACGGGGACGGGGACGGTTTAGGAGACAGGTTAGTGAACGACAACGGTTTAGGGTGAGCGTACGTGTTAGGGTACGGGTTAGTGTTAGCGTTCGGGTTCGGATTAGGGGACGGGTTAGGGTAAGGCTTCGGGTAAGGTTTAGGGTTAGGGTTAGGGTTAGGGTTAGGGGACGGGGACGGTTTAGGGGACAGGTTAGGGTACGACAACGGTTTAGGGTGAGCGTACGTGTTAGGCTATGGGTTAGTGTTAGCGTACGGGTTAGGATTAGGGCACGGGATAGGGTACGGCTTCGGGTAAGTGTTAGGGTTAGGTTTAGGGTTAGGGTTAGGGTTAGGGGACGGGGACGGGGACGGTTTAGGGGACAAGTTAGTGTACGACAACGGTTTAGGGTGAGCGTACGTGTTAGGGTAAGTGTTAGTGTTAGCGTACGGGTTAGGATTCAGGGACGGGTTAGGGTACGGCTTCAGGTAAGGGTTAGGGTTAGGGTTAGGGTTACGGTTAGGGTTAGGGGACGGCGACGGTGTAGGGGACAGGTTAGGGTACGACAACTGTTTAGGGTGAGTGTACGTGTTAGGGTACCGGTTAGTGTTAGCGTACGGGTTAGGATTATGGGACGGGTTAGGGTAAGGCTTCGGGTTAGGGTTAGGGTTAGGGTTAGGGTTAGGGTTAGGGGACGGGGACGGTTTAGGGGACAGGTTAGGGTACGACAACGGTTTAGGGTGAGCGTACGTGTTAGGGTACGGGTTATTGTTAGCGTACGGTTTAGGATTAGGGGACAGTTTAGGGTAAGGCTTCGGGTAAGCGTTAGCATTAGGGTTAGGGTTAGGGTTAGGGGACGGAGACGGGGACGGTTTAGGGGACAGGTTAGGGTACGACAACGGTTTAGGGTGAGCGTACGTGTTAGTATACGGGTTAGCGTTAACGTACGGGTTAGGATTAGGGGACGGGTTACGGTAAGGCTTCGGGTAAGGGTTAGGGTTAGGGTTAGGGTTAGGGTTACGGTTAGGGGACGGGGACGGTTTAGGGGACAGGTTAGTGTACGACAACGGTTTAGGGTGAGCGTAAGGGTTAGGGTATGCTTTAGTGTTAGCGTACGGGTTAGGATTAGCGGACGGGTTAGGGTAAAGCTTCGGGTAAGGTTTAGGGTTAGGGTTAGGGTTAGGGGACGGGGATGGTTTAGGGGACAGGTTAGGGTACGACAACGGTTTAGGGTGAGCATACGTGTTAGGGTACGGGTTAGTGTTAGCGTACGGGTTAGGATTAGGGGACGGGTTAGGGTAAGGCTTCGGGTAAGTGTTAGGGTTAGGGTTAGGGTTAGGGTTAGGGGACGGGGACGGGGACGGTTTAGGAGACAGGTTAGTGAACGACAACGGTTTAGGGTGAGCGTACGTGTTAGGGTACGGGTTAGTGTTAGCATTCGGGTTCGGATTAGGGGACGGGTTAGGGTAAGGCTTCGGGTAAGGTTTAGGGTTAGGGTTAGGGTTAGGGTTAGGGGACGGGGACGGTTTAGGGGACAGGTTAGGGTACGACAACGGTTTAGGGTGAGCGTACGTGTTAGGGTACGGGTTACTGTTAGCGTACGGGTTAGGATTAGGGAACGGGTTAGGATAAGGCTTCGGGTAAGGGTTAGGGTTAGGGTTAGGGTTAGGGTTAGGGGACGGGGATGGTTTAGGGGACAGGTTAGGGTACGACAAAGGTTTAGGGTGAGCGTACGTGTTAGGGTAGGGTTTAGTGTTAGCGTACGGGGTAGGATTAGGGGACGGGTTAGGGTAAGGCTTCGGGTAAGGGTTAGGTTTAGGGTTAGGGTTAGGGGACGGGGACGGTTTAGGGGACAGGTTAGGGTACGACAACGGTTTAGGGTGAGCGTACGTGTTAGGGTATGAGTTAGTGTTAGCGTACATGTTAGTATTAGGTGACGGGTTAGGGTAAGGCTTCGGGTAAGGGTTAGGGTTAGGGTCAGGGTTAGGGGATGGGGACAGGGACGGTTTAGGGGACAGGTTAGTGTACAACAACGGTTTAGGGTGAGCGTACGTGTTAGGGTACGGGTTAGTGTTAGCGTACGGGTTCGGATTAGGGGACGGGTTAGGGTTAGGCTTCGGGTAAGGGCTAGGGTTAGGGTTAGGGTTAGGGTTTGGGTTACGGGACGGGGACGGTTTAGGGGACAGGTTAGGGTACGACAACGGTTTAGGGTGAGCGTACGTGTTAGGGTACGCGTTAGTGTTATCGTATGGGTTAGGAATAGGGGACGGGTAAGGGTAAGGCTTCAGGTAAGGGTTAGGGTTAGGGTTAGGGTTAGGGTAAGAGTTAGGGGACGGGGACGGTTTAGGGGACAGGTTAGTGTACGACAACGGTTTAGGGTGAGCGTACGTGTAGGGTACGGGTTAGTGTTAGCGTACGGGTTAGGATTAGGGGACGGGTTAGGGTAAGGCTTCGGATAAGGGTTAGGGTTAGGGTTAGGGTCAGGGTTAGGGGACGGGGATGGTTTAGGGGACAGGTTAGGGTACGACAACGGTTTAGGATGTGCGTACGTGTTAGGGTATGGGTTAGTGTTAGCGTACGGGTTAGGATTAGGGGACGGGTTAGAGTAAGGCTTCGGGTAAGTGTTAGGGTTAGAGTTAGGGTTAGGGTTTGGGTTAGGTGACGGGGACGGTTTAGGGGACAGGTTAGTGTACGACAAAGGTTTAGGGTGAGCGTACGTGTTAGGGTATGGGTTAGTGTTAGCGTACGGGTTAGGCTTATGGGACGGGTTAGGTTAAGGCTTCGGGTAGGGTTAGGGTTAGGGTTAGGATTAGGTTTAGGGTTAGGGGACGGGGACGGTTTAGGGGACAGGTTATGGTAGCACAACGTTTTAGGGTGAGCGTACGTGTTAGGGTACGTGTTAGTGTTAGCGTACGGGTTATTATTAGCGGACGGGTTAGGGTAAGGCTTCGGGTAAGGGTTAGGGTTAGGGTTAGGGTTAGGGTTAGGGGACTGGGACGGTTAAGGGGACAGGTTAGGGTACCACAACGGTTTAGGGTGAGCGTACGTGTTAGGGTATGTGTTAGGGTTAGCGTACGGGTTAGGATTAGGGGATGGGTTAGTGTAAGGCTTCGGGTAAGGGTTAGGGTTAGGGTTAGGGTTAGGGATAGGGGACGGGGATGGTTTAGGGTACAAGTTAAGGTACGACAATGGTTTAGGGTGAGCGTACGTGTTAGGGTACGGGTTAGGGTTAGCGTACGGGTTAGGATTGGGTACGGGTTAGGGTAAGGCTACGGGTAAGGTTTCGGGTTAGGTTTAGGGTTAGGGTTAGGGGACGGTGAAGGTTCAGGAGACAGGTTACGGTACGACAATGGTTTAGGGTGAGCGTACGTGTTAGGGTACGGGTTAGTGTTAGCGTACGGGTTAGGTTTAGGGTACGGGTTAGTGTAAGGGTTCGGGTAAGGGTTAGGGTTAGGGTTAGGGGACGGGGACGGTTTAGGGGACAGGTTAGGGTACGACAACGGTTTAGGGTGAGCGTACGTGTTAGGGTACGGGTTAGTGTTAGCGTACGGGTTAGGATTAGAGGACGGCTTAGGGTAAGGCTTCGGGTAAGTGTTAGGGTTAGGGTTAGGGTTAGGGTTAGGGTTAGGAGACGGGGACGGTTTAGGGGACAGGTTAGTGTACGACAAGGGTTTAGGGTGTGCGTATGTGTTAGGGTACGCTTTAGTGTTAGCGTACGGGTTAGGATTAGGGTACGGGTTACGGTAAGGCTTCGGGTAAGGGTTAGGGTTAGGGTTAGGGTTAGGCGACGGGGACGGTTTAGGGGACAGGTTAGTGTACGACAACGGTTTAGGGTGAGCGTACGTGTTAGGGTACGGGTTCGTGTTAGCATACGGGTTAGGTTTAGGGGACGGGTTAGTGTAAGGCTTCGGGTAAGGGTTAGGGTTATGGTTAGGGTTAGGGATAGGGTTAGGGGACGGGGACGGTTTAGGGGACAGTTTAGAGTACGACAACGGTTTAAGGTGAGCATACGTGTTAGGGTACGGGTTAGTGTTAGCCTACAGGTTATGATTAGGGGACGGGTTAGGTTAAGTCTTCGGGTAAGGGTTAGGGTTAGGGTTAGGGTTAGGGTTAGGGGACAGGGACTTGGACGGTTTAGGGGACAGTTTAGTGTACGACAACGGTTTAGGGTGAGCGTACGTGTTAGGGTACGGTTTAGTGTTAGCGTACGGTTTAGGATTAGGGGACGGGTTAGGGTAAGGCTTCAGGTAAGGTTTAGGGTTAGGGTTAGGGTTAGGGTTAGGGGACGGGGACGGTTTAGGGGACACGTTAGGGTACGACAACGGTTAAGGTGAGCGTACGTGTTAGGGTACGGGTTAGTGTTAACGTACGGGTTAGGTTTAGGGGATGGGTTAGTGTAATGCCTCGGGTAAGGGTTAGGGTTAGGGTTAGGGTTAGGGGACGGGGACGGTTAAGGGGACAGGCTAGGGCACGACAACGGTTTAGGGTGAGCGTACGTGTTAGGGTATGGGTTAGAGTTAGCATACGGGTTAGGAATAGGGGACGGGTTAGTGTAATGCTTCGGGGAAGGTTTAGGGTTAGGGTTAGGGTTAGGGTTACGGGACGGGGACGGTTTAGGGGACAGGTTAGGGCACGACAACGGTTTTGAGTGAGCGTACGTGTTAGGGTATGGATTAGTGTTAGCGTTCGTGTAAGGATTAGGGGACGGGTTAGGATAAGGCTTCGGGTAAGGGTTCGGGTTAGGGTTAGGGTTAGGGTTAGGGTTAGGGTTAGGGGACGGGGACGGTTTAGGGGACAGGTTAGCGTACGAAAACGGTTTAGGGTGAGCGTTCGTGTTAGGGTACGGTTTAGTGTTAGCGTACGGTTTAGGATTAGGGGACGGGTTAGTGTAAGGCTTCGGGTAAGGGTTCGGGTTAGGGTTAGGGTTAGGGTTAGGTTTAGGGGACGGGGACGGTTTAGGGGACAGGTTAGGGTACGACAACGCTTTAGGGTGAGTGTACGTTTTAGGGTACGGGTTACTGTTAGCGTACGGGTTAAGATTAGGGGACGGGTTAGGATAAGGCTTCGGGTAAGTGTTAGGTTTAGGGTTAGGGTTAGGGTTAGGGGACGGGGACGGTTTAGGGGACAGGTTAGGGTACGACAACGGTTTAGGGTGAGCGTAAGTGTTAGGGTACGGTTTAGTTTTAGCGTACGGGTTAGGATTTGGGGACGGGTTAGGGTAAGGCTTCGGGTAAGGGGTAGGGTTAGGGTTAGGGTTAGTGTTAGGGGACGGGGACGGTTTAGGGGACAGGTTAGTGTACGACAACGATTTATGGTGAGCGTACGTGTTAGGCTACGGGTTAGTGTTAGCGTACGTGTTAGGATTAGGGGACGGGTTAGGGTAAGGCTTCGGGTAAGGGTTAGGTTTAGGTTTAGGGTTAGGGGACGGGAATGGTTTAGGGGACAGGTTAGCGTAAGACAACGGTTTAGGGTGAGCGTACGTGTTAGGGTACGAGTTAGTGTTAGCGTACGGGTTAGGATTAGGGGACGGTTTAGGGTAAGGCTTTAGGTAAGGATTAGGGTTAGGGTTAGGGTAAGGGTACGGGGACGGTTTAGGGTACAGGTTAGGGTACGACAACGGTTTAGGGTGAGCGTACGTGTTAGGGTACGCGTTAGTGTTATCGTATGGTTTAGGAATAGGGGACGGGTTAGGGTAAGGCTTCGGGTAAGGGTTAGGGTTAAGGTTAGGGTTAGGGTTAGGGTTAGGGGATGGGGACGGTTTAGGGGACAGGTTAGTGTATGACAACGGTTTAGGGTGAGCGTACGTGTTAGGGTACTGGTTATGGTTAGCGTACGGGTTAGGATTAGGGGACGGATTAGAGTAAGGCTTCGGGTAAGGGTTAGGGTTAGGGTTAGGGTTCGGGGACGGGCACGGTTTAGGGGACAGGGTAGGGTACGACAACGGTTTAGGGTGAGTGTCCGTGTTAGGGTACTGGTTAGTGTTAGCGTACGTGTTAGGATTAGGGGACGGGTTAGGGTAAGGCTTCGGGTAAGGGTTCGGGTTACGGTTAGGTTTAGGGGAAGGGGATGGGGACGGTTTAGGGGACAGGTTAGAGTACGACAACAGTTTAGGGTGAGCGTACGTGTTAGGCTACGGGTTAGAGTTAGCGTATGGGTTAGGCTTATGGGACGGGTTAGGGTAAGGCTTCGGGTAAAGGTTAGTGTTAGGGTTAGGGTTAGGTTTAGGGATAGGGGACGGGGATGGTTTAGGGTACATGTTATGGTACGACAATGGTTTAGGGTGAGCATACGTGTTTGGGTACGGGTTAGTGTTAGCGTACGGGTTAGGATTAGAGGACGGGTTAGGGTAAGGATTCGGGTAAGGTTTAGGGTTAGGGTTACGGTTAGGGTTAGGAGACGGGGAAGGTTTAGGGGACAGGTTAGTGTACGACATCGGTTTAGGGTGAGCGTATATGTTAGGGTACGGTTTAGTGTTAGTGTACGGGTTAGGATTAGGGGACGGGTTACGTTAAGGCTTCGGGTAAGGGTTAGGGTTAGGGTTAGGGTTAGGGGACGGGGACGGTTTAGGGGACAGGTTAGTGTACGACAACGGTTTAGGGTGAGCGTACGTGTTAGGGTACGGGTTCGTGTTAGCGTACGGGTTAGGATTAGGGGACGGGTTAGTGTAAGGCTTCGGGTATGGGTTAGGGTTATGGTTAGGGTTAAGGATAGGTTTAGGGGACGGGGACGGTTTAGGGGACAGTTTATGGTACGACAACGGTTTAAGGTGAGCGTACGTGTTAGGGTACGGGTTAGTGTTAGCCTACAGGTTAGGATTAGGGGACGGGTTAGTGTAAGGCTTCGGGTAAGGGTTAGGGTTAGGGTTAGGGTTAGGGTTAGGGGACGGGTACGGGGACGGTTTAGGGGACCGGTTAGTGTACGACAACGGTTTAGGGTGAGCGTACGTGTTAGCGTACGGGTTAGTGTTAGCGTACGGTTTAGGTTTAGGGGACGGGTTAGTGTAAGGCTTCAGGTAAGGTTTAGGGTTAGGGTTAGGGTTAGGGTTAGGGGACGGGGACGGTTTAGGGGACAGGTTAGGGTACGACAACGGTTTAGGGTGAGCGTACGTGTTAGGGTATGGGTTAGTGTTATCGTATGGGTTAGGATTAGAGGACGGGTTAGTGTAAGGCTTTGGGTAAGGGTTAGGGTTAGGGTTAGGGTTAGGGTTAGGGTTAGGGAATGGGGACGGTTTAGGGGACAGGTTAGGGTACGACAAAGGTTTAGGGTGAGCGTACGTGTTAGGGTACGTGTTAGAGTTAGCATGAGGGTTAGGATTAGGGGACGGTTTAGGGTAAGGCTTCGGGTAAGTGTTCGGGTTAGGGTTAGGGTTAGGGTTAGGGTTAGGGTTAGGGGACGGTGACGGTTTAGGGGACACGTTAGGGTACGACAACGGTTAAGGTGAGCGTACGTGTTAGGGTACGGGTTAGTGTTAGCGTACGGGTTAGGATTAGGCGACGGGTTAGGGTAAGGCGTCGGGTAAGGGTTAGGGTTAGGGTTAGGGTTAGGGTTAGGGGACGGGGACGGTTAAGGGGACAGGCTAGGGCACGACAACGGTTTAGGGTAGCGTACGTGTTAGGGTACGGGTTTGTGTTATCGTAAGGGTTAGGATTAGAGGACGTGTTAGAGTAAGGCTTCGGGTAAGTGTTAGGGTTAGGGTTAGGGTTAGGGTTAGGGTTAGGAGACGGGGACGGTTTAGGGGACAGGTTAGTGTACGACAACGGTTTAGGGTGTGCGTATGTGTTAGGGTACGGTTTAGTGTTAGCGTACGGGTTAGGATTAGGGGACGGGTTAGGGTAAGGCTTCGGGTAAGGGTTAGGGTTAGGGTCATTGTTAGGGTTAGAGGACGGGGACGGTTTAGGGGACAGGTTAGGGTACGACAAAGGTTTAGGGTGAGCGTACGTGTTAGGGTACGGGTTAGTGTTAGCGTACGGGTTAGGATTAGGGGACGGTTTAGGGTAAGGCTTCGGGTAAGAGTTCGGGTTAGGGTTAGGGTTAGGGTTAGGGTTAGGGTGAGGGGACGGTGAAGGTTTAGGGGACAGGTTAGGGTACGACAACGGTTTAGGGTGAGCGTACGTGTTAGGGTACGGGTTAGTGTTATCGTATGGGTTAGGATTAGGGGACGGGTTACGGTAAGGCTTCGGGTAAGGGTAAGGGTTAGGGTTAGGGTTAGGGTTAGGGTTAGGGGACGGGGACAGTTTAGCGGACAGGTTAGTGTACGACAATGGTTTAGGGTGAGCGTACGTGTTAGGGTACGGGTTAGTGTTAGCGTACGGGTTAGGATTAGAGGACGTGTTAGGGTAAGGCTTCGGGTAAGTGTTAGGGTTAGGGTTAGGGTTAGGGTTAGGGTTAGGGTTAGGGTTAGGAGACGGGGACGGTTTAGGGGACAGGTTAGTGTACGACAACGGTTTTGGGTGTGCGTATGTGTTAGGGTACGGTTTAGTGTTAGCGTACGGGTTAGGATTTGGGGACGGTTTAGGGTAAGGCTTCGGGTAAGGGTTAGGGTTAGGGTTATTGTTAGGGTTAGGGGACGGGGACGGTTTAGGGGACAGGTTAGGGTACGACAAAGGTTTAGGGTGAGCGTACGTGTTAGGGTACGGGTTAGTGTTAGCGTACAGGTTAGGATTATGGGACGGTTTAGGGTAAGGCTTCGGTTAAGGGTTCGGGTTAGGGTTAGGGTTAGGGTTAGGGTGAGGGGACGGTGAAGGTTTAGGGGACAGGTTAGGGTACGACAACGGTTTAGGGTGAGGGTACGTGTTAGGGTACGGGTTAGTGTTAGCTGACGGGTTAGGATTAGGGGACGGGTTAGGGTAAGGCTTCGGGTAAGGGTTAGGGTTAGGGTTAGGGTTAGGGGACGGGGACGGGGACGGGGACGGTTTAGGGGACAGGTCAGTGTATGACAACGGTTTAGGGTAAGCGTACGTATTAGGGTATGGGTTAGTGTTAGCGTACGTGTTAGGATTAGGGGACGGGTTAGGGTAAGGCTTCGGATAAGGGTTAGGGCTGGGTTAGGGTTAGGGTTAGGGGACGGGGACGGTTTAGGGGACAGGTTAGAGTACGACAACGGTTTAGGGTGAGCGTACGTGTTAGGGTACGTGTTAGTGTTAGCGTACGAGTTAGGATTAGGGGACGGGTTTGGGTAAGGCTTCGGATAAGGGTTAAAGTTAAGGTCAGGGTTAGGGTTAGGGTTAGGGAACAGGGGCGGTATAGGGGACAGGTTAGGGTACGACAATGGTTTAGGGTGATTGTACGTGTTAGGGTACGGGTTAGAGTTATCATACGGGTTAGGTTAGCGGACGGGTTAGGGTAAGGCTTCGGGTAAGAGTTAGGGTTAGGGTTAGGTTTAGGGTTAGGCGACGGGGACGGTTTAAGGGACAGGTTAGGGTACGACAACGGTTTAGGGTGAGCGTACGTGTTAGGGTATGGGTTAGAGTTAGCATACGGGTTAGGATTAGGGGACGGTTTAGGGTAAGGCTTCGAGTAAGAGTTCGGGTTAGGGTTAGGGTTAGGGTTAGGGTTACGGTTAGGGGACGGTGACGGTTTACGGGACAGGTTAGGGTACGACAACGGTTTAGGGTGAGCGTACGTGTTAGGGTACGGGTTAGTGTTAGCGTACGGGTTAGGATTAGGGGACGGGTTAGGGTAAGGCTTCGGGTAAGGGTTAGGGTTAGGGTTAGGGTTAGGGTTAGGGGACGGGGACGGTTTAGGGGACAGGTTAGGGTACGACAACGGTTTAGGGTGAGCGTACGTGTTAGGGTATGGGTTAGTGTTAGCGTACGGGTTAGGATTAGAGGACGTGTTAGGGTAAAGCTTCGGGTAAGGGTTAGGGTTAGGGTTAGGGTTAGGGTTAGGAGACGGGGACGGTTTAGGGCACAGGTTAGTGTACGACTACGGTTTAGGGTGTGCGTATGTGTTAGGGTACGGTTTAGTGTTAGCGTACGGGTTAGGATTAGGGGACGGTTTAGGGTAAGGCTTCGGGTAAGGGTTAGGGTTAGGGTTAGGGTTAGGGTTAGGGTTAGGGGACGGGGACGGTTTAGGGGACAGGTTATGGTACGACAACGGTTTATGTTGAGCGTACGTGTTAGGCTACGGGTTAGTATTAGCGTACGGGTTAGGATTAGGGGATGGGTTAGGGTAAGGCTTCGCGTAAGGGTTAGGGTTAGGGTTAGGGTTAGGGTTAGGGGACGGGGACGGTTTAGGGGACAGATTAGGGTACGACAACGGTTTAGCGTGAGTGTACGTGTTAGGGTATGGGTTAGTGTTAGTGTACGGTTTAGGATTAGGGGACGGGTTAGTGTAAGGCTTCGGGTAAGGGTTAGGGTTAGGGTTAGGGTTAGGATTAGGGGACGGGGACGGGGACGTTTTAGGTGACAGGTCAATGTATGACAACGGTTTAGGGTGAGCGTAGGTGTTAGGGTATGGTTTAGTGTTATCGTAAGGGTTAGGATTAGGGGACGGGTTAGGATAAGGCTTCGGGTAAGGTTTAGGGTTAGGGTTAGGGTTAGGGTTAGGGGACGGGGACGGTTTAGGGGACAGGTTAGAGTACGACAATGGTTTAGGGTGAGCGTACGTGTTAGGGTACGGGTTAGTGTTAGCGTACGAGTTAGGATTAGGGGACGAGTTAGGGTAAGGGTTCGGATAAGGGTTAGGGTTAAGGTTAGGGTTAGGGTTAGGGTTAGGGAACGGGGACGGTTTAGGGGACAGGTTAGGGTACGACAACGGTTTAGGTTGAGCGTACGTGTTTTGGTACGGGTTAGAGTTAGCATACGGGTTAGGATTAGGGGACGGGTTAGGGTAAGGTTTCGGGTAAGGGTTAGGGTTAGGGTTAGGATTAGGGTTAGGGGACGGGGACGGTTAAAGGGACAGGTTAGGGTACGACAACGGTTTAGGGTGAGCGTACGTGTTAGGGTACGGGTTAGTGTTAGCGTATGGGTTAGGATTAGGGGACGGGTTAGGGTAAGGCTTCGGGTAAGGGTTAGGGTTAGGGTTAGTGTTAGGGTTAGGGGACGGTGACGGTTTAGGGGACAGGTTAGGATATGACAAAGTTTTAGGGTGAGCGTACGTGTTAGGGTACGGGTTAGTGTTAGCGTACGGGTTAAGATTAGGGGACGGCTTAGTGTAAGGCTTCGGGTAAGGGTTCGGGTTAGGGTTAGGGTTAGGGTTAGGGATAGGGTGAGGGGACGGTGACGGTTTAGGGGACAGGTTAGGGTACGACAACGGTTTAGGGTGAGCGTACGTGTTAGGGTACGGGTTAGTGTTAGCGTACGGGTTAGGATTAGAGGACGTGTTAGGGTAAGACTTCGGGTAAGGGTTAGGGTTAGGCTTAGGGTTAGGGTTAGGGTTAGGGTTAGGAGACGGGGACGGTTTAGGGGACAGGTTAGTGTACAATAACGGTTTAGGGTGTGTGTATGTGTTAGGATACGGTTTAGTTTTAGCGTACGGGGTAGGATTATGGGACAGGTTAGGGTAAGGCTTCAGTTAAGGGTTAGGGTTAGCGTTAGGGTTAGGGTTAGGGGATGGGGACGGTTTAGGGGACAGGTTAGGGTACGACAACGGTTTATGGTGAGCGTACGTTTTAGGCTATGGGTTAGTGTTAGCGTACGGTTTAGGATTAGGGGACGGGTTAGGGTAAGGCTTCGGGTAAGTGTTAGGTTTAGGGTTAGGGTTAGGGTTAGGGGACGGGGACGGTTTAGGGGACAAGTTAGGGTACGACAAGATTTAGGGTGAGCGTACGTGTTAGGGTACGGGTTAGTGTTAACGTACGGGTTAGTATTAGGGGACGGGTTAGGGTAAGGCTTCGGGTAAGGGTTAGGGTTAGGGTTAGGGTTAGGGGACGGGGACGGGGACGGGGACAGTTTAGGGGACAGGTTAGTGTACGACAACGGTTTAGGGTGAGCGTACGTGTTAGGGTACGGGTTAGTGTTAGCGTACGGGTTAGGATTAGGGGACGGGTTAGGGTAAGGCTTCGGGTAAGTGTTAGGGCTAGGGTTAGGGTTAGGGGACGGGGACGATTTAGGGGACAGGTTAGTGTATGACAACGGTTTAGGGTGAGCGTACGTGTTAGGGTACAGTTTAGTGTTATCGTATGGGTTAGGATTAGGGGACGGGTTAGGGTAAGGCTTCGGGTAAGGGTTAGGGTTAGCGTTAGTGTTAGGGTTAGGGTTAGGGGACAGGGACGGTTTAGGGGACATGTTAGGGTACGACAACGGTTTAGGGTGAGCGTATGTGTTAGGGTACGGGTTAGTGTTAGCGTACGGGTTAGGATTAGGTGAAGGGTTAGGGTAAGGCTTCGGGTAAGGGTTATGGCTAGGGTTAGGGTTAGGGTTAAGGGACGGGGACGGTTTAGGGGACAGGTTAGGGTACGACAACCGTTTAGGGTGAGCGTACGTGTTAGGGTACGGGTTAGTGTTATCGTATGGGTTAGGATTAGGGGATGGGTTAGGGTAAGGCTTCGGGTAAGGGTTAGGGTTAGGGTTAGGGTTAGGGTTAGGTTTAGGGTTAGGTTTAGGGGACGGGGACGGTTTAGGGGCAGGTTAGTGTACGACAACGGTTTAGGGTGAGCGTACGTGTTAGGGTACGGGTTAGAGTTAGCATACGGGTTAGGATTAGGGGACGGGTTATGGTCAGGCTTCGGGTATGGGTTAGGGTTAGGGTTAGGGTTAGGGTTAGGGGACGGGGACGGTTTAGGGGACAGGTTAGTGTACGACAACGGTTTAGGGTGAGCGTACGTGTTAGGGTATGGGTTAGTGTTATCGTATGGGTTAGGATTAGGGGACGGTTTACGGTAAGGCTTCGGGTAAGGGTTAGGGTTAGGGTTAGGTTTAGGGTTAGGGTTAGGGGACGGGGACGGTTTAGGGGACAGTTTAGTGTATGACAACGGTTTAGGGTGAGCGTTCGTGTTAGGGTACGGTTTAGTGTTAGCGTACGGTTTAGGATTAGCGGACGGATTAGGGTAAGGCTTCGGGTAAGGTTTAGGGTTAGGGTTAGGGTTAGGGTTAGGGTTAGGGGACGGGGACAGTTTAGGGGACAGGTTAGTGCATGACAACGGTTTAGGGTGAGCGTACGTGTTAGGGTACAGGTTAGTGTTATCGTATGGGTTAGGATTAGGGGACGGGTTAGGGTAAGGCTTCGGGTAAGGGTTAGGGTTAGGGTTAGGGTTAGTGTTAGGGTTAGGGGACAGGGACGGTTTAGGGGACAGGTTATGGTACGACAACAGTTTAGAGTGAGCGTACGTGTTAGGGTACGGGTTAGTGTTAGCGTACGGCTTAGGATTAGGGGAAGGGTTAGGGTAAGGCTTCGGGTAAGGGTTAGGGTTAGGGTTAGGGTTAGGGTTAGGGTTAGGGAATGGGGACGGTTTAGGGGACAGGTTATGGTACGACAACGGTTTAGGGTGAGCGTACGTGTTAGGGTACGGGTTAGAGTTAGCATACGGGTTAGGATTAGGGGATGGTTTAGTGTAAGGCTTCGGGTAAGGGTTCGGGTTAGGGTTAGGTTTAGGGTTAGGGTTAGGTTTAGGGGACGGTGACGGTTTAGGGGACAGGTTAGGGTACGACAACGGTTTAGGGTGAGCCTACGTGTTAGGGTACGGGTTAGTGTTAGCGTACGGGTTAGGCATAGGGGACGGGTTAGGGTAAGGCTTAGGGTAAGGGTTAGGGTTAGTTTTAGGGTTAGGGTTAGGGGACGGGGACGGTTTAGGGGACAGGTTAGGGTACGACAACAGTTTAGGGTGAGCGTACGTGTTAGGTTACGGGTTAGTGTTAGCGTACGGGTTAGGATTAGAGGACGTGTTAGGGTAAGGCTTCGGGTAAGGGTTAGGGTTAGGGTTAAGGTTAGGGTTAGGGGACGGGGACGGTTTAGGGGACAGGTTATGGTACCACAACGGTTTATGGTGAGCGTACGTGTTAGGCTACGGGTTAGTGTTAGCGTACGGGTTAGGATTAGGGGATGGGTTAGGGTAAGGCTTCGGGTAAGGGTTAGTGTTAGGGTTAGAGTTAAGGGACGGGGACGGTTTAGGGGACAGGTTAGAGTACGACAACAGTTTAGGGTGAGCGTAAGTGTTAGGGTACGGGTTAGTGTTAGCGTACGGTTTAGGATTAGGGGACGGGTTACTGTAAGGCTTCGGGTAAGGGTTAGGTTTAGGGTTAGGGTTAGGGTTAGGGCATGGGGACAGGGACGGTTTAGGGCACAGGTCAGTGTATGACAATGGTTTACGGTGAGCGTATGTGTTAGGTTACGGGTTAGTGTTAGCGTACGGTTTAGGATTAGGGGACGGGTAAGGGTAAGGCTTCGGTTAAGGGTTAGGGATAGGGTTAGGGTTAGGGTTAGGGGACGGGGACGGTTTAGGGGACAGGTTAGGGTACGACAACTGTTTAGGGTGAGCGTACGTGTTAGGGTACGGGTTAGTGTTATCGTAAGGGTTAGGATTAGGGGACGGGTTAGGGTAAGACTTCGGGTAAGGGTTAGGGTAAGGGTTAGGGTTAGGGATAGGGTTAGGGGACGGGCACGGTTTAGGGGACAGGTTAGACTACGACAACGGTTTAGGGTGAGCGTACGTGTTAGGGTACGGGTTAGTGTTAGCGTACGAGTTAGGATTAGGGGACGGGTTAGGGTAAGGCTTCGGATAAGGGGTAGGGTTAAGGTTAGGGTTAGGGTTAGGGTTAGGGTTAGGGTTAGGGTTAGGCGACGGGGACGGTTTAAGGGACAGGTTAGGGTACGACAACGGTTTAGGGTGAGCGTACGTCTTAGGGTACGGGTTAGTGTTATCGTATGGGTTAGGATTAGGAGACGGTTTACGGTAAGGCTTCGGGTAAGGGTTAGGGTTAGGGTTAGGTTTAGGGTTAGGGTTAGGGGATGGGGACGGTTTAGGGGACAGGTTAGTGTACGACAACGGTTTAGTGTGAGCGTACGTGTTAGGGTACGGGTTAGTGTTAGGGTACGGGTTAGGATTAGGGGACGTGTTAGGGTAAGGCTTCGGGTAAGTTTTAGGGTTAGGGTTAGGGTTAGGGTTAGGGTTAGGGGACGGGGACAGTTTAGGGGACAAGTTAGTGTATGACAACGGTTTAGGGTGAGCGTACGTGTTAGGGTACAGGTTAGTGTTATCGTATGGGTCAGGATTAGGGGACGGGTTAGGGTAAGGCTTCGGGTAAGGGTTAGGGTTAGGGTTAGGGTTAGGGTTAGGGGACGGGGACGGTTTAGGGGATAGGTTAGGGTACGACAACGGATTAGGATGAGCGTACGTGTTAGGGTATGGGTTAGTGTTAGCATACGGTTTAGGGTTAGGGGACGGGTTAGGGTAATGCTTCGGGTAAGGGTTAGGGTTAGGGTTAGGTTTAGGGTTAGGGTTAGGGAATGGGTCGGTTTAGGGTACAGGTTAGGGTACGACAACGGTTTAGGGTGAGCGTACGTGTTAGGGTACGGGTTAGAGTCATCATACGGGTTAGGATTAGGGGACGGTTTAGGGTAAGGCTTCGGGTAAGGGTTCGGGTTAGGGTCAGGGTTAGGGTTAGGGTTAGGTTTAGGGGACGGTGACGGTTTAGGGGACAGGTTAGTGTACGACAACGGTTTAGGGTGAGCGTACATGTTAGGGTACGGGTTAGTGTTAGCGTACGGGTTAGGATTAGGGGACGGATTAGGGTAAGGCTTCGGGTAAGGGTTAGGGTTAGGGTTAGGGTTAGGGGATGGGGACGGGGACGGTTTAGGGGACAGGTCTGTGTATGACAACGGTTTAGGGTGAGCGTACGTGTTAGGGTACGGGTTAGTGTTAGCGTACAGTTTAGGATTAGGGGACGGGTTAGGGTAAGGCTTCGGGTAAGGGTTAGGGTTAGGGTTAGGGTTAGGTTTAGGGGACGGGGACGGTTTAGGGGACAGGTTAGGATACGACAACGGTTTAGGGTGAGTGTACGTGTTAGGGTTAGGGTTAGGGTTAGGGTTAGGGTTAGGGTTAGGGGACGGGGACGGTTTAGGGGACAGGTTAGAGTACGACAACGGTTTGGGGTGAGCGTACGTGTTAGGGTACGGGTTAGTGTTAGCGTACGAGTTAGGATTAGGGGACGGGTTAGGGTAAGGCTTCGGATAAGGGTTAGTGTTAAGGTTAGGGTTAGGGTTAGGCTAGGGATCGGGGACGGTTTAGGGGACAGGTTAGGTTATGACAACGGTTTAGGGTGAGCGTACGTGTTAGGGTTAGGGTTAGGGTTAGGGTTAGGGGAAGGGGACGGTTTAGGGGACAGGTTAGAGTACGACAACGGTTTAGGGTGAGCGTACGTGTTAGGGTACGGGTTAGTGTTAGCGTACGAGTTAGGATTAGGGGACGTGTTAGGGTAAGGCTTCGGATAAGGGTTAGTGTTAAGGTTAGGGTTAGGGTTAGGGTTAGTGAACGGGGACGGTTTAGGGGACAGGTTAGGGTACGACAACGGTTTAGGGTGAGCGTACGTGTTAGGGTACGGATTAGAGTTAGCATACAGGTTAGGATTAGGGGACGGGTTAGGGTAAGGCTTCGGGTAAGTGTTAGGGATAGGGTTAGGGTTAGGGTTAGGGTTAGGCGACGGGGACGGTTTATGGGACAGGTTAGGGTACGACAACGGGTTAGGGTGAGCGTACGTGTTAGGGTACAGGTTAGTGTTAGCGTACAGGTTAGGATGAGGGGACGTGTTAGGGTAAGGCTTCGGGTAAGGGTTAGGTTTAGGGTTAGGGTTAGGGTTAGGGGATGGGGACGGTTTAGGGGACAGGTTAGTGTACGACAAAGGTTTATGGTGAGCGTACGTGTTAGGCTATGGGTTACTGTTAGCGTACGGGTTAGGATTAGGGGACGGGTTAGGGTAAGGCTTCGGGTAAGGTTAGGGTTAGGTTTAGGGTTAGGGGACGGGGACGGTTTAGAGGACAGCTTAGGGTACGACAACGCGTTAGGATGAGCGTACGTGTTAGGGTAAGGGTTAGTGTTAGCGTACGGTTTAGGATTAGGGGACGGGTTAGGGTAAGGCTTCGGGTAAGGGTTAGGGTTAAGGTTACGGTTAGGTGACGGGGACGGGGACGGGGACAGTTTAGGGGACAGGTTAGTGTACGACAATGGTTTGGGGTGAGCGTACGTGTTAGGGTACGGGTTAGTGTTAGTGTACGGGTTAGGATTAGTGGATGGGTTAGGGTAAGGCTTCGGGTAAGGGTTAGGGTTAGGGTTAGGGTTAGGGTTAGGGGACGGGGACGGTTTACGGGACAGGTTAGTGTACGACAAAGGTGTAGGGTGAGCGTATGTGTTAGGTTACGGGTTAGTGTTATCGTATGGGTTAGGATTAGGGGACGGTTTACGGTAAGGCTTCGGGTAAGGGTTAGGGTTAGGGTTAGGTTTAGGGTTAGGGTTAGGGGACGGGGACGATTAAGGGGACAGGTTAGTGTACGACAACGGTTTAGGGTGAGCGTACGTGTTAGGGTACGGGTTTGTGTTAGCGTACGGGTTAGGATTAGGGGACGGTTTAGGGTAAGGCTTCGGGTAAGGTTTAGGGTTAGGGTTAGGGTTAGGGTTAGGGTTAGGGCATGGGGACAGTTTAGGGGACAGGTTAGTGTATGACAACGGTTTAGGGTGAGCGTACATGTTAGGGTACAGGTTAGTGTTATCGTATGGGTTAGGATTAGGGGACGGGTTAGGGTAAGGTTTCGGGTAAGGGTTAGTGTTAGGGTTAGGGTTAGGGTTAGGGTTAGGGAATGGGGACGGTTTAGGGGACAGGTTAGGGTACGACAACGGTTTAGGGTGAGCGTACGTGTTAGATTACGGGTTAGTGTTAGCGTACGGGTTAGGATTAGGGAACGGGTTAGGGTAAGGCTTCGGGTAAGGGTTCGGGTTAGGGTTAGGGTTAGGGTTAGGGTTAGGTTTAGGGGACGGTGACGGTTTAGGGGACAGGTTAGTGTACGACAATAGTTTAGGGTGAGCGTACATGTTAGGGTACGGGTTAGTGTTAGCGTACGGGTTAGGATTAGGGGACGGGTTAGGGTAAGGCTTCGGGTAAGGGTTAGGGTTAGGGTTAGGGTTAGGGTTAGGGGACGGGGACGGTTTAGGGGACAGGTTAGGGAACGACAACGGTTTAGGGTGAGCGTACGTGTTAGGGTACGGGTTAGTGTTAGCGTACGGTTTAGGATTAGAGGACGTGTTAGAGTAAGGCTTCGGGTAAGGGTTAGGGTTAGGGTTAGGATTAGGGTTAGGATTAGGAGACGGGGACAGTTTAGGGGACAGGTTAGTGTATGACAACGGTTTAGGGTGAGCGTAAGTGTTAGGGTATGGTTTAGTGTTAGCGTACGGGTTAGGATTAGGGGACGGGTTAGGGTAAGGCTTCGGGTAAGGGTTAGGTTTAGGGTTCAGGTTAGGATTAGGGTTGGGGACGGATTCGGTTTAGGGGACAGGTTATGGTACGACAACGGTTTATGGTGAGCGTACGTGTTAGGCTACGGGATAGTGTTAGCGTACGGGTTAGGATTAGGGGATGGGTTAGGGCAAGGCTTCGGGTAAGGGTTAGGGTTAGGGTTAGGGTTAGGGGACGGGGAAGGATTAGGGGACAGTTTAGGGTACGACAACGGTTTAGGGTGAGCGTACGTGTTAGGGTACGGGTTAGTGTTAGAGTACGGGTTAGGATTAGGGGACGGGTTAGGGTAAGGCTTCGGGTAAGTGTTAGTGTTAGGGTTAGGGTTAGGGTTAGGGTTAGGGTTAGGGGACGGTGACGGTTCAGGGGACAGGTTAGGGTACGACAATGGTTTAGGGTGAGCGTACGTGTTAGGGTACGGGTTAGTGTTAGCGTACGGGTTAGGTTTAGGGTACGGGTTAGTGTAAGGCTTCGGGTAAGGGTTAGGGTTAGGGTTAGGGTTAGGGTTAGGTTTAGGGTTAGGAGACGGGAACGGTTTAGGGGACAGGTTAGTGTACGACAAGGGTTTAGGGTGTGCGTATGTGTTAGGGTACGCTTTAGTGTTAGCGTACGGGTTAGGATTAGGGGACGGGTTACGGTAAGGCTTCGGGTAAGGGTTAGGGTTAGGGTTAGGGTTAGGTTTAGGGGACGGGGACGGTTTAGGGGACAGGTTAGGGTACGACAATGGTTTACGGTGAGCGTACGTGTTAGGGTACGGTTTAGTGTTAGCGTACGGTTTAGGATTAGGGGACGGGTTAGTGTAAGGCTTCGGGTAAGGGTTCGGGTTACGGGTAGGTTTAGGGGACGGGGATGGGGACGGTTTAGGGAACAGGTTAGAGTACGACAACAGTTTAGGGTGAGCGTACGTGTTAGGCTACGGGTTAGTGTTAGCGTACGGGTTAGGCTTATGGGACGGGTTAGGGTAAGGCTTCGGGTAAAGGTTAGTGTTAGGGTTAGGGTTAGGTTTAGGGATAGGGGACGGGGATGGTTTAGGGTACAGGTTACGGTACGACAATGGTTTAGGGTGAGCATACGTGTTTGGGTACGGGTTAGTGTTAGCGTACGGGTTAGGATTAGAGGACGGGTTAGGGTAAGGATTCGGGTAAGGTTTAGGGTTAGGGTTACGATTAGGGTTAGGAGACGGGGAAGGTTTAGTGGACAGGTTAGTGTACGACATCGGTTTAGGGTGAGCGTATATGTTAGGGTACGGTTTAGTGTTAGTGTACGGGTTAGGATTAGGGGACGGGTTACGTTAAGGCTTCGGGTAAGGGTTAGGGTTAGGGTAAGGGTTAGGGGACGGGGACGGTTTATGGGACAGGTTAGTGTACGACAACGGTTTAGGGTGAGCGTACGTGTTAGGGTACGGGTTCGTGTTAGCGTACGGGTTAGGATTAGGGGACGGGTTAGTGTAAGGCTTCGGGTAAGGTTTAGGGTTATGGTTAGGGTTAGGGATAGGGTTAGGGAACGGGGACGGTTTAGGGGAAAGTTTAGGGTACGACAACGGTTTAAGGTGAGCGTACGTGTTAGGGTACGGGTTAGTGTTAGCCTACAGGTTAGGATTAGGGGACGGGTTAGTGTAAGTCTTCGGGTAAGGGTTAGGGTTAGGGTTAGGGTTAGGGTTAGGGGACGGGTACGGGGACGGTTTAGGGGACAGGTTAGTGTACGACAACGGTTTAGGGTGAGCGTACGTGTTAGGGTACGGGTTAGTGTTAGCGTACGGTTTAGGTTTAGGGGACGGGTTAGGGTAAGGCTTCAGGTAAGGTTTAGGGTTAGGTTTAGGGTTAGGGTTATGGGACGGGGACGGTTTAGGGGACAGGTTAGGGTACGACAACGGTTTAGGGTGAGCGTACGTGTTAGGGTATGGGTTAGTGTTATCGTATGGGTTAGGATTAGGGGACGGGTTAGGGTAAGGCTTCGGGTAAGGGTTTGGGTTAGCGTTAGGGTTAGGGTTAGGGTTAGGGGACGGGGACGGTTTAGGGGACAGGTTAGTTTACGACAACGGTTTAGGGTGAGCGTACGTGTTAGGGTACGGGTTAGTGTTAGCGTACGCGTTAGGATTAGGTGAAGGGTTAGTGTAAGGCTTCGGGTAAGGGTTATGGCTAGGGTTAGGGTTAGGTTTAGGGGACGGGGACGGTTTAGGGGACAGGTTAGTTTACGACAACCGTTAAGGGTGAGCGTACGTGTTAGGGTACGGGTTAGTGTTATCGTATGGGTTAGGATTAGGGGGTGGGTTAGGGTAAGGCTTCGGGTAAGGGTTAGGGTTAGGGTTAGGGTTAGGTTTAGGGTTAGGGTTAGGGGACGGGGACGGTTTAGGGGCAGGTTAGTGTACGACAACGGTTTAGGGTGAGCGTACGTGTTAGGGTACGGGTTAGAGTTAGCATACGGGTTAGGATTAGGGGACGGGTTATGGTCAGGCTTCGGGTAAGGGTTAGGGTTAGGGTTAGGGGACGGGGACGGTTTAGGGGACAGGTTAGCGTACGACAACGGTTTAGGGTGAGCGTACGTGTTAGGGTACGGCTTAGTGTTAGCGTACGGTTTAGGATTAGGGGACGGGTTAGGGTAAGGCTTCGGGTAAGTGTTAAGGTTAGGGTTAGGGTTAGGGTTAGGGTTAGGGATCGGGGACGGTTTAGGGGACAGGTTAGGGTACGACAAAGCTTTAGGGTGAGCGTATGTGTTAGGGTACGGGTTAGAGTTAGCATGAGGGTTAGGATTAGGGGACGGGTTAGGGTAAGGCTTCGGGTAAGGGTTCGGGTTAGGGTTAGGGTTAGGGTTAGGGTTAGGGTGAGGGGACGGTGAAGGTTTAGGGGACAGGTTAGGGTACGACAACGGTTTAGGGTGAGCGTACGTGTTAGGGTACGGGTTAGTGATATCGTATGGGTTAGGATTAGGGGACGGGTTATGGTAAGGCTTCGGGTAAAGTTTAGGGTTAGGGTTAGGGAATGGGGACGGTTTAGGGGACAGGTTAGGGTACGACAAAGGTTTAGGGTGAGCGTACGTGTTAGGGTACGTGTTAGAGTTAGCATGAGGGTTAGGATTAGGGGACGGTTTAGGGTAAGGCTTCGGGTAAGTGTTCGGGTTAGGGTTAGGGTTAGGGTTAGGGTTAGGGGACGGTGACGGTTTAGGGGACACGTTAGGGTACGACAACGGTTAAGGTGAGCGTACGTGTTAGGGTACGGGTTAGTGTTAGCGTACGGGTTAGGATTAGGCGACGGGTTAGGGTAAGGCGTCGGGTAAGGGTTAGGGTTAGGGTTAGGGTTAGGGTTAGGGGACGGGGACGGTTAAGGGGACAGGCTAGGGCAGGACAACGGTTTAGGGTAGCGTACGTGTTAGGGTACGGGTTTGTGTTATCGTAAGGGTTAGGATTAGAGGACGTGTTAGAGTAAGGCTTCGGGTAAGTGTTAGGGTTAGGGTTAGGGTTAGGGTTAGGGTTAGGAGACGGGGACGGTTTAGGGGACAGGTTAGTGTACGACAACGGTTTAGGGTGTGCGTATGTGTTAGGGTACGGTTTAGTGTTAGCGTACGGGTTAGGATTAGGGGACGGGTTAGGGTAAGGCTTCGGGTAAGGGTTAGGGTTAGGGTTATTGTTAGGGTTAGAGGACGGGGACGGTTTAGGGGACAGGTTAGGGTACGACAAAGGTTTAGGGTGAGCGTACGTGTTAGGGTACGGGTTAGTGTTAGCGTACGGGTTAGGATTAGGGGACGGTTTAGGGTAAGGCTTCGGGTAAGAGTTCGGGTTAGGGTTAGGGTTAGGGTTAGGGTTAGGGTGAGGGGACGGTGAAGGTTTAGGGGACAGGTTAGGGTACGACAACGGTTTAGGGTGAGCGTACGTGTTAGGGTACGGGTTAGTGTTATCGTATGGGTTAGGATTAGGGGACGGGTTACGGTAAGGCTTCGGGTAAGGGTAAGGGTTAGGGTTAGGGTTAGGGTTAGGGTTAGGGGACGGGGACAGTTTAGCGGACAGGTTAGTGTACGACAATGGTTTAGGGTGAGCGTACGTGTTAGGGTACGGGTTAGTGTTAGCGTACGGGTTAGGATTAGAGGACGTGTTAGGGTAAGGCTTCGGGTAAGTGTTAGGGTTAGGGTTAGGGTTAGGGTTAGGGTTAGGGTTAGGGTTAGGAGACGGGGACGGTTTAGGGGACAGGTTAGTGTACGACAACGGTTTTGGGTGTGCGTATGTGTTAGGGTACGGTTTAGTGTTAGCGTACGGGTTAGGATTTGGGGACGGTTTAGGGTAAGGCTTCGGGTAAGGGTTAGGGTTAGGGTTATTGTTAGGGTTAGGGGACGGGGACGGTTTAGGGGACAGGTTAGGGTACAACAAAGGTTTAGGGTGAGCGTACGTGTTAGGGTACGGGTTAGTGTTAGCGTACAGGTTAGGATTATGGGACGGTTTAGGGTAAGGCTTCGGTTAAGGGTTCGGGTTAGGGTTAGGGTTAGGGTTAGGGTGAGGGGACGGTGAAGGTTTAGGGGACAGGTTAGGGTACGACAACGGTTTAGGGTGAGGGTACGTGTTAGGGTACGGGTTAGTGTTAGCTGACGGGTTAGGATTAGGGGACGGGTTAGGGTAAGGCTTCGGGTAAGGGTTAGGGTTAGGGTTAGGGTTAGGGGACGGGGACGGGGACGGGGACGGTTTAGGGGACAGGTCAGTGTATGACAACGGTTTAGGGTAAGCGTACGTATTAGGGTATGGGTTAGTGTTAGCGTACGTGTTAGGATTAGGGGACGGGTTAGGGTAAGGCTTCGGATAAGGGTTAGGGCTGGGTTAGGGTTAGGGTTAGGGGACGGGGACGGTTTAGGGGACAGGTTAGAGTACGACAACGGTTTAGGGTGAGCGTACGTGTTAGGGTACGTGTTAGTGTTAGCGTACGAGTTAGGATTAGGGGACGGGTTTGGGTAAGGCTTCGGATAAGGGTTAAAGTTAAGGTCAGGGTTAGGGTTAGGGTTAGGGAACAGGGGCGGTATAGGGGACAGGTTAGGGTACGACAATGGTTTAGGGTGATTGTACGTGTTAGGGTACGGGTTAGAGTTATCATACGGGTTAGGTTAGCGGACGGGTTAGGGTAAGGCTTCGGGTAAGAGTTAGGGTTAGGGTTAGGTTTAGGGTTAGGCGACGGGGACGGTTTAAGGGACAGGTTAGGGTACGACAACGGTTTAGGGTGAGCGTACGTGTTAGGGTATGGGTTAGAGTTAGCATACGGGTTAGGATTAGGGGACGGTTTAGGGTAAGGCTTCGAGTAAGAGTTCGGGTTAGGGTTAGGGTTAGGGTTACGGTTAGGGGACGGTGACGGTTTACGGGACAGGTTAGGGTACGACAACGGTTTAGGGTGAGCGTACGTGTTAGGGTACGGGTTAGTGTTAGCGTACGGGTTAGGATTAGGGGACGGGTTAGGGTAAGGCTTCGGGTAAGGGTTAGGGTTAGGGTTAGGGTTAGGGTTAGGGGACGGGGACGGTTTAGGGGACAGGTTAGGGTACGACAACGGTTTAGGGTGAGCGTACGTGTTAGGGTATGGGTTAGTGTTAGCGTACGGGTTAGGATTAGAGGACGTGTTAGGGTAAAGCTTCGGGTAAGGGTTAGGGTTAGGGTTAGGGTTAGGGTTAGGAGACGGGGACGGTTTAGGGCACAGGTTAGTGTACGACTACGGTTTAGGGTGTGCGTATGTGTTAGGGTACGGTTTAGTGTTAGCGTACGGGTTAGGATTAGGGGACGGTTTAGGGTAAGGCTTCGGGTAAGGGTTAGGGTTAGGGTTAGGGTTAGGGTTAGGGTTAGGGGACGGGGACGGTTTAGGGGACAGGTTATGGTACGACAACGGTTTATGTTGAGCGTACGTGTTAGGCTACGGGTTAGTATTAGCGTACGGGTTAGGATTAGGGGATGGGTTAGGGTAAGGCTTCGCGTAAGGGTTAGGGTTAGGGTTAGGGTTAGGGTTAGGGGACGGGGACGGTTTAGGGGACAGATTAGGGTACGACAACGGTTTAGCGTGAGTGTACGTGTTAGGGTATGGGTTAGTGTTAGTGTACGGTTTAGGATTAGGGGACGGGTTAGTGTAAGGCTTCGGGTAAGGGTTAGGGTTAGGGTTAGGGTTAGGATTAGGGGACGGGGACGGGGACGTTTTAGGTGACAGGTCAATGTATGACAACGGTTTAGGGTGAGCGTAGGTGTTAGGGTATGGTTTAGTGTTATCGTAAGGGTTAGGATTAGGGGACGGGTTAGGATAAGGCTTCGGGTAAGGTTTAGGGTTAGGGTTAGGGTTAGGGTTAGGGGACGGGGACGGTTTAGGGGACAGGTTAGAGTACGACAATGGTTTAGGGTGAGCGTACGTGTTAGGGTACGGGTTAGTGTTAGCGTACGAGTTAGGATTAGGGGACGAGTTAGGGTAAGGGTTCGGATAAGGGTTAGGGTTAAGGTTAGGGTTAGGGTTAGGGTTAGGGAACGGGGACGGTTTAGGGGACAGGTTAGGGTACGACAACGGTTTAGGTTGAGCGTACGTGTTTTGGTACGGGTTAGAGTTAGCATACGGGTTAGGATTAGGGGACGGGTTAGGGTAAGGTTTCGGGTAAAGGTTAGTGTTAGGGTTAGGGTTAGGTTTAGGGATAGGGGACGGGGATGGTTTAGGGTACATGTTATGGTACGACAATGGTTTAGGGTGAGCATACGTGTTTGGGTACGGGTTAGTGTTAGCGTACGGGTTAGGATTAGAGGACGGGTTAGGGTAAGGTTTCGGGTAAGGTTTAGGGTTAGGGTTACGGTTAGGGTTAGGAGACGGGGAAGGTTTAGGGGACAGGTTAGTGTACGACATCGGTTTAGGGTGAGCGTATATGTTAGGGTACGGTTTAGTGTTAGTGTACGGGTTAGGATTAGGGGACGGGTTACGTTAAGGCTTCGGGTAAGGGTTAGGGTTAGGGTTAGGGTTAGGGGACGGGGACGGTTTAGGGGACAGGTTAGTGTACGACAACGGTTTAGGGTGAGCGTACGTGTTAGGGTACGGGTTCGTGTTAGCGTACGGGTTAGGATTAGGGGACGGGTTAGTGTAAGGCTTCGGGTATGGGTTAGGGTTATGGTTAGGGTTAAGGATAGGTTTAGGGGACGGGGACGGTTTAGGGGACAGTTTATGGTACGACAACGGTTTAAGGTGAGCGTACGTGTTAGGGTACGGGTTAGTGTTAGCCTACAGGTTAGGATTAGGGGACGGGTTAGTGTAAGGCTTCGGGTAAGGGTTAGGGTTAGGGTTAGGGTTAGGGTTAGGGGACGGGTACGGGGACGGTTTAGGGGACCGGTTAGTGTACGACAACGGTTTAGGGTGAGCGTACGTGTTAGCGTACGGGTTAGTGTTAGCGTACGGTTTAGGTTTAGGGGACGGGTTAGTGTAAGGCTTCAGGTAAGGTTTAGGGTTAGGGTTAGGGTTAGGGTTAGGGGACGGGGACGGTTTAGGGGACAGGTTAGGGTACGACAACGGTTTAGGGTGAGCGTACGTGTTAGGGTATGGGTTAGTGTTATCGTATGGGTTAGGATTAGAGGACGGGTTAGTGTAAGGCTTTGGGTAAGGGTTAGGGTTAGGGTTAGGGTTAGGGTTAGGGTTAGGGAATGGGGACGGTTTAGGGGACAGGTTAGGGTACGACAAAGGTTTAGGGTGAGCGTACGTGTTAGGGTACGTGTTAGAGTTAGCATGAGGGTTAGGATTAGGGGACGGTTTAGGGTAAGGCTTCGGGTAAGTGTTCGGGTTAGGGTTAGGGTTAGGGTTAGGGTTAGGGTTAGGGGACGGTGACGGTTTAGGGGACACGTTAGGGTACGACAACGGTTAAGGTGAGCGTACGTGTTAGGGTACGGGTTAGTGTTAGCGTACGGGTTAGGATTAGGCGACGGGTTAGGGTAAGGCGTCGGGTAAGGGTTAGGGTTAGGGTTAGGGTTAGGGTTAGGGGACGGGGACGGTTAAGGGGACAGGCTAGGGCACGACAACGGTTTAGGGTAGCGTACGTGTTAGGGTACGGGTTTGTGTTATCGTAAGGGTTAGGATTAGAGGACGTGTTAGAGTAAGGCTTCGGGTAAGTGTTAGGGTTAGGGTTAGGGTTAGGGTTAGGGTTAGGAGACGGGGACGGTTTAGGGGACAGGTTAGTGTACGACAACGGTTTAGGGTGTGCGTATGTGTTAGGGTACGGTTTAGTGTTAGCGTACGGGTTAGGATTAGGGGACGGGTTAGGGTAAGTCTTCGGGTAAGGGTTAGGGTTAGGGTTATTGTTAGGGTTAGAGGACGGGGACGGTTTAGGGGACAGGTTAGGGTACGACAAAGGTTTAGGGTGAGCGTACGTGTTAGGGTACGGGTTAGTGTTAGCGTACGGGTTAGGATTAGGGGACGGTTTAGGGTAAGGCTTCGGGTAAGAGTTCGGGTTAGGGTTAGGGTTAGGGTTAGGGTTAGGGTGAGGGGACGGTGAAGGTTTAGGGGACAGGTTAGGGTACGACAACGGTTTAGGGTGAGCGTACGTGTTAGGGTACGGGTTAGTGTTATCGTATGGGTTAGGATTAGGGGACGGGTTACGGAAAGGCTTCGGGTAAGGGTAAGGGTTAGGGTTAGGGTTAGGGTTAGGGTTAGGGGACGGGGACAGTTTAGCGGACAGGTTAGTGTACGACAATGGTTTAGGGTGAGCGTACGTGTTAGGGTACCGGTTAGTGTTAGCGTACGGGTTAGGATTAGAGGACGTGTTAGGGTAAGGCTTCGGGTAAGTGTTAGGGTTAGGGTTAGGGTTAGGGTTAGGGTTAGGGTTAGGGTTAGGAGACGGGGACGGTTTAGGGGACAGGTTAGTGTACGACAACGGTTTTGGGTGTGCGTATGTGTTAGGGTACGGTAGTGTTAGCGTACGGGTTAGGATTTGGGGACGGTTTAGGGTAAGGCTTCGGGTAAGGGTTAGGGTTAGGGTTATCTGTTTAGGTTAGGGGACGGGGGACGGTTTAGGGGACAGGTTAGGGTACGACAAAGGTTTAGGG
The DNA here is from genome assembly GCF_963924675.1 of Phocoena phocoena. Taxonomy (NCBI): domain Eukaryota; kingdom Metazoa; phylum Chordata; class Mammalia; order Artiodactyla; family Phocoenidae; genus Phocoena; species Phocoena phocoena. Next base: position 217,130 of record NW_027077592.1, on the reverse strand, counting down.
TGAGCGTACGTGTTAGGGTACGGGTTAGTGTTAGCGTACAGGTTAGGATTATGGGACGGTTTAGGGTAAGGCTTCGGTAAGGGTTCGGGTTAGGGTTAGGGTTAGGGTTAGGGTGAGGGGACGGTGAAGGTTTAGGGGACAGGTTAGGGTACGACAACGGTTTAGGGTGAGGGTACGTGTTAGGGTACGGGTTAGTGTTAGCTGACGGGTTAGGATTAGGGGACGGGTTAGGGTAAGGCTTCGGGTAAGGGTTAGGGTTAGGGTTAGGGTTAGGGGACGGGGACGGGGACGGGGACGGTTTAGGGGACAGGTCAGTGTATGACAACGGTTTAGGGTAAGCGTACGTATTAGGGTATGGGTTAGTGTTAGCGTACGTGTTAGGATTAGGGGACGGGTTAGGGTAAGGCTTCGGATAAGGGTTAGGGCTGGGTTAGGGTTAGGGTTAGGGGACGGGACGGTTTAGGGGACAGGTTAGAGTACGACAACGGTTTAGGGTGAGCGTACGTGTTAGGGTACGTGTTAGTGTTAGCGTACGAGTTAGGATTAGGGGACGGGTTTGGGTAAGGCTTCGGATAAGGGTTAAAGTTAAGGTCAGGGTTAGGGTTAGGGTTAGGGAACAGGGGCGGTATAGGGGACAGGTTAGGGTACGACAATGGTTTAGGGTGATTGTACGTGTTAGGGTACGGGTTAGAGTTATCATACGGGTTAGGTTAGCGGACGGGTTAGGGTAAGGCTTCGGGTCAGAGTTAGGGTTAGGGTTAGGTTTAGGGTTAGGCGACGGGGACGGTTTAAGGGACAGGTTAGGGTACGACAACGGTTTAGGGTGAGCGTACGTGTTAGGGTATGGGTTAGAGTTAGCATACGGGTTAGGATTAGGGGACGGTTTAGGGTAAGGCTTCGAGTAAGAGTTCGGGTTAGGGTTAGGGTTAGGGTTAGGGTTACGGTTAGGGGACGGTGACGGTTTACGGGACAGGTTAGGGTACGACAACGGTTTAGGGTGAGCGTACGTGTTAGGGTACGGGTTAGTGTTAGCGTACGGGTTAGGATTAGGGGACGGGTTAGGGTAAGGCTTCGGGTAAGGGTTAGGGTTAGGGTTAGGGTTAGGGTTAGGGGACGGGGACGGTTTAGGGGACAGGTTAGGGTACGACAACGGTTTAGGGTGAGCGTACGTGTTAGGGTATGGGTTAGTGTTAGCGTACGGGTTAGGATTAGAGGACGTGTTAGGGTAAAGCTTCGGGTAAGGGTTAGGGTTAGGGTTAGGGTTAGGGTTAGGAGACGGGGACGGTTTAGGGCACAGGTTAGTGTACGACTACGGTTTAGGGTGTGCGTATGTGTTAGGGTACGGTTTAGTGTTAGCGTACGGGTTAGGATTAGGGGACGGTTTAGGGTAAGGCTTCGGGTAAGGGTTAGGGTTAGGGTTAGGGTTAGGGTTAGGGTTAGGGGACGGGGACGGTTTAGGGGACAGGTTATGGTACGACAACGGTTTATGTTGAGCGTACGTGTTAGGCTACGGGTTAGTATTAGCGTACGGGTTAGGATTAGGGGATGGGTTAGGGTAAGGCTTCGCGTAAGGGTTAGGGTTAGGGTTAGGGTTAGGGTTAGGGGACGGGGACGGTTTAGGGGACAGATTAGGGTACGACAACGGTTTAGCGTGAGTGTACGTGTTAGGGTATGGGTTAGTGTTAGTGTACGGTTTAGGATTAGGGGACGGGTTAGTGTAAGGCTTCGGGTAAGGGTTAGGGTTAGGGTTAGGGTTAGGATTAGGGGACGGGGACGGGGACGTTTTAGGTGACAGGTCAATGTATGACAACGGTTTAGGGTGAGCGTAGGTGTTAGGGTATGGTTTAGTGTTATCGTAAGGGTTAGGATTAGGGGACGGGTTAGGATAAGGCTTCGGGTAAGGTTTAGGGTTAGGGTTAGGGTTAGGGTTAGGGGACGGGGACGGTTTAGGGGACAGGTTAGAGTACGACAATGGTTTAGGGTGAGCGTACGTGTTAGGGTACGGGTTAGTGTTAGCGTACGAGTTAGGATTAGGGGACGAGTTAGGGTAAGGTTTCGGATAAGGGTTAGGGTTAAGGTTAGGGTTAGGGTTAGGGTTAGGGAACGGGGACGGTTTAGGGGACAGGTTAGGGTACGACAACGGTTTAGGTTGAGCGTACGTGTTTTGGTACGGGTTAGAGTTAGCATACGGGTTAGGATTAGGGGACGGGTTAGGGTAAGGTTTCGGGTAAGGGTTAGGGTTAGGGTTAGGATTAGGGTTAGGGGACGGGGACGGTTAAAGGGACAGGTTAGGGTACGACAACGGTTTAGGGTGAGCGTACGTGTTAGGGTACGGGTTAGTGTTAGCGTATGGGTTAGGATTAGGGGACGGGTTAGGGTAAGGCTTCGGGTAAGGGTTAGGGTTAGGGTTAGTGTTAGGGTTAGGGGACGGTGACGGTTTAGGGGACAGGTTAGGATATGACAAAGTTTTAGGGTGAGCGTACGTGTTAGGGTACGGGTTAGTGTTAGCGTACGGGTTAAGATTAGGGGACGGCTTAGGGTAAGGCTTCGGGTAAGGGTTCGGGTTAGGGTTAGGGTTAGGGTTAGGGATAGGGTGAGGGGACGGTGACGGTTTAGGGGACAGGTTAGGGTACGACAACGGTTTAGGGTGAGCGTACGTGTTAGGGTACGGGTTAGTGTTAGCGTACGGGTTAGGATTAGAGGACGTGTTAGGGTAAGACTTCGGGTAAGGGTTAGGGTTAGGGTTAGGGTTAGGGTTAGGGTTAGGAGACGGGGACGGTTTAGGGGACAGGTTAGTGTACAATAACGGTTTAGGGTGTGTGTATGTGTTAGGATACGGTTTAGTTTTAGCGTACGGGGTAGGATTATGGGACAGGTTAGGGTAAGGCTTCAGTTAAGGGTTAGGGTTAGCGTTAGGGTTAGGGTTAGGGGATGGGGACGGTTTAGGGGACAGGTTAGGGTACGACAACGGTTTATGGTGAGCGTACGTTTTAGGCTATGGGTTAGTGTTAGCGTACGGTTTAGGATTAGGGGACGGGTTAGGGTAAGGCTTCGGGTAAGTGTTAGGTTTAGGGTTAGGGTTAGGGTTAGGGGACGGGGACGGTTTAGGGGACAAGTTAGGGTACGACAAGATTTAGGGTGAGCGTACGTGTTAGGGTACGGGTTAGTGTTAACGTACGGGTTAGTATTAGGGGACGGGTTAGGGTAAGGCTTCGGGTAAGGGTTAGGGTTAGGGTTAGGTTTAGGGGACGGGGACGGGGACGGGGACAGTTTAGGGGACAGGTTAGTGTACGACAACGGTTTAGGGTGAGCGTACGTGTTAGGGTACGGGTTAGTGTTAGCGTACGGGTTAGGATTAGGGGACGGGTTAGGGTAAGGCTTCGGGTAAGTGTTAGGGCTAGGGTTAGGGTTAGGGGACGGGGACGATTTAGGGGACAGGTTAGTGTATGACAACGGTTTAGGGTGAGCGTACGTGTTAGGGTACAGTTTAGTGTTATCGTATGGGTTAGGATTAGGGGACGGGTTAGGGTAAGGCTTCGGGTAAGGGTTAGGGTTAGCGTTAGTGTTAGGGTTAGGGTTAGGGGACAGGGACGGTTTAGGGGACATGTTAGGGTACGACAACGGTTTAGGGTGAGCGTACGTGTTAGGGTACGGGTTAGTGTTAGCGTACGGGTTAGGATTAGGTGAAGGGTTAGGGTAAGGCTTCGGGTAAGGGTTATGGCTAGGGTTAGGGTTAGGGTTAAGGGACGGGGACGGTTTAGGGGACAGGTTAGGGTACGACAACCGTTTAGGGTGAGCGTACGTGTTAGGGTACGGGTTAGTGTTATCGTATGGGTTAGGATTAGGGGATGGGTTAGGGTAAGGCTTCGGGTAAGGGTTAGGGTTAGGGTTAGGGTTAGGGTTAGGTTTAGGGTTAGGTTTAGGGGACGGGGACGGTTTAGGGGCAGGTTAGTGTACGACAACGGTTTAGGGTGAGCGTACGTGTTAGGGTACGGGTTAGAGTTAGCATACGGGTTAGGATTAGGGGACGGGTTATGGTCAGGCTTCGGGTATGGGTTAGGGTTAGGGTTAGGGTTAGGGTTAGGGGACGGGGACGGTTTAGGGGACAGGTTAGTGTACGACAACGGTTTAGGGTGAGCGTACGTGTTAGGGTATGGGTTAGTGTTATCGTATGGGTTAGGATTAGGGGACGGTTTACGGTAAGGCTTCGGGTAAGGGTTAGGGTTAGGGTTAGGTTTAGGGTTAGGGTTAGGGGACGGGGACGGTTTAGGGGACAGTTTAGTGTATGACAACGGTTTAGGGTGAGCGTTCGTGTTAGGGTACGGTTTAGTGTTAGCGTACGGTTTAGGATTAGCGGACGGATTAGGGTAAGGCTTCGGGTAAGGTTTAGGGTTAGGGTTAGGGTTAGGGTTAGGGTTAGGGGACGGGGACAGTTTAGGGGACAGGTTAGTGCATGACAACGGTTTAGGGTGAGCGTACGTGTTAGGGTACAGGTTAGTGTTATCGTATGGGTTAGGATTAGGGGACGGGTTAGGGTAAGGCTTCGGGTAAGGGTTAGGGTTAGGGTTAGGGTTAGTGTTAGGGTTAGGGGACAGGGACGGTTTAGGGGACAGGTTATGGTACGACAACAGTTTAGAGTGAGCGTACGTGTTAGGGTACGGGTTAGTGTTAGCGTACGGCTTAGGATTAGGGGAAGGGTTAGGGTAAGGCTTCGGGTAAGGGTTAGGGTTAGGGTTAGGGTTAGGGTTAGGGTTAGGGAATGGGGACGGTTTAGGGGACAGGTTATGGTACGACAACGGTTTAGGGTGAGCGTACGTGTTAGGGTACGGGTTAGAGTTAGCATACGGGTTAGGATTAGGGGATGGTTTAGTGTAAGGCTTCGGGTAAGGGTTCGGGTTAGGGTTAGGTTTAGGGTTAGGGTTAGGTTTAGGGGACGGTGACGGTTTAGGGGACAGGTTAGGGTACGACAACGGTTTAGGGTGAGCCTACGTGTTAGGGTACGGGTTAGTGTTAGCGTACGGGTTAGGCATAGGGGACGGGTTAGGGTAAGGCTTAGGGTAAGGGTTAGGGTTAGTTTTAGGGTTAGGGTTAGGGGACGGGGACGGTTTAGGGGACAGGTTAGGGTACGACAACAGTTTAGGGTGAGCGTACGTGTTAGGTTACGGGTTAGTGTTAGCGTACGGGTTAGGATTAGAGGACGTGTTAGGGTAAGGCTTCGGGTAAGGGTTAGGGTTAGGGTTAAGGTTAGGGTTAGGGGACGGGGACGGTTTAGGGGACAGGTTATGGTACCACAACGGTTTATGGTGAGAGTACGTGTTAGGCTACGGGTTAGTGTTAGCGTACGGGTTAGGATTAGGGGATGGGTTAGGGTAAGGCTTCGGGTAAGGGTTAGTGTTAGGGTTAGAGTTAAGGGACGGGGACGGTTTAGGGGACAGGTTAGAGTACGACAACAGTTTAGGGTGAGCGTAAGTGTTAGGGTACGGGTTAGTGTTAGCGTACGGTTTAGGATTAGGGGACGGGTTACTGTAAGGCTTCGGGTAAGGGTTAGGTTTAGGTTTAGGGTTAGGGTTAGGGGATGGGGACAGGGACGGTTTAGGGCACAGGTCAGTGTATGACAATGGTTTACGGTGAGCGTATGTGTTAGGTTACGGGTTAGTGTTAGCGTACGGTTTAGGATTAGGGGACGGGTAAGGGTAAGGCTTCGGTTAAGGGTTAGGGTTAGGGTTAGGGTTAGGGTTAGGGGACGGGGACGGTTTAGGGGACAGGTTAGGGTACGACAACTGTTTAGGGTGAGCGTACGTGTTAGGGTACGGGTTAGTGTTATCGTAAGGGTTAGGATTAGGGGACGGGTTAGGGTAAGACTTCGGGTAAGGGTTAGGGTAAGGGTTAGGGTTAGGGATAGGGTTAGGGGACGGGCACGGTTTAGGGGACAGGTTAGACTACGACAACGGTTTAGGGTGAGCGTACGTGTTAGGGTACGGGTTAGTGTTAGCGTACGAGTTAGGATTAGGGGACGGGTTAGGGTAAGGCTTCGGATAAGGGGTAGGGTTAAGGTTAGGGTTAGGGTTAGGGTTAGGGTTAGGGTTAGGGTTAGGGTTAGGCGACGGGGACGGTTTAAGGGACAGGTTAGGGTACGACAACGGTTTAGGGTGAGCATACGTCTTAGGGTACGGGTTAGTGTTATCGTATGGGTTAGGATTAGGAGACGGTTTACGGTAAGGCTTCGGGTAAGGGTTAGGGTTAGGGTTAGGTTTAGGGTTAGGGTTAGGGGATGGGGACGGTTTAGGGGACAGGTTAGTGTACGACAACGGTTTAGTGTGAGCGTACGTGTTAGGGTACGGGTTAGTGTTAGGGTACGGGTTAGGATTAGGGGACGTGTTAGGGTAAGGCTTCGGGTAAGTTTTAGGGTTAGGGTTAGGGTTAGGGTTAGGGTTAGGGGACGGGGACAGTTTAGGGGACAAGTTAGTGTATGACAACGGTTTAGGGTGAGCGTACGTGTTAGGGTACAGGTTAGTGTTATCGTATGGGTCAGGATTAGGGGACGGGTTAGGGTAAGGCTTCGGGTAAGGGTTAGGGTTAGGGTTAGGGTTAGGGTTAGGGGACGGGGACGGTTTAGGGGATAGGTTAGGGTACGACAACGGATTAGGATGAGCGTACGTGTTAGGGTATGGGTTAGTGTTAGCATACGGTTTAGGGTTAGGGGACGGGTTAGGGTAATGCTTCGGGTAAGGGTTAGGGTTAGGGTTAGGTTTAGGGTTAGGGTTAGGGAATGGGTCGGTTTAGGGTACAGGTTAGGGTACGACAACGGTTTAGGGTGAGCGTACGTGTTAGGGTACGGGTTAGAGTCATCATACGGGTTAGGATTAGGGGACGGTTTAGGGTAAGGCTTCGGGTAAGGGTTCGGGTTAGGGTCAGGGTTAGGGTTAGGGTTAGGTTTAGGGGACGGTGACGGTTTAGGGGACAGGTTAGTGTACGACAACGGTTTAGGGTGAGCGTACATGTTAGGGTACGGGTTAGTGTTAGCGTACGGGTTAGGATTAGGGGACGGATTAGGGTAAGGCTTCGGGTAAGGGTTAGGGTTAGGGTTAGGGTTAGGGGATGGGGACGGGGACGGTTTAGGGGACAGGTCTGTGTATGACAACGGTTTAGGGTGAGCGTACGTGTTAGGGTACGGGTTAGTGTTAGCGTACAGTTTAGGATTAGGGGACGGGTTAGGGTAAGGCTTCGGGTAAGGGTTAGGGTTAGGGTTAGGATTAGGTTTAGGGGACGGGGACGGTTTAGGGGACAGGTTAGGATACGACAACGGTTTAGGGTGAGCGTACGTGTTAGGGTTAGGGTTAGGGTTAGGGTTAGGGTTAGGGTTAGGGGACGGGGACGGTTTAGGGGACAGGTTAGAGTACGACAACGGTTTGGGGTGAGCGTACGTGTTAGGGTACGGGTTAGTGTTAGCGTACGAGTTAGGATTAGGGGACGGGTTAGGGTAAGGCTTCGGATAAGGGTTAGTGTTAAGGTTAGGGTTAGGGTTAGGCTAGGGATCGGGGACGGTTTAGGGGACAGGTTAGGTTATGACAACGGTTTAGGGTGAGCGTACGTGTTAGGGTTAGGGTTAGGGTTAGGGTTAGGGGAAGGGGACGGTTTAGGGGACAGGTTAGAGTACGACAACGGTTTAGGGTGAGCGTACGTGTTAGGGTACGGGTTAGTGTTAGCGTACGAGTTAGGATTAGGGGACGTGTTAGGGTAAGGCTTCGGATAAGGGTTAGTGTTAAGGTTAGGGTTAGGGTTAGGGTTAGTGAACGGGGACGGTTTAGGGGACAGGTTAGGGTACGACAACGGTTTAGGGTGAGCGTACGTGTTAGGGTACGGATTAGAGTTAGCATACAGGTTAGGATTAGGGGACGGGTTAGGGTAAGGCTTCGGGTAAGTGTTAGGGATAGGGTTAGGGTTAGGGTTAGGGTTAGGCGACGGGGACGGTTTAAGGGACAGGTTAGGGTACGACAACGGGTTAGGGTGAGCGTACGTGTTAGGGTACAGGTTAGTGTTAGCGTACAGGTTAGGATGAGGGGACGTGTTAGGGTAAGGCTTCGGGTAAGGGTTAGGTTTAGGGTTAGGGTTAGGGTTAGGGGATGGGGACGGTTTAGGGGACAGGTTAGTGTACGACAAAGGTTTATGGTGAGCGTACGTGTTAGGCTATGGGTTACTGTTAGCGTACGGGTTAGGATTAGGGGACGGGTTAGGGTAAGGCTTCGGGTAAGGTTAGGGTTAGGTTTAGGGTTAGGGGACGGGGACGGTTTAGGGGACAGCTTAGGGTACGACAACGCGTTAGGATGAGCGTACGTGTTAGGGTAAGGGTTAGTGTTAGCGTACGGTTTAGGATTAGGGGACGGGTTAGGGTAAGGCTTCGGGTAAGGGTTAGGGTTAAGGTTACGGTTAGGTGACGGGGACGGGGACGGGGACAGTTTAGGGGACAGGTTAGTGTACGACAATGGTTTGGGGTGAGCGTACGTGTTAGGGTACGGGTTAGTGTTAGTGTACGGGTTAGGATTAGTGGACGGGTTAGGGTAAGGCTTCGGGTAAGGGTTAGGGTTAGGGTTAGGGTTAGGGTTAGGGGACGGGGACGGTTTACGGGACAGGTTAGTGTACGACAAAGGTGTAGGGTGAGCGTATGTGTTAGGGTACGGGTTAGTGTTATCGTATGGGTTAGGATTAGGGGACGGTTTACGGTAAGGCTTCGGGTAAGGGTTAGGGTTAGGGTTAGGTTTAGGGTTATGGTTAGGGGACGGGGACGATTAAGGGGACAGGTTAGTGTACGACAACGGTTTAGGGTGAGCGTACGTGTTAGGGTACGGGTTAGTGTTAGCGTACGGGTTAGGATTAGGGGACGGTTTAGGGTAAGGCTTCGGGTAAGGTTTAGGGTTAGGGTTAGGGTTAGGGTTAGGGTTAGGGCATGGGGACAGTTTAGGGGACAGGTTAGTGTATGACAACGGTTTAGGGTGAGCGTACATGTTAGGGTACAGGTTAGTGTTATCGTATGGGTTAGGATTAGGGGACGGGTTAGGGTAAGGTTTCGGGTAAGGGTGAGTGTTAGGGTTAGGGTTAGGGTTAGGGTTAGGGAATGGGGACGGTTTAGGGGACAGGTTAGGGTACGACAACGGTTTAGGGTGAGCGTACGTGTTAGATTACGGGTTAGTGTTAGCGTACGGGTTAGGATTAGGGAACGGGTTAGGGTAAGGCTTCGGGTAAGGGTTCGGGTTAGGGTTAGGGTTAGGGTTAGGGTTAGGTTTAGGGGACGGTGACGGTTTAGGGGACAGGTTAGTGTACGACAATAGTTTAGGGTGAGCGTACATGTTAGGGTACGGGTTAGTGTTAGCGTATGGGTTAGGATTAGGGGACGGGTTAGGGTAAGGCTTCGGGTAAGGGTTAGGGTTAGGGTTAGGGTTAGGGTTAGGGGACGGGGACGGTTTAGGGGACAGGTTAGGGAACGACAACGGTTTAGGGTGAGCGTACGTGTTAGGGTACGGGTTAGTGTTAGCGTACGGTTTAGGATTAGAGGACGTGTTAGAGTAAGGCTTCGGGTAAGGGTTAGGGTTAGGGTTAGGATTAGGGTTAGGATTAGGAGACGGGGACAGTTTAGGGGACAGGTTAGTGTATGACAACGGTTTAGGGTGTGCGTATGTGTTAGGGTATGGTTTAGTGTTAGCGTACGGGTTAGGATTAGGGGACGGGTTAGGGTAAGGCTTCGGGTAAGGGTTAGGTTTAGGGTTCAGGTTAGGATTAGGGTTGGGGACGGATTCGGTTTAGGGGACAGGTTATGGTACGACAACGGTTTATGGTGAGCGTACGTGTTAGGCTACGGGATAGTGTTAGCGTACGGGTTAGGATTAGGGGATGGGTTAGGGCAAGGCTTCGGGTAAGGGTTAGGGTTAGGTTTAGGGTTAGGGGACGGGGAAGGATTAGGGGACAGTTTAGGGTACGACAACGGTTTAGGGTGAGCGTACGTGTTAGGGTACGGGTTAGTGTTAGAGTACGGGTTAGGATTAGGGGACGGGTTAGGGTAAGGCTTCGGGTAAGTGTTAGTGTTAGGGTTAGGGTTAGGGTTAGGGTTAGGGTTAGGGGACGGTGACGGTTCAGGGGACAGGTTAGGGTACGACAATGGTTTAGGGTGAGCGTACGTGTTAGGGTACGGGTTAGTGTTAGCGTACGGGTTAGGTTTAGGGTACGGGTTAGTGTAAGGCTTCGGGTAAGGGTTAGGGTTAGGGTTAGGGTTAGGGTTAGGTTTAGGGTTAGGAGACGGGAACGGTTTAGGGGACAGGTTAGTGTACGACAAGGGTTTAGGGTGTGCGTATGTGTTAGGGTACGCTTTAGTGTTAGCGTACGGGTTAGGATTAGGGGACGGGTTACGGTAAGGCTTCGGGTAAGGGTTAGGGTTAGGGTTAGGGTTAGGTTTAGGGGACGGGGACGGTTTAGGGGACAGGTTAGGGTACGACAATGGTTTACGGTGAGCGTACGTGTTAGGGTACGGTTTAGTGTTAGCGTACGGTTTAGGATTAGGGGACGGGTTAGTGTAAGGCTTCGGGTAAGGGTTCGGGTTACGGGTAGGTTTAGGGGACGGGGATGGGGACGGTTTAGGGAACAGGTTAGAGTACGACAACAGTTTAGGGTGAGCGTACGTGTTAGGCTACGGGTTAGTGTTAGCGTACGGGTTAGGCTTATGGGACGGGTTAGGGTAAGGCTTCGGGTAAAGGTTAGTGTTAGGGTTAGGGTTAGGTTTAGGGATAGGGGACGGGGATGGTTTAGGGTACAGGTTACGGTACGACAATGGTTTAGGGTGAGCATACGTGTTTGGGTACGGGTTAGTGTTAGCGTACGGGTTAGGATTAGAGGACGGGTTAGGGTAAGGATTCGGGTAAGGTTTAGGGTTAGGGTTACGATTAGGGTTAGGAGACGGGGAAGGTTTAGTGGACAGGTTAGTGTACGACATCGGTTTAGGGTGAGCGTATATGTTAGGGTACGGTTTAGTGTTAGTGTACGGGTTAGGATTAGGGGACGGGTTACGTTAAGGCTTCGGGTAAGGGTTAGGGTTAGGGTAAGGGTTAGGGGACGGGGACGGTTTATGGGACAGGTTAGTGTACGACAACGGTTTAGGGTGAGCGTACGTGTTAGGGTACGGGTTCGTGTTAGCGTACGGGTTAGGATTAGGGGACGGGTTAGTGTAAGGCTTCGGGTAAGGTTTAGGGTTATGGTTAGGGTTAGGGATAGGGTTAGGGAACGGGGACGGTTTAGGGGAAAGTTTAGGGTACGACAACGGTTTAAGGTGAGCGTACGTGTTAGGGTACGGGTTAGTGTTAGCCTACAGGTTAGGATTAGGGGACGGGTTAGTGTAAGTCTTCGGGTAAGGGTTAGGGTTAGGGTTAGGGTTAGGGTTAGGGGACGGGTACGGGGACGGTTTAGGGGACAGGTTAGTGTACGACAACGGTTTAGGGTGAGCGTACGTGTTAGGGTACGGGTTAGTGTTAGCGTACGGTTTAGGTTTAGGGGACGGGTTAGGGTAAGGCTTCAGGTAAGGTTTAGGGTTAGGTTTAGGGTTAGGGTTATGGGACGGGGACGGTTTAGGGGACAGGTTAGGGTACGACAACGGTTTAGGGTGAGCGTACGTGTTAGGGTATGGGTTAGTGTTATCGTATGGGTTAGGATTAGGGGACGGGTTAGGGTAAGGCTTCGGGTAAGGGTTTGGGTTAGCGTTAGGGTTAGGGTTAGGGTTAGGGGACGGGGACGGTTTAGGGGACAGGTTAGTTTACGACAACGTTTTAGGGTGAGCGTACGTGTTAGGGTACGGGTTAGTGTTAGCGTACGCGTTAGGATTAGGTGAAGGGTTAGTGTAAGGCTTCGGGTAAGGGTTATGGCTAGGGTTAGGGTTAGGTTTAGGGGACGGGGACGGTTTAGGGGACAGGTTAGTTTACGACAACCGTTAAGGGTGAGCGTACGTGTTAGGGTACGGGTTAGTGTTATCGTATGGGTTAGGATTAGGGGGTGGGTTAGGGTAAGGCTTCGGGTAAGGGTTAGGGTTAGGGTTAGGGTTAGGTTTAGGGTTAGGGTTAGGGGACGGGGACGGTTTAGGGGCAGGTTAGTGTACGACAACGGTTTAGGGTGAGCGTACGTGTTAGGGTACGGGTTAGAGTTAGCATACGGGTTAGGATTAGGGGACGGGTTATGGTCAGGCTTCGGGTAAGGGTTAGGGTTAGGGTTAGGGGACGGGGACGGTTTAGGGGACAGGTTAGCGTACGACAACGGTTTAGGGTGAGCGTACGTGTTAGGGTACGGCTTAGTGTTAGCGTACGGTTTAGGATTAGGGGACGGGTTAGGGTAAGGCTTCGGGTAAGTGTTAAGGTTAGGGTTAGGGTTAGGGTTAGGGTTAGGGATCGGGGACGGTTTAGGGGACAGGTTAGGGTACGACAAAGCTTTAGGTGAGCGTATGTGTTAGGGTACGGGTTAGAGTTAGCATGAGGGTTAGGATTAGGTGACGGGTTAGGGTAAGGCTTCGGGTAAGGGTTCGGGTTAGGGTTAGGGTTAGGGTTAGGGTTAGGGTGAGGGGACGGTGAAGGTTTAGGGGACAGGTTAGGGTACGACAACGGTTTAGGGTGAGCGTACGTGTTAGGGTACGGGTTAGTGATATCGTATGGGTTAGGATTAGGGGACGGGTTATGGTAAGGCTTCGGGTAATGGTTAGGGTTAGGGTTAGGGTTAGGGTGAGGGGATGGGGACGGTTTAGGGGACAGGTTAGTGTACGACAACGGTTTAGGGTGAGCGTACGTGTTAGGGTACGGGTTAGTGCTGGCGTACAGGTTAGGATTAGGGGACGGGTTAGGGTAAGGCTTCGGGTAAAGTTTAGGGTTAGGGTTAGGGTTAGGGTTAGGGGACGGGGACGGTTTAGGGGACAGGTTAGGGTACGACAACGGTTTAGGGTGAGCGTACGTGTTCGGGTACCGTTTAGTGTTATCGTATGGGTTAGGATTAGGGAACGGGTTAGGGTAAGGCTTCGGGTAAGGGTTAGGGTTAGGGTTAGGGTTAGGGTTAGGGGACGGGGACGGTTTAGGGGACAGGTAAGGGTACGACAATGGTTTAGGATGAGCGTACTTGTTAGGGTACGGGTTAGTGTTAGCGTACGGGTTAGGATTAAGTGACGGGTTAGGGTAAGGCTTCGGGTAAGAGTTAGGGTTAGGGTTAGGGTTAGGGTTAGGGTTAGGGAACGGGGAAGGTTTGGGGACAGGTTGGGGTACGACAACGGTTTAGGGTGAGCGTACGTGTTAGGGTACGGGTTAGAGTTAGCATACGGGTTAGGATTAGGGGACGGTTTAGGGTAAGGCTTCGAGTAAGAGTTCGGGTTAGGGTTAGGGTTAGGGTTAGGGTTACGGTTAGGGGATGGTGACGGTGTAGGCAACAGGTTAGTGTACGACAACTGTTTAGGGTGAGCGTACGTGTTAGGGTACGGGTTAGTGTTAGCGTACGGGTTAGGATTAGGGGACGGGTTAGGGTAAGGCTTCGGGTAAGGGTTAGGGTTAGGGTTAGGGTTAGGGTTAGGGGACGGGGACGGTTTAGCGGACAGGTTAGGGTACGACAACGGTTTAGGCTGAGCGTACGTGTTAGGGTATGGGTTAGTGTTAGCGTACGGGTTAGGATTACAGGATGTGTTAGGGTAAGGCTTCGGGTAAGGGTTAGGGTTAGGGTTAGGGTTAGGAGACGGGGACGGTTTAGGGGACAGGTTAGTGTACGACTACGGTTTAGGGTGTGCGTATGTGTTAGGGTACGGTTTAGTGTTAGCGTACGGGTTAGAATTAGGGGACGGATAAGGGTAAGGCTTCGGGTAAGGGTTAGGGTTAGGGTTAGGGTTAGGGTTAGGGTTAGGGGACGAGGACGGTTTAGGTGACAGGTTATTGTACGACAACGGTTTATGGTGAGCGTACGTGTTAGGCTACGGGTTATTGTTAGCGTACGGGTTAGGATTAGGGGATGGGTTAGGGTAAGGCTTCGGGTAAGGGTTAGGGCTAGGGTTAGGGTTAGGGTTAGGGGACGGGGACGGTTTAGGGGACAGGTTAGGGTACGACAACGGTTTAGGGTGAGTGTACATGTTAGGGTACGGGTTAGTGTTAGTGTACGGTTTAGGATTAGGGGACGGGTTAGGGTAAGGCTTCGGGTAAGGGTTAGGGTTAGGGTTAGGGTTAGGGGACGGGGACGGGGACGGTTTAGGTGACAGGTCAATGTATGACAACGGTTTAGGGTGAGCGTACCTGTTAGGGTATGGTTTAGTGTTATCGTAAGGGTTAGGAATAGGGGACGGGTTAGGGTAAGGCTTCGGGTAAGGTTTAGGGTTAGGGGTAGGGTTAGGGTTAGGGTTAGGGGACGGGGACGGTTTAGGGGACAGGTTAGAGTATGACAACGGTTAGGGTGAGCGTACGTGTTAGGGTATGGGTTAGTGTTAGCGTACGAGTTAGGATTAGGGGACGAGTTAGGGTAAGGCTTCGGATAAGGGTTAGGGTTAAGGTTAGGGTTAGGGTTAGGGAACGGGGACGGTTTAGGGGACAAGTTAGGGTACGACAACGGTTTAGGGTGAGCGTACGTGTTATGGTACGGGTTAGAGTTAGCATACGGGTTAGGATTAGGGGACGGGTTAGGGTAAGGCTTCGGGTAAGGGTTAGGGTTAGGGTTAGGGTTAGGGTTAGGGTTAGGGGACGGGGACGGTTTAAGGGACAGGTTAGGGTACGACAACGGTTTAGGGTGAGCGTACGTGTTAGGGTACGGGTTAGTTTTAGCGTACGGGTTAGGATTAGGGGACGGGTTAGGGTAAGGCTTCGGGTATGGGTTAGGGTTAGGGTTAGTGTTAGGGTTAGGGGACGGGGACGGTTTAGGGGACAGGTTAGGGTACGACAAAGGTTTAGGGTGAGCGTACGTGTTAGGGTACGGGTTAGTGTTAGCGTACAGGTTAGGATTAGTGGACGGTTCAGGGTAAGGCTTCGGGTAAGGGTTCGGGTTAGGGTTAGGGTTAGGGTTAGGGATAGGGTGAGGGGACGGTGACGTTTAGGGGACAGTTTAGCGTACGACAACGGTTTAGGGTGAGCGTACGTGTTAGGGTACGGGTTAGTGTTAGTGTACGGGTTAGGATTATGGGACGGGTTAGGGTAAGGCTTCGGGTCAGGGTTAGGGTTAGGTTTAGGGATAGGGTTAGGTGATGGGGACGGTTTAGGGGACAGGTTAGGGTACGACAACGGTTTACATTGAGCGTACGTGTTAGTGTACGGTTTAGTGTTAGCGTACGGGTTAGGATTAGAGGACGTGTTAGGGTAAGGCTTCGGATTAGGGTTAGGGTTAGGGTTAGGGTTAGGGTTAGGGTTAGGAGACGGGGACGGTTTAGGAGACAGGTTATTGTACGACAACGGTTTATGGTGAGCGTACGTGTTAGGCTACGGGTTAGTGTTAGCGTACGGTGTAGGATTAGGGGACGGGTTAGGGTAAGGCTTCAGGTAAGGGTTAGGGTTAGGGTTAGTGTTAGGGTTAGGGGATGGGGACGGTTTAGGGGACAAGTTAGGGTACGACAAGATTTAGGGTGAGCGTACGTGTTAGGGTACTGGTTAGTGTTAGCGTACGGGTTAGGATTAGGGGACGGGTTAGGGTAAGGCTTCGGGTAAGGGTTAGGGCTAGGGTTAGGGTTAGGGGACGGGGACGGTTTAGGGGACAGGTTAGTGTATGACAACGGTTTAGGGTGAGCGTACGTGTTAGGGTACAGGTTAGTGTTATCGTATGGGTTAGGATTAGGGGACGGGTTAGGGTAAGGCTTCGGGTAAGGGTTAGGGTTAGGGTTAGAGTTAGGGTTAGGGTTAGGGGACGGGGACGGTTTAGGGGACAGGTTAGGGTACGACAAAGGTTTAGGGTGAGCGTACGTGTTAGGGTACGGGTTAGTGTTAGCGTACGGGTTAGGATTAGGGGAAGAGTTAGGGTAAGGCTTCGGGTAAGGGTTAGGGCTAGGCTTAGGGTTAGGGTTAGGGACGGGGATGGTTTAGGGGACATGTTAGGGTACGACAACGGTTTAGGGTGAGCGTACGTGTTAGGGTACGGGTTAGTGTTATCGTATGGGTTAGGATTAGGGGATGGGTTACGGTAAGGCTTCGGGTAAGGGTTAGGGTTAGGGTTAGGGTTAGGGTTAGGGTTAGGGGATGGGGACGGTTTAGGGGACAAGTTAGTGTACGACAACGGTTTAGAGTGAGCGTACGTGTTATGGTACGGGTTAGTGTTAGCATACGGGTTAGGATTAGGGGACGGGTTAGTGTAAGGCTTCGGGTAAGGGTTAGGGTTAGGGTTAGGGTTAGGGTTCGGGGACGGGGACGGTTTAGGGGACAGGTTAGGGTACGACAACGGTTTAGGGTGAGCGTACGTGTTAGGGTACGAGTTAGTGTTATCGTATGGGTTAGGATTAGGGGACGGTTTACGGTAAGGCTTCGGGTAAGGGTTGGGGTTAGGGTTAGGTTTAGGGTTAGGGTTAGGGGACGGGGACAGTTTAGAGGACAGGTTAGTGTACGACAACGGTTTAGGGTGAGCGTACGTGTTAGGGTACGGGTTAGTGTTAGCGTACGGGTTAGGATTAGGGGACGGATTAGGGTAAGGCTTCGGGTAAGGTTTAGGGTTAGGGTTAGGGTTAGGGTTAGGGGACGGGGACAGTTTAGGGGACAGGTTAGTGTATGACAACAGTTTAGGGTGAGCGTACGTGTTAGGGTACAGGTTAGTGTTATCGTATGGGTTAGGATTAGGGGATGGGTTAGGGTAAGGCTTCGGGTAAGGGTTAGGGTTAGGGTTAGGGTTAGGGTTAGGGTTAGGGGACGGTGACGGGGACGGTTTAGGGGACAGGTTATGGTACGACAACGGTTTAGAGTGAGCATACGTGTTAGGGTACGGGTTAGTGTTAGCGTACGGCTTAGGATTAGGGGAAGGGTTAGGGTAAGGCTTCGGGTAAGGGTTAGGGTTAGGGTTAGGGTTAGGGTTAGGGTTAGGGAATGGGGACGGTTTAGGGGACATGTTAGGGTACGACAACGGTTTAGGGTGAGCGTACGTGTTAGGGTACGGGTTAGAGTTAGCATACGGGTTAGGATTAGGGGATGGTTTAGGGTAAGGCTTCGGGTAAGGGTTCGGGTTAGGGTTAGGGTTAGGGTTAGGGTTAGGTTTAGGGGACGGTGACGGTTTAGGGGACAGGTTAGGGTACGACAACGGTTTAGGGTGAGCCTACGTGTTACGGTACGGGTTAGTGTTAGCGTACGGGTTAGGCATAGGGGATGGGTTAGGGTAAGGCTTCGGGTAAGGGTTAGGGTTAGTTTTAGGGTTAGGGTTAGGGGACGGGGACGGTTTAGGGGACAGGTTAGGGTATGACAACGGTTTAGGGTGAGTGTACGTGTTAGGTTACGGGTTAGTGTTAGCGTACGGGTTAGGATTAGAGGACGTGTTATGGTAAGGCTTCGGGTAAGGGTTAGGGTTAGGGTTAGGGTTAGGGTTAGGGTTAGGAGACGGGGACGGTTTAGGGGACAGGTTAGTGTATGACAACGGTTTAGGGTGTGCGTATGTGTTAGGGTACGGTTTAGTGTTAGCGTACGGGTTAGGATTAGGGGACGGGTTAGTGTAAGGCTTCGGGTAAGGGTTAGGTTTAGGGTTAGGGTTAGGGTTAGGGTTAGGGTACGGGGACGGTTTAGGAGACAGGTTATTGTACGACAACGGTTTATGGTGAGCGTACGTGTTAGGCTACGGGTTAGTGTTAGCGTACGGTGTAGGATTAGGGGACGGGTTAGGGTAAGACTTCAGGTAAGGGTTAGGGTTAGGGTTAGTGTTAGGGTTAGGGGATGGGGACGGTTTAGGGGACAGGTTAGGGTATGACAAGATTTAGGGTGAGCGTACGTGTTAGGGTACGGGTTAGTGTTAGCGTACGGGTTAGGATTAGGGGACGGGTTAGGGTAAGGCTTCGGGTAAGGGTTAGGGATAGGGTTAGGGTTAAGGGACGGGGACGGGGACGGGGACAGTTTAGGGGACAGGTTAGTGTACGACAACTGTTTAGGGTGAGCGTATGTGTTAGGGTACTGGTTAGTGTTAGCGTACGGGTTAGGATTAGGGGACGGGTTAGGGTAAGGCTTCGGGTAAGGGTTAGGGCTAGGGTTAGGGTTAGGGGACGGGGACGCTTTAGGGGACAGGTTAGTGTATGACAACGGTTTAGGGTGAGCGTACGTGTTAGGGTACAGGTTAGTGTTATCGTATGGGTTAGGATTAGGGGACGGGTTAGGGTAAGGCTTCGGGTAAGGGTTAGGGTTAGGGTTAGAGTTAGGGTTAGGGTTAGGGGACGGGGACGGTTTAGGGGACAGGTTAGGGTACGACAACGGTTTAGGGTGAGCGTACGTGTTAGGGTACGTGTTAGTGTTAGCGTACGGGTTAGGATTAGGGGAAGAGTTAGGGTAAGGCTTCGGGTAAGGGTTAGGGCTAGGCTTAGGGTTAGGGTTAGGGACGGGGATGGTTTAGGGGACATGTTAGGGTACGACAACGGTTTAGGGTGAGCGTACGTGTTAGGGTACGGGTTAGTGTTATCGTATGGGTTAGGATTAGGGGATGGGTTACGGTAAGGCTTCGGGTAAGGGTTAGGGTTAGGGTTAGGGTTAGGTTTAGGGTTAGGGGACGGGGACGGTTTAGGGGACAAGTTAGTGTACGACAACGGTTTAGAGTGAGCGTACGTGTTATGGTACGGGTTAGTGTTAGCATACGGGTTAGGATTAGGGGACGGGTTAGTGTAAGGCTTCGGGTAAGGGTTAGGGTTAGGGTTAGGGTTAGGGTTCGGGGACGGGGAAGGTTTAGGGGACAGGTTAGGGTACGACAACGGTTTAGGGTGAGCGTACGTGTTAGGGTACGAGTTAGTGTTATCGTATGGGTTAGGATTAGGGGACGGTTTACGGTAAGGCATCGGGTAAGGGTTAGGGTTAGGGTTAGGTTTAGGGTTAGGGTTAGGGGACGGGGACAGTTTAGAGGACAGGTTAGTGTACGACAACGGTTTAGGGTGAGCGTACGTGTTAGGGTACGGGTTAGTGCTAGCGTACGGGTTAGGATTAGGGGACGGATTAGGGTAAGGCTTCGGGTAAGGTTTAGGGTTAGGGTTAGGGTTAGGGTTAGGGGACGGGGACAGTTTAGGGGACAGGTTAGTGTATGACAACGGTTTAGGGTGAGCGTACGTGTTAGGGAACAGGTTACTGTTCTCGTATGGGTTAGGATTAGGGGATGGGTTAGGGTAAGGCTTCGGGTAAGGGTTAGGGTTAGGGTTAGGGTTAGGGTTAGGGTTAGGGGACGGGGACGGGGACGGTTTAGGGGAGAGGTTATGGTACGACAACGGTTTAGAGTGAGCATACGTGTTAGGGTACGGGTTAGTGTTAGCGTACGGCTTAGGATTAGGGGAAGGGTTAGGGTAAGGCTTCGGGTAGGGGTTAGGGTTAGGGTTAGGGTTAGGGTTAGGGAATGGGGACGGTTTAGGGGACAGTTTAGGGTACGACAACGGTTTAGGGTGAGCGTACGTGTTAGGGTACGGGTTAGAGTTAGCATACGGGTTAGGATTAGGGGATGGTTTAGGGTAAGGCTTCGGGTAAGGGTTCGGGTTAGGGTTAGGGTTAGGGTTAGGGTTAGGTTTAGGGGACGGTGACGGTTTAGGGGACAGGTTAGGGTACGACAACGGTTTAGGGTGAGCCTACGTGTTAGGGTACGGGTTAGTGTTAGCGTACGGGTTAGGCATAGGGGACGGGTTAGGGTAAGGCTTCGGGTAAGGGTTAGGGTTAGTTTTAGGGTTAGGGTTAGGGGACGGGGACGGTTTAGGGGACAGGTTAGGGTACGACAACGGTTTAGGGTGAGCGTACGTGTTAGGTTACGGGTTAGTGTTAGCGTACGGGTTAGGATTAGAGGACGTGTTATGGTAAGGCTTCGGGTAAGGTTTAGGGTTAGGGTTAGGGTTAGGGTTAGGGTTAGGGGACGGGGACGGTTTAGGGGACAGGTTAGTGTACGACAACGGTTTAGGGTGAGCGTACGTGTTAGATTACGGGTTAGTGTTAGGGTACGGGTTAGGATTAGGGGACGTGTTAGGGTAAGGCTTCGGGTAAGGTTTAGGGTAAGGGTTAGGGTTAGGGTTAGGGTTAGGGTTAGGGTGCGGGGACGGTTTAGGGGACAGGTTAGGGTACGACAACGGTTTAGGGTGAGCGTACGTGTTAGGTTACGGGTTAGTGTTAGCGTACGGGTTAGGATTAGAGGACGTGATAGGGTAAGGCTTCGGGTAAGGGTTAGGGTTAGGGTTATGGTTAGGGTTAGGGTTAGGAGACGGGGACGGTTTAGGGGACAGGTTAGTGTATGACAACGGTTTAGGGTGTGCGTATGTCTTAGGGTACGGTTTAGTGTTAGCGTATGGGTTAGGATTAGGGGACGGGTTAGGGTAAGGCTTCGGGTAAGGGTTAGGGTTAGGGTTAGGGTTAGGGTTAGGGTTAGGGTACGGGGACGGTTTAGGAGACAGGTTATGGTACGACAACGGTTTATGGTGAGCGTACGTGTTAGGCTACGGGTTAGTGTTAGCGTACGGGTTAGGATTAGGGGATGGGTTAGTGTAAGGCTTCGGGTAAGGGTTAGGGTTAGGGTTAGGGTTAGGGTTAGGGGACGGGGACGGGTAAGGGGACAGGTTAGGGTACGACAACGGTCTAGGGTGAGCGTACGTGTTAGGGTACGGGTTAGTGTTAGCGTACGGGTTAGGATTAGGGGACGGGTTAGGGTAAGGCTTCTGGTAAGGTTTAGGGTTAGGGTTAGGGTTAGGGTTAGGGGACGGGGACGGTTTAGGCGACAGGTCAGTGTATGACAACGGTTTAGGGTGAGCGTAAGTGTTAGGGTACGGGTTAGTGTAAGCGTACGGTTTAGGATTAGGGGACGGGTTAGGGTAAGGCTTCGGGTAAGGGTTAGGGTTAGGGTTAGGGTTAGGTTTAGGGGACGGGGACGGTTTAGGGGACATGTTAGGGTACGAAAACGGTTTAGGGTGAGCGTACGTGTTAGGGTAAGTGTTAGGGTTAGGGTTAGGGTTAGGGGACGGGGACGGTTTAGGGGACAGTTTAGAGTACGACAACGGTTTAGGGTGAGCGTACGTGTTAGGGTACGGGTTAGTGTTAGCGTACGAGTTAGGATTAGGGGACGGGTTAGGGTAAGGCTTCGGATAAGGGTTAGTGTTAAGGTTAGGGTTAGGGTTAGGGTTAGGGAACGGGGATGGATTAGGGGACAGGTTAGGGTACGACAACGGTTTAGGGTGAGCGTACGTGTTAGGGTACGGGTTAGAGTTATCATACGGGTTAGGATTAGGGGACGGGTTACGGTAAGGCTTCGGGTAAGTGTTAGGGTTAGGGTTAGGGTTAGGGTTAGGGTTAGGCGACAGGGAAGGTTTAAGGGACAGATTAGGGTACGACAACGGTTTAGGGTGAGCGTACGTGTTAGGGTACAGGTTAGTGTTAGCGTACGGGTTAGGATTAGGGGACGGGTTAGGGTAAGGCTTCGGGTAAGGGTTAGGTTTAGGCTTAGGGTTAGGGTTAGGTGATGGGGACGGTTTAGGGGACAGGTTAGGGTACGACAACGGTTTATGTTGAGCGTACGTGTTAGGCTATGGGTTAGTGTTAGCGTACGGGTTAGGATTAGGGGACGGGTTAGGGTAAGGCTTCGGGTAAGTGTTAGGGTTAGGTTTAGGGTTAGGGGACGGGGACGGTTTAGGGGACAGGTTAGGGTATGACAACGGTTTAGGATGAGCGAACGTGTTAGGGTAAGGGTTAGTGTTAGCGTACGGGTTAGGATTAGGGGACGGGTTAGGGTAAGGCTTCGGGTAAGGGTTAGGGTTAGGGTTAGGGGATGGGGACGGTTTAGGGGACAGGTTAGGGAACGACAACGGTTTAGGGTGAGCGTACGTGTTATGGTACGGGTTAGAGTTAGCATACGGGTTAGGATTAGGGGACGGGTTAGGTAAAGGCTTCGGGTAAGGGTTAGGGTTAGGGTTAGGGTTAGGGTTAGGGGACGGGGACGGTTTAAGGGACAGGTTAGGGTACGACAATGGTTTAGGGTGAGCGTACGTGTTAGGGTACGGGTTAGTGTTAGCGTACGGGTTAGGATTAGGGGATGGGTTAGTGTAAGGCTTCGGGTAAGGGTTAGGGTTAGGGTTAGTGTTAGGGTTAGGGGACGGGGACGGTTTAGGGGACAGGTTAGTGTACGACAAAGGTTTAGGGTGAGCGTACGTGTTAGGGTATGGGTTAGTGTTAGCGTACGGGTTAGGATTAGGGGACGGTTTAGGGTAAGGCTTCGGGTAAGGGTTCGGGTTAGGGTTAGGGTTAGGGTTAGGGATAGGGTGAGGGGACGGTGACGGTTTAGGGGACAGGTTAGGGTACGACAACGGTTTATGGTGAGCGTACGTGTTAGGCTATGGGTTAGTGTTAGCGTACGGTTTAGGATTAGGGGACGGGTTAGGGTAAGACTTTGGGTAAGAGTTAGGGTTAGGTTTAGGGTTAGGGGATGGGAACGGTTTAGGGGACAAGTTAGGGTATGACAAGTTTTAGGGTGAGCGTACGTGTTAAGGTACGGGTTAGTGTTAGCGTACGGGTTAGGATTAGGGGACGGGTTAGGGTAAGGCTTCGAGTTAGGGTTAGGGTTAGAGTTAGGGTTAGGGTTAGGGTTAGGGGACGCGGACGGTTTAGGGGACAGGTTAGTGTATGACAACGGTTTAGGGTGAGCGTACGTGTTAGGGTACATGTTAGTGTTATCGTATGGGTTAGGATTAGGGGACTGGTTAGGGTAAGGCTTCGGGTAAGGGTTAGGGTTAGGGTTAGGGTTAGGGTTAGGGTTAGGGGACGGGGACGGTTTAGGGGACAGGTTAGGTTACGACAACGGTTTAGGGTGAGCGTACGTGTTATGTTACGGGTTAGTGTTAGCGTACGGGTTAGGATTAGGGGAAGGGTTACGGTAAGGCTTCGGGTAAGGTTTAGGGCTAGGATTAGGGTTAGGGTTAGGGGACGGGGACGGTTTAGGGGACAGGTTAGGGTACGACAATGGTTTAGGGTGAGCGCACGTGTTAGGGTACGGGTTAGTGTTATCGTATGGCTTAGGATTAGGGGATGGGTTACGGTAAGGCTTCGGGTAAGGGTTAGGGTTAGGGTTAGGGTTAGGGTTAGGGTTAGGGGACGGGGACGGTTTTGGGGACAGGTTAGTGTACGACAACGGTTTACGGTGAGCGTGCGTGTTAGGGTACGGGTTAGTGTTATCGTATGGGTTAGAATTAGGGGACGGTTTACGGTAAGGCTTCGGGTAAGGGTTAGGGTTAGGGTTAGGTTTAGGGTTAGGGTAAGGGGACGAGGACGGTTTAGGGGACAGGTTAGTGTACGACAACAGTTTAGGCTGAGCGTACGTGTTAGGGTACGGGTTAGTGTTAGCGTACGGGTTAGGATTAGGGGATGGGTTAGTGTAAGGCTTCGGGTAAGGGTTAGGGTTAGGGTTAGGGTTAGGGTTAGGGTTAGGGGATGGGGACGGTTTAGGGGACAGGTTAGGGTACGACAATGGTTTATGGTGAGCGTCCGTGTTAGGCTATGGGTTAGTGTTAGCGTACGGTTTAGGATTAGGGGACGGGTTAGGGTAACGCTTCGGGTAAGGGTTAGGGTTAGGTTTAGGGTTAGGGGACGGGGACGGTTTAGGGGACAGGTTAGGGTGCGACAACGGTTTAGGGCGAGCGTACGTGTTAGGGTACGGGTTAGTGTTAGCGTACGGGTTAGGATTAGGGGACGTGTTAGGGTAAGGCTTCGGGTAAGGTTTAGGGTTAGGGTTAGGGTTAGGGTTAGGGGACGGGGACAGTTTAGGGGACAGGTTAGTGTATGGCAACGGTTTAGGGTGAGCGTACGTGTTAGGGTACAGGTTAGTGTTATCGTATGGGTTAGGATTAGGGGACGGGTTAGGGTAAGGCTTCGGGTAAGGGTTAGGGTTAGGGTTAGGGTTAGGGTTAGGGGACGGGGACGGTTTCGGGGATACGTTAGGGTACGACAACGGTTTAGCGTGAGCGTACGTGTTAGGGTACGGGTTAGAGTTAGCATACGGATTAGGATTAGGGGACGGTTTAGGGTAAGGCTTCGGGTAAGGGTTCGGGTTAGGGTTAGGGTTAGGGTTAGGTTTAGGTTTTGGGGACGGTGACGGTTTAGGGGACAGGTTAGTGTACGACAATGGTTTAGGGTGAGCGTACGTGTTAGCGTACGGGTTAGAGTTAGCATACGGGTTAGGATTAGGGGACGGGTTAGGGTAAGGCTTCGGGTAAGGGTTCGGGTTAGGGTTAGGGTTAGGGTTAGGGTTAGGTTTAGGGGACGGTGACGGTTTAGGGGACAGGTTAGGGTACGACAACGGTTTAGGGTGAGCCTACGTGTTAGGGTACGGGTTAGTGTTAGCGTACGGGTTAGGATTAGGGTTGGGTTAGTGTAAGGCTTCGGGTAAGGGTTAGGGTTAGGGTTAGGGTTAGGGTTAGGGGATGGGGATGGGTTAGGGGACAGGTTAGGGTACGACAACGGTTTAGGGTGAGCGTACTTGTTAGGGTACGGGTTAGTGTTAGCGTACGGGTTAGGATTAGGGGACGGATTAGGGTAAGGCTTCGGGTAAGGTTTAGGGTTAGGGTTAGGGTTAGGGTTAGGGGACGGGGACGGGGACGATTTAGGGGACAGGTCAGTGTATGACAACGGTTTAGGGTGAGCGTACGTGTTAAGGTACGGGTTAGTGTTAGCATACGGTTTAGGATTAGGGGACGGGTTAGGGTAAGGCTTCGGGTAAGGTTTAGGGTTAGGGTTAGGGTTAGGGGACGGGGACGGTTTAGGAGACAGTTTAGGGTACGACAATGGTTTAGGGTGAGCGTACGTGTTAGGGTTAGGGTTAGGGTTAGGGTTAGGGGACGGGGACGGTTTAGGGGACAGGTTAGAGTACGACAAAGGTTTAGGGTGAGCGTACGTGTTAGGGTACGGGTTAGTGTTAGCGTACGAGTTAGGATTAGGGGACGGGTTAGGGTAAGGCTTCGGATAAGGGTTAGTGTTAAGGTTAGGGTTAGGGTTAGGGTTAGGGAACGGGGACGGTTTAGGGGACAGGTTAGTGTACGACAACGGTTTAGGGTGAGCGTACGTGTTAGGGTATGGGTTAGAGTTAGCATACGGGTTAGGATTAGGGGACGGGTTAGGGTAAGTCTTCGGGTAAGTGTTAGGGTTAGGTGGGGGAGTAGGGTTAGGGTTAGGCGACGGGGACGGTTTAAGGGACAGGTTAGGGTACGACAACGGTTTAGGGTGAGCGTACGTGTTAGGGTACAGGTTAGTGTTAGCGTACGGGTTAGGATTAGGGGACGGGTTAGGGTAAGGCTTCGGGTAAGGGTTAGGGTTAGGGTTAGGGTTAGGGGACGGGGACAGTTTAGGGGACAGGTTAGGGAACGACAACGGTTTAGGGTGAGCGTACGTGTTAGGGTACAGGTTAGTGTTAGCGTACGGGTTAGGATTAGGGGACGGGTTAGGGTAAGGCTTCGGGTTAGGGTTAGGGTTAGGGTTAGGGTTAGGGTTAGGGGACGGGGACTTGGACGGTTTAGGGGACTGGTTAGTGTACGACAACGGTTTAGGGTGAGCGTACGTGTTAGGGTACGGTTTAGTGTTAGCGTACGGTTTAGGATTAGGGGACGGGTTAGGGTAAGGCTTCAGGTAAGGTTTAGGGTTAGGGTTAGGGTTAGGGTTAGGGGACGGGGACGGTTTAGGGGACACGTTAGGGTACGACAACGGTTAAGGTGAGCGTACGTGTTAGGGTACGGGTTAGTGTTAACGTACGGGTTAGGTTTAGGGGATGGGTTAGTGTAATGCCTCGGGTAAAGGTTAGGGTTAGGGTTAGGGTTAGGGGACGGGGACGGTTAAGGGGACAGGCTAGGGCACGACAACGGTTTAGGGTGAGCGTACGTGTTAGTGTACGGGTTAGTTTTAGCGTACGGGTTAGGATTAGGGGACGGGTTAGTGTAAGGCTTCGGGTAAGGGTTAGGGTTAGGGTTAGGGTTAGGGTTAGGGAATGGGGACGGTTTAGGGGACAGGTTAGGGTACGACAACGGTTTAGGGTGAGCGTACGTGTTAGGGTATGGATTAGAGTTAGCATACGGTTTAGGAATAGGGGACGGGTTAGTGTAATGCTTCGGGGAAGGTTTAGGGTTAGGGTTAGGGTTAGGTTTACGGGACGGGGACGGTTTAGGGGACAGGTTAGGGCACGACAACGGTTTTGAGTGAGCGTACGTGTTAGGGTATGGATTAGTGTTAGCGTTCGTGTAAGGATTAGGGGACGGGTTAGGATAAGGCTTCGGGTAAGGGTTCGGGTTAGGGTTAGGGTTAGGGTTAGGGTTAGGGTTAGTGGACGGGGACGGTTTAGGGGATAGGTTAGGGTACGAAAACGGTTTAGGGTGAGCGTACGTGTTAGGGTACGGTTTAGTGTTAGCGTACGGTTTAGGATTAGGGGACGGGTTAGTGTAAGGCTTCGGGTAAGGGTTCGGGTTAGGGTTAGGGTTAGGGTTAGGGTTAGGGGACGGGGACGGTTTAGGGGACAGGTTAGGGTACGACAACGGTTTAGGGTGAGTGTACGTTTTAGGGTACGGGTTACTGTTAGCGTACGGGTTAAGATTAGGGGACGGGTTAGGATAAGGCTTCGGGTAAGTGTTAGGGTTAGGGTTAGGGTCAGGGTTAGGGGACGGGGACGGTTTAGGGGACAGGTTAGGGTACGACAACGGTTTAGGGTGAGCGTACGTGTTAGGGTACGGTTTAGTTTTAGCGTACGGGTTAGGATTAGGGGACGGGTTAGGGTAAGGCTTCGGGTAAGGGGTAGGGTTAGGGTTAGGGTTAGTGTTAGGGGACGGGGACGGTTTAGGGGACAGGTTAGTGTACGACAACGATTTATGGTGAGCGTACGTGTTAGGCTACGGGTTAGTGTTAGCGTACGTGTTAGGATTAGGGGACGGGTTAGGGTAAGGCTTCGGGTAAGGGTTAGGTTTAGGTTTAGGGTTAGGGGACGGGGATGGTTTAGGGGACAGGTTAGCGTAAGACAACGGTTTAGGGTGAGCGTACGTGTTAGGGTACGAGTTAGTGTTAGCGTACGGGTTAGGATTAGGGGACGGTTTAGGGTAAGGCTTTAGGTAAGGATTAGGGTTAGGGTTAGGGTAAGGGTACGGGGACGGTTTAGGGGACAGGTTAGGGTACGACAACGGTTTAGGGTGAGCGTACGTGTTAGGGTACGCGTTAGTGTTATCGTATGGGTTAGGAATAGGGGACGGGTTAGGGTAAGGCTTCGGGTAAGGGTTAGGGTTAAGGTTAGGGTTAGGGTTAGTGTTAGGGGATGGGGACGGTTTAGGGGACAGGTTAGTGTATGACAACGGTTTAGGGTGAGCGTACGTGTTAGGGTACTGGTTATGGTTAGCGTACGGGTTAGGATTAGGGGACGGATTAGAGTAAGGCTTCGGGTAAGGGTTAGGGTTAGGGTTAGGGGACGGGGATGGTTTAGGGGACAGGTTAGCGTAAGACAACGGTTTAGGGTGAGCGTACGTGTTAGGGTACGGGTTAGTGTTATCGTATGGGTTAGAATTAGGGGACGGTTTACGGTAAGGCTTCGGGTAAGGGTTAGGGTTAGGGTTAGGTTTAGGGTTAGGGTTAGGGGACGAGGACGGTTTAGGGGACAGGTTAGTGTACGACAACAGTTTAGGCTGAGCGTACGTGTTAGGGTACGGGTTAGTGTTAGCGTACGGGTTAGGATTAGGGGACGGATTAGGGTAAAGCTTCGGGTAAGGTTTAGGGTTAGGGTTAGGGTTAGGGTTAGGGTTAGGGGACGGGGACAGTTTAGGGGACAGGTTAGTGTATGACAACGGTTTAGGGTGAGCGTACGTGTTAGGGTACAGGTTAGTGTTATCATATGGGTTAGGATTAGGGGACGGGTTAGGGTAAGGCTTCGGGTAAGGGTTAGGGTTAGGGTTAGGGGACGGGGACGGTTTAGGGGACAGGTTATGGTACGACAACGGTTTATGGTGAGCGTACGTGTTAGGCTACGGGTTAGTGTTAGCGTACGGTTTAGGATTAGGGGATGGGTTAGTGTAAGGCTTCGGGTAAGGGTTAGGGTTAGGGTTAGGGTTAGGGTTAGGGTTAGGGGATGGGGACGGTTTAGGGGACAGGTTAGGGTACGACAATGGTTTATGGTGAGCGTCCGTGTTAGGCTATGGGTTAGTGTTAGCGTACGGTTTAGGATTAGGGGACGGGTTAGGGTAACGCTTCGGGTAAGGGTTAGGGTTAGGTTTAGGGTTAGGGGACGGGGACGGTTTAGGGGACAGGTTAGGGTGCGACAACGGTTTAGGGCGAGCGTACGTGTTAGGGTACGGGTTAGTGTTAGCGTACGGGTTAGGATTAGGGGACGTGTTAGGGTAAGGCTTCGGGTAAGGTTTAGGATTAGGGTTAGGGTTAGGGTTAGGGTTAGGGGACGGGGACAGTTTAGGGGACAGGTTAGTGTATGGCAACGGTTTAGGGTGAGCGTACGTGTTAGGGTACAGGTTAGTGTTATCGTATGGGTTAGGATTAGGGGACGGGTTAGGGTAAGGCTTCGGGTAAGGGTTAGGGTTAGGGTTAGGGTTAGGGGACGGGGACGGTTTCGGGGATACGTTAGGGTACGACAACGGTTTAGCGTGAGCGTACGTGTTAGGGTACGGGTTAGAGTTAGCATACGGATTAGGATTAGGGGACGGTTTATGGTAAGGCTTCGGGTAAGGGTTCGGGTTAGGGTTAGGGTTAGGGTTAGGTTTAGGTTTTGGGGACGGTGACGGTTTAGGGGACAGGTTAGTGTACGACAATTGTTTAGGGTGAGCGTACGTGTTAGGGTACGGGTTAGAGTTAGCATACGGGTTAGGATTAGGGGACGGGTTAGGGTAAGGCTTCGGGTAAGGGTTCGGGTTAGGGTTAGGGTTAGGGTTAGGGTTAGGTTTAGGGGACGGTGACGGTTTAGGGGACAGGTTAGGGTACGACAACGGTTTAGGGTGAGCCTACGTGTTAGGGTACGGGTTAGTGTTAGCGTACGGGTTAGGATTAGGGTTGGGTTAGTGTAAGGCTTCGGGTAAGGGTTAGGGTTAGGGTTAGGGTTAGGGTTAGGGGATGGGGACGGGTTAGGGGACAGGTTAGGGTACGACAACGGTTTAGGGTGAGCGTACTTGTTAGGGTACGGGTTAGTGTTAGCGTACGGGTTAGGATTAGGGGACGGGTTAGGGTAAGGCTTCGGGTAAGGTTTAGGGTTAGGGTTAGGGTTAGGGTTAGGGGACGGGGACGGGGGACGATTTAGGGGACAGGTCAGTGTATGACAACGGTTTAGGGTGAGCGTACGTGTTTAGGTACGGGTTAGTGTTAGCATACGGTTTAGGATTAGGGGACGGGTTAGGGTAAGGCTTCGGGTAAGGTTTAGGGTTAGGGTTAGGGTTAGGGGACGGGGACGGTTTAGGAGACAGTTTAGGGTACGACAATGGTTTAGGGTGAGCGTACGTGTTAGGGTTAGGGTTAGGGTTAGGGTTAGGGGACGGGGACGGTTTAGGGGACAGGTTAGAGTACGACAAAGGTTTAGGGTGAGCGTACGTGTTAGGGTACGGGTTAGTGTTAGCGTACGAGTTAGGATTAGGGGACGGGTTAGGGTAAGGCTTCGGATAAGGGTTAGTGTTAAGGTTAGGGTTAGGGTTTGGGTTAGGGAACGGGGACGGTTTAGGGGACAGGTTAGTGTACGACAACGGTTTAGGGTGAGCGTACGTGTTAGGGTATGGGTTAGAGTTAGCATACGGGTTAGGATTAGGGGACGGGTTACGGTAAGTCTTCGGGTAAGTGTTAGGGTTAGGTGGGGGAGTAGGGTTAGGGTTAGGCGACGGGGACGGTTTAAGGGACAGGTTAGGGTACGACAACGGTTTAGGGTGAGCGTACGTGTTAGGGTACAGGTTAGTGTTAGCGTATGGGTTAGGATTAGGGGACGGGTTAGGGTAAGGCTTCGGGTAAGGGTTAAGGTTAGGGTTAGGGTTAGGGTTAGGGGACGGGGACAGTTTAGGGGACAGGTTAGGGAACGACAACGGTTTAGGGTGAGCGTACGTGTTAGGGTACAGGTTAGTGTTAGCGTACGGGTTAGGATTAGGGGACGGGTTAGGGTAAGGCTTCGGGTAAGGGTTAGGGTTAGGGTTAGGGTTAGGGTTAGGGGACGGGGACTTGGACGGTTTAGGGGACTGGTTAGTGTACGACAACGGTTTAGGGTGAGCGTACGTGTTAGGGTACGGTTTAGTGTTAGCGTACGGTTTAGGATTAGGGGACGGGTTAGGGTAAGGCTTCAGGTAAGGTTTAGGGTTAGGGTTAGGGTTAGGGTTAGGGGACGGGGACGGTTTAGGGGACACGTTAGGGTACGACAACGGTTAAGGTGAGCGTACGTGTTAGGGTACGGGTTAGTGTTAACGTACGGGTTAGGTTTAGGGGATGGGTTAGTGTAATGCCTCGGGTAAAGGTTAGGGTTCGGGTTAGGGTTAGGGGACGGGGACGGTTAAGGGGACAGGCTAGGGCACGACAACGGTTTAGGGTGAGCGTACGTGTTAGTGTACGGGTTAGTTTTAGCGTACGGGTTAGGATTAGGGGACGGGTTAGTGTAAGGCTTCGGGTAAGGGTTAGGGTTAGGGTTAGGGTTAGGGTTAGGGAATGGGGACGGTTTAGGGGACAGGTTAGGGTACGACAACGGTTTAGGGTGAGCGTACGTGTTAGGGTATGGATTAGAGTTAGCATACGGTTTAGGAATAGGGGACGGGTTAGTGTAATGCTTCGGGGAAGGTTTAGGGTTAGGGTTAGGGTTAGGTTTACGGGACGGGGATTGTTTAGGGGACAGGTTAGGGCACGACAACGGTTTTGAGTGAGCGTACGTGTTAGGGTATGGATTAGTGTTAGCGTTCGTGTAAGGATTAGGGGACGGGTTAGGATAAGGCTTCGGGTAAGGGTTCGGGTTAGGGTTAGGGTTAGGGTTAGGGTTAGGGTTAGGGGACGGGGACGGTTTAGGGGATAGGTTAGGGTACGAAAACGGTTTAGGGTGAGCGTACGTGTTAGGGTACGGTTTAGTGTTAGCGTACGGTTTAGGATTAGGGGACGGGTTAGTGTAAGGCTTCGGGTAAGGGTTCGGGTTAGGGTTAGGGTTAGGGTTAGGGTTAGGGGACGGGGACGGTTTAGGGGACAGGTTAGGGTACGACAACGGTTTAGGGTGAGTGTACGTTTTAGGGTACGGGTTACTGTTAGCGTACGGGTTAAGATTAGGAGACGGGTTAGGATAAGGCTTCGGGTAAGTGTTAGGGTTAAGGTTAGGGTCAGGGTTAGGGGACGGGGACGGTTTAGGGGACAGGTTAGGGTACGACAACGGTTTAGGGTGAGCGTACGTGTTAGGGTACGGTTTAGTTTTAGCGTACGGGTTAGGATTAGGGGACGGGTTAGGGTAAGGCTTCGGGTAAGGGGTAGGGTTAGGGTTAGGGTTAGTGTTAGGGGACGGGGACGGTTTAGGGGACAGGTTAGTGTACGACAACGATTTATGGTGAGCGTACGTGTTAGGCTACGGGTTAGTGTTAGCGTACGTGTTAGGATTAGGGGACGGGTTAGGGTAAGGCTTCGGGTAAGGGTTAGGTTTAGGTTTAGGGTTAGGGGACGGGGATGGTTTAGGGGACAGGTTAGCGTAAGACAACGGTTTAGGGTGAGCGTACGTGTTAGGGTACGAGTTAGTGTTAGCGTACGGGTTAGGATTAGGGGACGGTTTAGGGTAAGGCTTTAGGTAAGGATTAGGGTTAGGGTTAGGGTAAGGGTACGGGGACGGTTTAGGGGACAGGTTAGGGTACGACAACGGTTTAGGGTGAGCGTACGTGTTAGGGTACGCGTTAGTGTTATCGTATGGGTTAGGAATAGGGGACGGGTTAGGGTAAGGCTTCGGGTAAGGGTTAGGGTTAAGGTTAGGGTTAGGGTTAGGGTTAGGGGATGGGGACGGTTTAGGGGACAGGTTAGTGTATGACAACGGTTTAGGGTGAGCGTACGTGTTAGGGTACTGGTTATGGTTAGCGTACGGGTTAGGATTAGGGGACGGATTAGAGTAAGGCTTCGGGTAAGGGTTAGGGTTAGGGTTAGGGTTCGGGGACGGGCACGGTTTAGGGGACAGGTTAGGGTACGACAACGGTTTAGGGTGAGTGTCCGTGTTAGGGTACTGGTTAGTGTTAGCGTACGGGTTAGGATTAGGGGACGGGTTAGGGTAAGGCTTCGGGTAAGGGTTCGGGTTACGGTTAGGTTTAGGGGAAGGGGATGGGGACGGTTTAGGGGACAGGTTAGAGTACGACAACAGTTTAGGGTGAGCGTACGTGTTAGGCTACGGGTTAGTGTTAGCGTACGGGTTAGGCTTATGGGACGGGTTAGGGTAAGGCTTCGGGTAAAGGTTAGTGTTAGGGTTAGGGTTAGGTTTAGGGATAGGGGACGGGGATGGTTTAGGGTACATGTTAGGGTACGACAATGGTTTAGGGTGAGCATACGTGTTTGGGTATGGGTTAGTGTTAGCGTACGGGTTAGGATTAGAGGACGGGTTAGGGTAAGGATTCGGGTAAGGTTTAGGGTTAGGGTTACGGTTAGGGTTAGGAGACGGGGAAGGTTTAGGGGACAGGTTAGTGTACGACATCGGTTTAGGGTGAGCGTATATGTTAGGGTACGGTTTAGTGTTAGTGTACGGGTTAGGATTAGGGGACGGGTTACGTTAAGGCTTCGGGTAAGGGTTAGGGTTAGGGTTAGGGTTAGGGGACGGGGACGGTTTAGGGGACAGGTTAGTGTACGACAACGTTTTAGGGTGAGCGTACGTGTTAGGGTACGGGTTCGTGTTAGCGTACGGGTTAGGATTAAGGGACGGGTTAGTGTAAGGCTTCGGGTATGGGTTAGGGTTATGGTTAGGGTTAGGGATAGGTTTAGGGGACGGGGACGGTTTAGGGGACAGTTTATGGTACGACAACGGTTTAAGGTGAGCGTACGTGTTAGGGTACGGGTTAGTGTTAGCCTACAGGTTAGGATTAGGGGACGGGTTAGTGTAAGGCTTCGGGTAAGGGTTAGGGTTAGGGTTAGGGGACGGGTACGGGGACGGTTTAGGGGACCGGTTAGTGTACGACAACGGTTTAGGGTGAGCGTACGTGTTAGGGTACGGGTTAGTGTTAGCGTACGGTTTAGGTTTAGGGGACAGGTTAGTGTAAGGCTTCAGGTAAGGTTTAGGGTTAGGGTTAGGGTTAGGGTTAGGGGACGGGGACGGTTTAGGGGACAGGTTAGGGTATGACAACGGTTTAGGGTGAGCGTACGTGTTAGGGTATGGGTTAGTGTTATCGTATGGGTTAGGATTAGAGGACGGGTTAGTGTAAGGCTTTGCGTAAGGGTTAGGGTTAGGGTTAGGGTTAGGGTTAGGGTTAGGGAATGGGGACAGTTTAGGGGACAGGTTAGGGTACGACAAAGGTTTAGGGTGAGCGTACGTGTTAGGGTACGTGTTAGAGTTAGCATGTGGGTTAGGATTAGGGGACGGTTTAGGGTAAGGCTTCGGGTAAGGGTTCGGGTTAGGGTTAGGGTTAGGGTTAGGGTTAGGGTTAGGGGACGGTGATGGTTTAGGGGACACGTTAGGGTACGACAACGGTTAAGGTGAGCGTACGTGTTAGGGTACGTGTTAGTGTTAGCGTACGGGTTAGGATTAGGCGACGGGTTAGGGTAAGGCTTCGGGTAAGGGTTAGGGTTAGGGTTAGGGTTAGGGTTAGGGGACAGGGACGGTTAAGGGGACAGGCTAGGGCACGACAACGGTTTAGGGTAGCGTACGTGTTAGGGTACGGGTTTGTGTTAGCGTACGGGTTAGGATTAGAGGACGTGTTAGCGTAAGGCTTCGGGTAAGTGTTAGGGTTAGGGTTAGGGTTAGGGTTAGGGTTAGGAGACGGGGACGGTTTAGGGGACAGGTTAGTGTACGACAACGTTTTAGGGTGTGCGTATGTGTTAGGGTATGGTTTAGTGTTAGCGTACGGGTTAGGATTAGGGGACGGGTTAGGGTAAGGCTTCGGGTAAGGGTTAGGGTTAGGGTTATTGTTAGGGTTAGGGGACGGGGACGGTTTAGGGGACAGGTTAGGGTACGACAAAGGTTTAGGGTGAGCGTACGTGTTAGGGTACGGGTTAGTGTTAGCGTACGGGTTAGGATTAGGGGACGGTTTAGGGTAAGGCTTCGGGTAAGAGTTCGGGTTAGGGTTAGGGTTAGGGTTAGGGTTAGGGTGAGGGGACGGTGAAGGTTTAGGGGACAGGTTAGGGTACGACAACGGTTTAGGGTGAGCGTATGTGTTAGGGTACGGGTTAGTGTTATCGTATGGGTTAGGATTAGGGGACGGGTTACGGTAAGGCTTCGGGTAAGGGTAAGGGTTAGGGGTAGGGTTAGGGTTAGGGTTAGGGGACGGGGACAGTTTAGGAGACAGGTTAGTGTACGACAATTGTTTAGGGTGAGCGTACGTGTTAGGGTACGGGTTAGTGTTAGCGTACGGGTTAGGATTAGAGGACGTGTTAGGGTAAGGCTTCGGGTAAGTGTTAGGGTTAGGGTTAGGGTTAGGGTTAGGGTTAGGGTTAGGGTTAGGAGACGGGGACGGTTTAGGGGACACGTTAGTGTACGACAACGGTTTTGGGTGTGCGTATGTGTTAGGGTACGGTTTAGTGTTAGCGTACGGGTTAGGATTTGGGGACGGTTTAGGGTAAGGCTTCGGGTAAGGGTTAGGGTTAGGGTTATTGTTAGGGTTAGGGGACGGGGACGGTTTAGGGGACAGGTTAGGGTACGACAAAGGTTTAGGGTGAGCGTACGTGTTAGGGTACGGGTTAGTGTTAGCGTACAGGTTAGGATTAGGGGACGGTTTAGTGTAAGGCTTCGGGTAAGGGTTCGGGTTAGGGTTAGGGTTAGGGTTAGGGTGAGGGGACGGTGAAGGTTTAGGGGACAGGTTAGGGTACGACAACGGTTTAGTGTGAGGGTACGTGTTAGGGTACGGGTTAGTGTTAGCTGACGGGTTAGAATTAGGGGATGGGTTAGGGTAAGGCTTCGGGTAAGGGTTAGGGTTAGGGTTAGGGTTAGGGGACGGTGACGGGGACGGGGACGGTTTAGGGGACAGGTCAGTGTATGACAACGGTTTAGGGTAAGCGTACGTATTAGGGTATGGGTTAGTGTTAGCGTACGTGTTAGGATTAGGGGACGGGTTAGGGTAAGGCTTCGGATAAGGGTTAGGGCTGGGTTAGGGTTAGGGTTAGGGGACGGGGACGGTTTAGGGGACAAGTTAGAGTACGACAACGGTTTAGGGTGAGCGTACTTGTTAGGGTACGTGTTAGTGTTAGCGTACGAGTTAGGATTAGGGGACGGGTTTGGGTAAGGCTTCGGATAAGGGTTAAAGTTAAGGTCAGGGTTAGGGTTAGGGTTAGGGAACAGGGGCGGTATAGGGGACAGGTTAGGGTACGACAATGGTTTAGGGTGAATGTACGTGTTAGGGTACGGGTTAGAGTTATCATACGGGTTAGGTTAGCGGACGGGTTAGGGTAAGGCTTCGGGTAAGAGTTAGGGTTAGGGTTAGGGTTAGGGTTAGGCGACGGGGACGGTTTAAGGGACAGGTTAGGGTATGACAACGGTTTAGGGTGAGCGTACGTGTTAGGGTATGGGTTAGAGTTAGCATACGGGTTAGGATTAGGGGACGGTTTAGGGTAAGGCTTCGAGTAAGAGTTCGGGTTAGGGTTAGGGTTAGGGTTAGGGTTACGGTTAGGGGACGGTGACGGTTTATGGGACAGGTTAGGGTACGACAACGGTTTAGGGTGAGCGTACGTGTTAGGGTACGGGTTAGTGTTAGCGTACGGGTTAGTATTAGGGGACGGGTTAGGGTAAGGCTTCGGGTAAGGGTTAGGGTTAGGGTTAGAGTTAGGGTTAGGGGACGGGGACGGTTTAGGGGACAGGTTAGGGTACGACAACGGTTTAGGGTGAGCGTACGTGTTAGGGTATGGGTTAGTGTTAGCGTACGGGTTAGGATTAGAGGACGTGTTAGGGTAAGGCTTCGGGTAAGGGTTAGGGTTAGGGTTAGGGTTAGGGTTAGGAGACGGGGACGGTTTAGGGCACAGGTTAGTGTACGACTACGGTTTAGGGTGTGCGTATGTGTTAGGGTACGGTTTAGTGTTAGCGTACGGGTTAGGATTAGGGGACGATTTAGGGTAAGGCTTCGGGTAAGGGTTAGGGTTAGGGTTAGGGTTAGGGTTAGGGTTAGGGGACGGGGACGGTTTAGGGGACAGGTTATGGTACGACAACGGTTTATGTTGAGCGTACGTGTTAGGCTACGGGTTAGTATTAGCGTACGGGTTAGGATTAGGGGATGGGTTAGGGTAAGGCTTCGCGTAAGGGTTAGGGTTAGGGTTAGGGTTAGGGTTAGGGGACGGGGACGGTTTAGGGGACAGATTAGGGTACGACAATGGTTTAGCGTGAGTGTACGTGTTAGGGTATGGGTTAGTGTTAGTGTACGGTTTAGGATTAGGGGACGGGTTAGTGTAAGGCTTCGGGTAAGGGTTAGGTTTAGGGTTAGGGTTAGGATTAGGGGACGGGGACGGGGACGTTTTAGGTGACAGGTCAATGTATGACAACGGTTTAGGGTGAGCGTAGGTGTTAGGGTATGGTTTAGTGTTATCGTAAGGGTTAGGATTAGGGGACGGGTTAGGATAAGGCTTCGGGTAAGGTTTAGGGTTAGGGTTAGGGTTAGGGTTAGGGGACGGGGACGGTTTAGGGGACAGGTTAGAGTACGACAATGGTTTAGGGTGAGCATACGTGTTAGGGTACGGGTTAGTGTTAGCGTACGAGTTAGGATTAGGGGACGAGTTAGGGTAAGGCTTCGGATAAGGGTTAGGGTTAAGGTTAGGGTTAGGGTTAGGGTTAGGGAACGGGGACGGTTTAGGGGACAGGTTAGGGTACGACAACGGTTTAGGTTGAGCGTACGTGTTTTGGTACGGGTTAGAGTTAGTATACGGGTTAGGATTAGGGGACGGGTTAGGGTAAGGTTTCGGGTAAGGGTTAGGGTTAGGGTTAGGATTAGGGTTAGGGGACGGGGACGGTTTAAGGGACAGGTTAGGGTACGACAACGGTTTAGGGTGAGCGTACGTGTTAGGGTACGGGTTAGTGTTAGCGTATGGGTTAGGATTAGGGGACGGGTTAGGGTAAGGCTTCGGGTAAGGGTTAGGGTTAGGGTTAGTGTTAGGGTTAGGGGACGGTGACGGTTTAGGGGACAGGTTAGGATATGACAAAGTTTTAGGGTGAGCGTACGTGTTAGGGTACGGGTTAGTGTTAGCGTACGGGTAAAGATTAGGGGACGGCTTAGGGTAAGGCTTCGGGTAAGGGTTCGGGTTAGGGTTAGGGTTAGGGTTAGGGATAGGGTGAGGGGACGGTGACGGTTTAGGGGACAGGTTAGGGTACGACAACGGTTTAGGGTGAGCGTACGTGTTAGGGTACGGGTTAGTGTTAGCGTACGGGTTAGGATTATGGGACGGGTTAGGGTAAGGCTTCGGGTCAGGTTTAGGGTTAGGTTTAGGGATAGGGTTAGGGGACAGGGACGGTTTAGGGGACAGGTTAGGGTACGACAACGGTTTACAATGAGCGTAAGTGTTAGGGTATGGGTTAGTGTTAGCGTTCGGGTTAGGATTAGAGGACGTGTTAGGGTAAGGCTTCTGGTAAGGGTTAGGGTTAGGGTTAGGGTTAGGGTTAGGGTTAGGAGACGGGGACGGTTTAGGGGACAGGTTAGTGTACAATAACGGTTTAGGGTGTGTGTATGTGTTAGGATACGGTTTAGTTTTAGCGTACGGGGTAGGATTAGGTGACAGGTTAGGGTAAGGCTTCAGTTAAGGGTTAGGGTTAGCGTTAGGGTTAGGGTTAGGGGATGGGGACGGTTTAGGGGACAGGTTAGGGTACAACAACGGTTTATGGTGAGCGTACGTTTTAGGCTATGGGTTAGTGTTAGCGTACGGTTTAGGATTAGGGGACGGGTTAGGGTAAGGCTTCGGGTAAGTGTTAGGTTTAGGGTTAGGGTTAGGGTTAGGGGACGTGGACGGTTTAGGGGACAAGTTAGGGTACGACAAGATTTAGGGTGAGTGTACGTGTTAGGGTACGGGTTAGTGTTAATGTACGGGTTAGTATTAGGGGACGGGTTAGGGTAAGGCTTCGGGTAAGGGTTAGGGTTAGGGTTAGGTTTAGGGGACGGGGACGGGGACGGGGACAGTTTAGGGGACAGGTTAGTGTACGACAACGGTTTAGGGTGAGCGTACGTGTTAGGGTACGGGTTAGTGTTAGCGTACGGGTTAGGATTAGGGGACGGGTTAGGGTAAGGCTTCGGGTAAGTGTTAGGGCTAGGGTTAGGGTTAGGGGACGGGGACGATTTAGTGGACAGGTTAGTGTATGACAACGGTTTAGGGTGAGCGTACGTGTTAGGGTACAGGTTAGTGTTATCGTATGGGTTAGGATTAGGGGAAGGGTTAGGGTAAGGCTTCGGGTAAGGGTTAGGGTTAGCATTAGGGTTAGGGTTAGGGTTAGGGGACAGGGACGGTTTAGGGGACATGTTAGGGTACGACAACGGTTTAGGGTGAGCGTACGTGTTAGGGTACGGGTTAGTGTTAGCATACGGGTTAGGATTAGGTGAAGGGTTAGGGTAAGGCTTCGGGTAAGGGTTATGGCTAGGGTTAGGGTTAGGGTTAAGGGACGGGGACGGTTTAGGGGATAGGTTAGGGTACGACAACCGTTTAGGGTGAGCGTACGTGTTAGGGTACGGGTTAGTGTTATCGTATGGGTTAGGATTAGGGGATGGGTTAGGGTAAGGCTTCGGGTAAGGGTTAGGGTTAGGGTTAGGGTTAGGGTTAGGGTTAGGGTTAGGTTTAGGGGACGGGGACGGTTTAGGGGCAGGTTAGTGTACGACAACGGTTTAGGGTTAGCGTACGTTTTAGGGTACGGGTTAGAGTTAGCATACGGGTTAGGATTAGGGGACGGGTTATGGTCAGGCTTCGGGTAAGGGTTAGGGTTAGGGTTAGGGTTAGGGTTAGGGGACGGGGACGGTTTAGGGGACAGGTTAGGGTACGACAACGGTTTAGGGTGAGCGTACGTGTTAGGGTATGGGTTAGTGTTATCGTATGGGTTAGGATTAGGGGACGGTTTACGGTAAGGCTTCGGGTAAGGGTTAGGGTTAGGGTTAGGTTTAGGGTTAGGGTTAGGGGACGGGGACGGTTTAGGGGACAGTTTAGTGTATGACAACGGTTTAGGGTGAGCGTTCGTGTTAGGGTACGGTTTAGTGTTAGCGTACGGGTTAGGATTAGCGGACGGATTAGGGTAAGGATTCGGGTAAGGTTTAGGGTTAGGGTTAGGGTTAGGGTTAGGGTTAGGGGACTGGGACAGTTTAGGGGACAGGTTAGTGCATGACAACGGTTTAGGGTGAGCGTACGTGTTAGGGTACAGGTTAGTGTTATCGTATGGGTTAGGATTAGGGGACGGGTTAGGGTAAGGCTTCGGGTAAGGGTTAGGGTTAGGGTTAGGGTTAGTGTTAGGGTTAGGGGACAGGGACGGTTTAGGGGACAGGTTATGGTACGACAACAATTTAGAGTGAGCGTACGTGTTAGGGTACGGGTTAGTGTTAGCGTACAGCTTAGGATTAGGGGAAGGGTTAGGGTAAGGCTTCGGGTAAGGGTTAGGGTTAGGGTTAGGGTTAGGGTTAGAGTTAAGGGACGGGGACGGTTTAGGGGACAGGTTAGAGTACGACAACGGTTTAGGGTGAGCGTAAGTGTTAGGGTACGGGTTAGTGTTAGCGTACGGTTTAGGATTAGGGGACGGGTTAGTGTAAGGCTTCGGGTAAGGGTTAGGTTTAGGGTTAGGGTTAGGGTTAGGGGATGGGGACAGGGACGGTTTAGGGCACAGGTCAGTGTATGACAACGGTTTACGGTGAGCGTATGTGTTAGGGTACGGGTTAGTGTTAGCGTACGGTTTAGGATTAAGGGACGGGTTAGGGTAAGGCTTCGGTTAAGGGTTAGGGTTAGGGTTATGGTTAGGGTTAGGGGACGGAGACGGTTTAGGGGACAGGTTAGGGTACGACAACTGTTTAGGGTGAGCGTACGTGTTAGGCTACGGGTTAGTGTTATCGTAAGTGTTAGGATTAGGGGACGGGTTAGGGTAAGACTTCGGGTAAGGGTTAGGGTAAGGGTTAGGGTTAGGGATAGGGTTAGGGGACGGGCACGGTTTAGGGGACAGGTTAGACTACGACAACGGTTTAGGGTGAGCGTACGTGTTAGGGTACGGGTTAGTGTTAGCGTACGAGTTAGGATTAGGGGACGGGTTAGGGTAAGGCTTCGGATAAGGGGTAGGGTTAAGGTTAGGGTTAGGGTTAGGGTTAGGGTTAGGGTTAGGGTTAGGGTTAGGCGACGGGGACGGTTTAAGGGACAGGTTAGGGTACGACAACGGTTTAGGGTGAGCGTACGTCTTAGGGTACGGGTTAGTGTTATCGTATGGGTTAGGATTAGGAGACGGTTTACGGTAAGGCTTCGGGTAAGGGTTAGGGTTAGGGTTAGGTTTAGGGTTAGGGTTAGGGGATGGGGACGGTTTAGGGGACAGGTTAGTGTACGACAACGGTTTAGTGTGAGCGTACGTGTAAGGGTACGGGTTAGTGTTAGGGTACGGGTTAGGATTAGGGGACGTGTTAGGGTAAGGCTTCGGGTAAGTTTTAGGGTTAGGGTTAGGGTTAGGGTTAGGGTTAGGGGACGGGGACAGTTTAGGGGACAATTTAGTGTATGACAACGGTTTAGGGTGAGCGTACGTGTTAGGGTACAGGTTAGTGTTATCGTATGGGTCAGGATTAGGGGACGGGTTAGGGTAAGGCTTCGGGTAAGGGTTAGGGTTAGGGTTAGGGTTAGGGTTAGGGGACGGGGACGGTTTAGGGGATAGGTTAGGGTACGACAACGGATTAGGGTGAGCGTACGTGTTAGGGTACGGGTTAGTGTTAGCATACGGGTTAGGGTTAGGGGACGGGTTAGGGTAATGCTTCGGGTAAGGGTTAGGGTTAGGGTTAGGTTTAGGGTTAGGGTTAGGGAATGGGTCGGTTTAGGGTACAGGTTAGGGTACGACAACGGTTTAGGGTGAGCGTACGTGTTAGGGTACGGGTTAGAGTCAGCATACGGGTTAGGATTAGGGGACGGTTTAGGGTAAGGCTTCGGGTAAGGGTTCGGGTTAGGGTCAGGGTTAGGGTTAGGGTTAGGTTTAGGGGACGGTGACGGTTTAGGGGACAGGTTAGTGTACGACAACGGTTTAGGGTGAGCGTACATGTTAGGGTACGGGTTAGTGTTAGCGTACGGGTTAGGATTAGGGGACGGATTAGGGTAAGGCTTCGGGTAAGGGTTAGGGTTAGGGTTAGGGTTAGGGGATGGGGACGGGGACGGTTTAGGGGACAGGTCTGTGTATGACAACGGTTTAGGGTGAGCGTACGTGTTAGGGTACGGTTTAGTGTTAGCGTACGGGTTAGGATTAGGGGACGGGTTAGGGTAAGGCTTCGGGTAAGGGTTAGGGTTAGGGTTAGGGTTAGGGTTAGGGGACGGGGACGGTTTAGGGGACAGGTTAGGATACGACAACGGTTTAGGGTGAGCGTACGTGTTAGGGTTAGGGTTAGGGTTAGGGTTAGGGTTAGGGTTAGGGGACGGGGACGGTTTAGGGGACAGGTTAGTGTACGACAAAGGTGTAGGGTGAGCTTATGTGTTAGGGTACGGGTTAGTGTTATCGTATGGGTTAGGATTAGGGGACGGTTTACGGTAAGGCTTCGGGTAAGGGTTAGGCTTAGGGTTAGGTTTAGGGTTAGGGTTAGGGGACGGGGACGGTTAAGGGGACAGGTTAGTGTACGACAACGGTTTAGGGTGAGCGTACGTGTTAGGGTACGGGTTAGTGTTAGCGTAGGGGTTAGGATTAGGGGACGGTTTAGGGTAAGGCTTCGGGTAAGGTTTAGGGTTAGGGTTAGGGTTAGGGTTAGGGTTAGGGCACGGGGACAGTTTAGGGGACAGGTTAGTGTATGACAACGGTTTAGGGTGAGCGTACATGTTAGGGTACAGGTTAGTGTTATCGTATGGTTTAGGATTAGGGGACGGGTTTGGGTAAGGTTTCGGGTAAGTGTTAGTGTTAGGGTTAGGGTTAGAGTTAGGGTTAGGGAATGGGGACGGTTTAGGGGACAGGTTAGGGTACGACAACGGTTTAGGGTGAGCGTACGTGTTAGGGTACGGGTTAGTGTTAGCGTACGGGTTAGGATTAGGGAACGGGTTAGGGTAAGGCTTCGGGTAAGGGTTCGGGTTAGGGTTAGGGTTAGGGTTAGGGTTAGGTTTAGGGGACGGTGACGGTTTAGGGGACAGGTTAGTGTACGACAATAGTTTAGGGTGAGCGTACATGTTAGGGTACGGGTTAGTGTTAGCGTACGGGTTAGGATTAGGGGACGGGTTAGGGTAAGGCTTCGGGTAAGGGTTAGGGTTAGGGTTAGGGTTAGGGTTAGGGGACGGGGACGGTTTAGGGGACAGGTTAGGGAACGACAACGGTTTAGGGTGAGCGTACGTGTTAGGGTACAGGTTAGTGTTAGCGTACGGTTTAGGATTAGAGGACGTGTTAGAGTAAGGCTTCGGGTAAGGGTTAGGGTTAGGGTTAGGGTTAGGGGACGGGGAAGGATTAGGGGACAGTTTAGGGTACGACAACGGTTTAGGGTGAGCGTACGTGTTAGGGTACGGGTTAGTGTTAGAGTACGGGTTAGGATTAGGGGACGGGTTAGGGTAAGGCTTCGGGTAAGTGTTAGTGTTAGGGTTAGGGTTAGGGTTAGGGTTAGGGTTAGGGGACGGTGACGGTTCAGGGGACAGGTTAGGGTACGACAATGGTTTAGGGTGAGCGTACGTGTTAGGGTACGGGTTAGTGTTAGCGTACGGGTTAGGTTTAGGGTACGGGTTAGTGTAAGGCTTCGGGTAAGGGTTAGGGTTAGGGTTAGGGTTAGGGGACGGGGACGGTTTAGGGGACAGGTTAGGGTACGACAACGGTTTAGGGTGAACATACGTGTTAGGGTACGGGTTAGTGTTAGCGTACGGGTTAGGTTTAGAGGACGGGTTAGGGTAAGGCTTCGGGTAAGTGTTAGGGTTAGGGTTAGTGTTAGGTTTAGGGTTAGGAGACGGGAACGGTTTAGGGGACAGGTTAGTGTACGACAAGGGTTTAGGGTGTGCGTATGTGTTAGGGTACGCTTTAGTGTTAGCGTACGGGTTAGGATTAGGGGACGGGTTACGGTAAGGCTTCGGGTAAGGGTTAGGGTTAGGGTTAGGGTTAGGTTTAGGGGACGGGGACGGTTTAGGGGACAGGTTAGGGTACGACAATGGTTTACGGTGAGCGTACGTGTTAGGGTACGGTTTAGTGTTAGCGTACGGTTTAGGATTAGGGGACGGGTTAGTGTAAGGCTTCGGGTAAGGGTTCGGGTTACGGGTAGGTTTAGGGGACGGGGATGGGGACGGTTTAGGGAACAGGTTAGAGTACGACAACAGTTTAGGGTGAGCGTACGTGTTAGGCTACGGGTTAGTGTTAGCGTACGGGTTAGGCTTATGGGACGGGTTAGGGTAAGGCTTCGGGTAAAGGTTAGTGTTAGGGTTAGGGTTAGGTTTAGGGATAGGGGACGGGGATGGTTTAGGGTACAGGTTACGGTACGACAATGGTTTAGGGTGAGCATACGTGTTTGGGTACGGGTTCGTGTTAGCGTACGGGTTAGGATTAGAGGACGGGTTAGGGTAAGGATTCGGGTAAGGTTTAGGGTTAGGGTTACGATTAGGGTTAGGAGACGGGGAAGGTTTAGTGGACAGGTTAGTGTACGACATCGGTTTAGGGTGAGCGTATATGTTAGGGTACGGTTTAGTGTTAGTGTACGGGTTAGGATTAGGGGACGGGTTACGTTAAGGCTTCGGGTAAGGGTTAGGGTTAGGGTTAGGGTTAGGGGACGGGGACGGTTTAGGGGACAGGTTAGTGTACGACAACGGTTTAGGGTGAGCGTACGTGTTAGGGTACGGGTTCGTGTTAGCGTACGGGTTAGGATTAGGGGACGCGTTAGTGTAAGGCTTCGGGTAAGGGTTAGGGTTATGGTTAGGGTTAGGGATAGGGTTAGGGGATGGGGACGGTTTAGGGGACAGTTTAGGGTACGACAACGGTTTAAGGTGAGCGTACGTGTTAGGGTACGGGTTAGTGTTAGCCTACAGGTTAGGATTAGGGGACGGGTTAGTGTAAGTCTTCGGGTAAGGGTTAGGGTTAGGGTTAGGGTTAGGGTTAGGGGACGGGTACGGGGACGGTTTAGGGGACAGGTTAGTGTACGACAACGGTTTAGGGTGAGTGTACGTGTTAGGGTACGGGTTAGTGTTAGCGTACGGTTTAGGTTTAGGGGACGGGTTAGGGTAAGGCTTCAGGTAAGGTTTAGGGTTAGGGTTAGGGTTAGGGTTAGGGGACGGGGACGGTTTAGGGGACAGGTTAGGGTACGACAACGGTTTAGGGTGA
The DNA here is from genome assembly GCF_963924675.1 of Phocoena phocoena. NCBI lineage: Eukaryota > Metazoa > Chordata > Mammalia > Artiodactyla > Phocoenidae > Phocoena > Phocoena phocoena. The sequence continues at coordinate 172,463 of NW_027077592.1, read as the reverse complement.
GCGTACGTGTTAGGGTATGGGTTAGTGTTATCGTATGGGTTAGGATTAGAGGACGGGTTAGGGTAAGGCTTTGGGTAAGGGTTAGGGTTAGGGTTAGGGTTAGGGTTAGGGTTAGGGTTAGGGTTAGGGTTAGGGGACGGTTTACGGGACAGGTTAGGGTACGACAACGGTTTAGGGTGAGCGTACGTGTTAGGGTACGGCTTAGTGTTAGCGTACGGGTTAGGATTAGGGGACGGGTTAGGGTAAGGCTTCGGGTAAGTGTTAGGGTTAGGGTTAGGGTTAGGGTTAGGGTTAGGGAATGGGGACGGTTTAGGGGACAGGTTAGGGTACGACAAAGGTTTAGGGTGAGCGTACGTGTTAGGGTACGTGTTAGAGTTAGCATGAGGGTTAGGATTAGGGGACGGTTTAGGGTAAGGCTTCGGGTAAGGGTTCGGGTAAGGGTTAGGGTTAGGGTTAGGGTTAGGGGACGGTGACGGTTTAGGGGACACGTTAGGGTACGACAACGGTTAAGGTGAGCGTACGTGTTAGGGTACGGGTTAGTGTTAGCGTACGGGTTAGGATTAGGCGACGGGTTAGGGTAAGGCTTCGGGTAAGGGTTAGGGTTAGAGTTAGGGTTAGGGTTAGGGTTAGGGGACGGGGACGGTTAAGGGGACAGGCTAGGGCACGACAACGGTTTAGGGTGAGCGTACGTGTTAGCGTACGGGTTTGTGTTAGCATATGGGTTAGGATTAGAGGACGTGTTAGCGTAAGGCTTCGGGTAAGTGTTAGGGTTAGGGTTAGGGTTAGGGTTAGGGTTAGGGGACGGGGACGGTTTAGGGGACAGGTTAGGGTACGACAATGGTTTAGGGTGAGCGTACGTGTTAGGGTACGGGTTAGTGTTAGCGTACGGGTTAGGATTAGAGGACGTGTTAGGGTAAGGCTTCGGGTAAGTGTTAGGGTTAGGGTTAGGGTTAGGGTTAGGGTTAGCGTTAGGGTTAGGAGACGGGGACGGTTTAGGGGACAGGTTAGTGTACGACAACGGTTTAGGGTGTGCGTATGTGTTAGGGTACGGTTTAGTGTTAGCGTACGGGTTAGGATTAGGGGACGGGTAAGGGTAAGGCTTCGGGTAAGGGTTAGGGTTAGGGTTATTGTTAGGGTTAGGGGACGGGGACGGTTTAGGGGACAGGTTAGGGTACGACAAAGGTTTAGGGTGAGCGTACGTGTTAGGGTACGGGTTAGTGTTAGCGTTCAGGTTAGGATTAGGGGACGGTTTAGGGTAAGGCTTCGGGTAAGGGTTCGGGTTAGGGTTAGGGTTAGGGTTAGGGTTAGGGTGAGGGGACGGTGAAGGTTTAGGGGACAGGTTAGGGTACGACAACGGTTTAGGGTGAGCGTACGTGTTAGGGTACGGGTTAGTGTTAGCTGACGGGTTAGGATTAGGGGACGGGTTAGGGTAAGGCTTCGGGTAAGGGTTAGGGGACGGGGACGGGGACGGGGACGGTTTAGGGGACAGGTCAGTGTATGACAACGGTTTACGGTGAGCGTACGTATTAGGGTACGGGTTAGTGTTAGCGTACGTGTTAGGATTAGGGGACGGCTTAGGGTAAGGCTTCGGGTAAGGGTTAGGGCTGGGTTAGGGTTAGGGTTAGGGGACGGGGACGGTTTAGGGGACAGGTTAGAGTCCGACAACGATTTAGGGTGAGCGTACGTGTTAGGGTACGTGTTAGTGTTAGCGTACGAGTTAGGATTAGGGGACGGGTTAGGGTAAGGCTTCGGATAAGGGTTAAAGTTAAGGTCAGGGTTAGGGTTAGGGTTAGGGAACAGGGACGGTTTAGGGGACAGGTTAGCGTACGACAATGGTTTAGGGTGAATGTACGTGTTAGGGTACGGGTTAGAGTTATCATACGGGTTAGGTTAGCGGACGGGTTAGGGTAAGGCTTCGGGTAAGAGTTAGGGTTAGGGTTAGGGTTAGGGTTAGGGTTAGGGAATGGGGACGGTTTAGGGGACAGGTTAGGGTACGACAAAAGTTTAGGGTGAGCGTACGTGTTAGGGTATGGGTTAGAGTTAGCATACGGGTTAGGATTAGGGGACGGTTTAGGGTAAGGCTTCGAGTAAGAGTTCGGGTTAGGGTTAGGGTTAGGGTTAGGGTTACGGTTAGGGGACGGTGACGGTTTACGGGACAGGTTAGGGTACGACAACGGTTTAGGGTGAGCGTACGTGTTAGGGTATGGGTTAGTGTTAACGTACGGGTTAGGATTAGGGGACGGGTTAGTGTAAGGCTTCGGGTAAGGGTTAGGGTTAGGGTTAGGGTTAGGGTTAGGGGACGGGGACAGTTTAGGGGACAGGTTAGGGTACGACAACGGTTTAGGGTGAGCGTACGTGTTAGGGTATGGGTTAGTGTTAGCGTACGGGTTAGGATTAGAGGACGTGTTAGGGTAAGGCTTCGGTAAGGGTTAGGGTTAGGGTTAGGGTTAGGGTTAGGGTTAGGAGACGGGGACGGTTTAGGGGACAGGTTAGTGTACGACTACGGTTTAGCGTGAGTGTACGTGTTAGGGTAAGGGTTAGTGTTAGTGTACGGTTTAGGATTAGGGGACGGGTTAGTGTAAGGCTTCGGGTAAGGGTTAGGGTTAGGGTTAGGGTTAGGGGACGGGGACGGGGACGTTTTAGGTGACAGGTCAATGTATGACAACGGTTTAGGGTGAGCGTAGGTGTCAGGGTATGGTTTAGTGTTATCGTAAGGGTTAGGATTAGGGGACGGGTTAGGGTAAGGCTTCGGGTAAGGTTTAGGGTTAGGGTTAGGGTTCGGGTTAGGGGACGGGGACGGTTTAGGGGACAGGTTAGAGTACGACAACAGTTTAGGGTGTGCGTACGTGTTAGGGTACGGGTTAGTGTTAGGGTACGAGTTAGGATTAGGGGACGAGTTAGGGTAAGGCTTCGGATAAGGGTTAGGGTTAAGGTTAGGGTTAGGGTTAGGGTTAGGGAACGGGGACGGTTTAGGGGACAGGTTAGGGTACGACAACGGTTTAGGTTGAGCGTACGTGTTTTGGTACGGGTTAGAGTTAGCATACGGGTTAGGATTAGGGGACGGGTTAGGGTAAGGTTTCGGGTAAGCGTTAGGGTTAGGGTTAGGATTAGGGTTAGGGGACGGGGACGGTTTAAGGGAAAGGTTAGGGTACGACAACGGTTTAGGGTGAGCGTACGTGTTAGGGTACGGGTTAGTGTTAGCGTATGGGTTAGGATTAGGGGACGGGTTAGGGTAAGGCTTCGGGTAAGGTTTAGGTTTAGGGTTAGTGTTAGGGTTAGGGGACGGGGACGGTTTAGGGGACAGGTTAGGATATGACAAAGTTTTAGGGTGAGCGTACGTGTTAGGGTACGGGTTAGTGTTAGCGTACGGGTTAAGATTAGGGGACGGCTTAGGGTAAGGCTTCGGGTAAGGGTTCGGGTTAGGGTTAGGGTTAGGGATAGGGTGAGGGCACGGTGACGGTTTAGGGGACAGGTTAGGGTACGACAACGATTTAGGGTGAGCGTACGTGTTAGGGTACGGGTTAGTGTTAGCGTACGGGTTAGGATTATGGGACGGGTTAGGGTAAGGCTTCGGGTCAGTTTCAGGGTTAGGTTTAGGGATAGGGTTAGGGGACGGGGACGGTTTAGGGGACAGGTTAGGGTACGACAACGGTTTACAATGAGCGTAAGTGTTAGGGTATGGGTTAGTGTTAGCGTACGGGTTAGGATTAGAGGACGTGTTAGGGTAAGGCTTCGGGTAAGGTTTAGGGTTAGGGTTAGGGTTAGGGTTAGGGTTAGGAGACGGGGACGGTTTAGGGGACAGGTTAGTGTACAATAACGGTTTAGGGTGTGTGTATGTGTTAGGATACGGTTTAGTGTTAGCGTACGGGGTAGGATTAGGGGACAGGTTAGGGTAAGGCTTCAGGTAAGGGTTAGGCTTAGGGTTAGGGTTAGGGTTAGGGTTAGGGGATGGGGACGGTTTAGGGGACAGGTTAGGGTACGACAACGGTTTATGGTGAGCGTACGTTTTAGGCTATGGGTTAGTGTTAGCGTACGGTTTAGGATTAGGGGACGGGTTAGGGTAAGGCTTCGGGTAAGTGTTAGGTTTAGGGTTAGGGTTAGGGGACGGGGACGGTTTAGGGGACAAGTTAGGGTACGACAAGATTTAGGGTAAGCGTACGTGTTAGGGTACGGGTTAGTGTTAGCGTACGGGTTAGTATTAGGGGACGGGTTAGGGTAAGGCTTCGGGTAAGGGTTAGGGTTAGGGTTAGGTTTAGGGGACGGGGACGGGGACGGCGACAGTTTAGGGGACAGGTTAGTGTACGACAACGGTTTAGGGTGAGCGTACGTGTTAGGGTACGGGTTAGTGTTAGCTTACGGGTTAGGATTAGGGGACGGGTTAGGGTAAGGCTTCGGGTAAGGGTTAGGGCTAGGGTTAGGGTTAGGGGACGGGGACGATTTACGGGACAGGTTAGTGTATGACAACGGTTTAGGGTGAGCGTACGTGTTAGGGTACAGGTTAGTGTTATCGTATGGGTTAGGATTAGGGGACGGGTTAGGGTAAGGCTTCGGGTAAGTGTTAGGGTTAGCGTTAGGGTTAGGGTTACGGTTAGGGGACGGGGACGGTTTAGGGGACAGGTTAGGGTACGACAACGGTTTAGGGTGAGCGTACGTGTTAGGGTACGGGTTAGTGATATCGTATGGGTTAGGATAAGGGGACGGGTTATGGTAAGGCTTCGGGTAATGGTTAGGGTTAGGGTTAGGGTTAGGGTTAGGGGATGGGGACGGTTTAGGGGACAGGTTAGTGTACGACAACGGTTTAGGGTGAGCGTACGTGTTAGGGTACGGGTTAGTGCTGGCGTACGGGTTAGGATTAGGGGACGGGTTAGGGTAAGGCTTCGGGTAAAGTTTAGGGTTAGGGTTAGGGTTAGGGTTAGGGGACGGGGACGGTTTAGGGGACAGGTTAGGGTATGACAACGGTTTAGGGTGAGCGTACGTGTTCGGGTACCGTTTCGTGTTATCGTATGGGTTAGGTATAGGGAACGGGTTAGGGTAAGGCTTTGGGTAAGTGTTAGGGTTAGGGTTAGGGTTAGGGTTAGGGGACGGGGACGGTTTAGGGGACAGGTTAGGGTACGACAATGGTTTAGGATGAGCGTACTTGTTAGGGTACGGGTTAGTGTTAGCGTACGGGTTAGGATTAAGTGACGGGTTAGGGTAAGGCTTCGGGTAAGGGTTAGGGTTAGGGTTAGGGTTAGGGTTAGGGTTAGGGAACGGGGAAGGTTTGGGGACAGGTTGGGGTACGACAACGGTTTAGGGTGAGCGTACGTGTTAGGGTACGGGTTAGAGTTAGCATACGGGTTAGGATTAGGGGACGGTTTAGGGTAAGGCTTCGAGTAAGAGTTCGGGTTAGGGTTAGGGTTAGGGTTAGGGTTACGGTTAGGGGACGGTGACGGTGTAGGCAACAGGTTAGGGTACGACAACTGTTTAGGGTGAGCGTACGTGTTAGGGTACGGGTTAGTGTTAGCGTACGGGTTAGGATTAGGGGACGGGTTAGGGTAAGTCTTCGGGTAAGGGTTAGGGTTAGGGTTAGGGTTAGGGGACGGGGACGGGGACGGTTTAGCGGACAGGTTAGGGTACGACAACGGTTTAGGCTGAGCGTACGTGTTAGGGTACGGGTTAGTGTTAGCGTACGGGTTAGGATTAGAGGATGTGTTAGGGTAAGGCTTCGGGTAAGGGTTAGGGTTAGGGTTAGGGTTAGGAGACGGGGACGGTTTAGGGGACAGGTTAGTGTACGACTACGGTTTAGGGTGTGCGTATGTGTTAGGGTACGGTTTAGTGTTAGCGTACGGGTTAGAATTAGGGGACGGATAAGGGTAAGGCTTCGGGTAAGGGTTAGGGTTAGGGTTAGGGTTAGGGTTAGGGGACGAGGACGGTTTAGGTGACAGGTTATTGTACGACAACGGTTTATGGTGAGCGTAGGTGTTAGGCTACGGGTTAGTGTTAGCGTACGGTGTAGGATTAGGGGATGGGTTAGGGTAAGGCTTCGGGTAAGGGTTAGGGCTAGGGTTAGGGTTAGGGTTATGGGACGGGGACGGTTTAGGGGACAGGTTAGGGTACGACAACGGTTTAGGGTGAGTGTACATGTTAGGGTACGGGTTAGTGTTAGTGTACGGTTTAGGATTAGGGGACGTGTTAGGGTAAGGCTTCGGATAAGGGTTAGGGTTAGGGTTAGGGTTAGGGTTAGGGTTAGGAGACGGGGACGGTTTAGGAGACAGGTTATTGTACGACAACGGTTTATGGTGAGCGTACGTGTTAGGCTACGGGTTAGTGTTAGCGTACGGTGTAGGATTAGGGGACGGGTTAGGGTAAGGCTTCAGGTAAGGGTTAGGGTTAGGGTTAGTGTTAGGGTTAGGGGATGGGGACGGTTTAGGGGACAGGTTAGGGTACGACAAGATTTAGGGTGAGCGTACGTGTTAGGGTACGGGTTAGTGTTAGCGTACGGGTTAGGATTAGGGGACGGGTTAGGGTAAGGCTTCGGGTAAGGGTTAGGGATAGGGTTAGGGTTAAGGGACGGGGACGGGGACGGGGACAGTTTAGGGGACAGGTTAGTGTACGACAACTGTTTAGGGTGAGCGTATGTGTTAGGGTACGGGTTAGTGTTAGCGTACGGGTTAGGATTAGGGGACGGGTTAGGGTAAGGCTTCGGGTAAGGGTTAGGGCTAGGGTTAGGGGACGGGGACGGGGACGGTTTAGGGGACAGGTTATGGTACGACAACGGTTTAGAGTGAGCATACGTGTTAGGGTACGGGTTAGTGTTAGCGTACGGCTTAGGATTAGGGGAAGGGTTAGGGTAAGGCTTCGGGTAAGGGTTAGGGTTAGGGTTAGGGTTAGGGTTAGGGAATGGGGACGGTTTAGGGGACAGGTTAGGGTACGACAACGGTTTAGGGTGAGCGTACGTGTTAGGGTACGGGTTAGAGTTAGCATACGGGTTAGGATTAGGGGATGGTTTAGGGTAAGGCTTCGGGTAAGGGTTCGGGTTAGGGTTAGGGTTAGGGTTAGGGTTAGGTTTAGGGGACGGTGACGGTTTAGGTTACAGGTTAGGGTACGACAACGGTTTAGGGTGAGCCTACGTGTTAGGGTACGGGTTAGTGTTAGCGTACGGGTTAGGCATAGGGGACGGGTTAGGATAAGGCTTCGGGTAAGGGTTAGGGTTAGTTTTAGGGTTAGGGTTAGGGGACGGGGACGGTTTAGGGGACAGGTTAGGGTACGACAACGGTTTAGGGTGAGCGTACGTGTTAGGTTACGGGTTAGTGTTAGCGTACGGGTTAGGATTAGAGGACGTGTTATGGTAAGGCTTCGGGTAAGGGTTAGGGTTAGGGTTAGGGTTAGGGTTAGGGTTAGGAGATGGGGACGGTTTAGGGGACAGGTTAGTGTATGACAACGGTTTAGGGTGTGCGTACGTGTTAGGCTACGGGTTAGTGTAAGCGTACGGTTTAGGATTAGGGGACGGGTTAGGGTAAGGCTTCGGGTAAGGGTTAGGGTTAGGGTTAGGGTTAGGTTTAGGGGACGGGGACGGTTTAGGGGACATGTTAGGGTACGAAAACGGTTTAGGGTGAGCGTACGTGTTAGGGTTAGGGTTAGGGTTAGAGTTAGGGTTAGGGGACGGGGACGGTTTAGGGGACAGTTTAGAGTACGAAAACGGTTTAGAGTGAGCGTACGTGTTAGGGTACGGGTTAGTGTTAGCGTACGAGTTAGGATTAGGGGACGGGTTAGGGTAAGGCTTCGCATAAGGGTTAGTGTTAAGGTTAGGGTTAGGGTTAGGGTTAGGGAACGGGGATGGTTTAGGGGACAGGTTAGGGTTAGGGTTAGGGTTAGGGTTAGGCGACAGGGAAGGTTTAAGGGACAGGTTAGGGTACGACAACGGTTTAGGGTGAGCGTACGTTTTAGGGTACAGGTTACTGTTAGCGTACGGGTTAGGATTAGGGGACGGGTTAGTGTAAGGCTTCGGGTAAGGGTTAGGGTTAGGCTTAGGGTTAGGGTTAGGGGATGGGGACGGTTTAGGGGACAGGTTAGGGTACGACAACGGTTTATGTTGAGCGTACGTGTTAGGCTATGGTTTAGTGTTAGCGTACGGGTTAGGATTAGGGGACGGGTTAGGGTAAGGCTTCGGGTAAGGGTTAGGGTTAGGTTTAGGGTTAGGGGACGGGGACGGTTTAGGGGACAGGTTAGGGTATGACAACGGTTTAGGATGAGCGAACGTGTTAGGGTAAGGGTTAGTGTTAGCGTACGGGTTAGGATTAGGGGACGGGTTAGGTTAAGGCTTCGGGTAAGGGTTAGGTTTAGGGTTAGGGTTAGGGTTAGGGGACGGGGACGGTTTAGGGGACAGGTTAGGGAACGACAACGGTTTAGGGTGAGCGTACGTGTTATGGTATGGGTTAGAGTTAGCATACGGGTTAGGATTAGGGGACGGGTTAGGTTAAGGCTTCGGGTAAGGGTTAGGGTTAGGGTTAGGGTTAGGGTTAGGGGACGGGGACGGTTTAAGGGACAGGTTAGGGTACAACAATGGTTTAGGGTGAGCGTACGTGTTAGGGTACGGGTTAGTGTTAGCGTACGGGTTAGGATTAGGGGACGGGTTAGTGTAAGGCTTCGGGTAAGGGTTAGGGTTAGTGTTAGTGTTAGGGTTAGGGGACGGGGACGGTTTAGGGGACAGGTTAGTGTACGACAAAGGTTTAGGGTGAGCGTACGTGTTAGGGTACGGGTTAGTGTTAGCGTACGGGTTAGGATTAGGGGACGGTTTAGGGTAAGGCTTCGGGTAAGGGTTCGGGTTAGGGTTAGGGTTAGGGTTAGGGATAGGGTCAGGGGATGGTGACGGTTTAGGGGACAGGTTAGGGTACGACAACGGTTTATGGTGAGCGTACGTGTTAGACTATGGGTTAGTGTTAGCGTACGGTTTAGGATTAGGGGACGGGTTAGGGTAAGACTTTGGGTAAGAGTTAGGGTTAGGTTTAGGGTTAGGGGATGGGAACGGTTTAGGGGAAAAGTTAGGGTATGACAAGTTTTAGGGTGAGCGTACGTGTTAAGGTACGGGTTAGTGTTAGCGTACGGGTTAGGATTAGGGGACGGGTTAGGGTAAGGCTTCGAGTTAGGGTTAGGGTTAGGGTTAGGGTTAGGGGACGGGGACGGTTTAGGGGACAGGTTAGGTTACGACAACGGTTTAGGGTGAGCGTACGTGTTAGGTTACGGGTTAGTGTTAGCGTACGGTTTAGGATTAGGGGAAGGGTTAGGGTAAGGCTTCGGGTAAGGGTTAGGGCTAGGATTAGGGTTAGGGTTAGGGGACGGGGACGGTTTAGGGGACAGGTTAGGGTATGACAATGGTTTAGGGTGAGCGTACGTGTTAGGCTACGGGTTAGTGTTAGCGTACGGGTTAGGATTAGGGGATGGGTTAGTGTAAGGCTTCGGGTAAGGGTTAGGGTTAGGGTTAGGGTTAGGGTTAGGGTTAGGGGATGGGGACGGTTTAGGGGACAGGTTAGGGTACGACAATGGTTTATGGTGAGCGTCCGTGTTAGGCTATGGGTTAGTGTTAGCGTACGGTTTAGGATTAGGGGACGGGTTAGGGTAAGGCTTCGGGTAAGGGTTAGGGTTAGGGTTAGGGTTAGGGGACGGGGACGGTTTAGGAGACAGGTTAGGGTACGACAATGGTTTAGGGTGAGCGTACGTGTTAGGGTACGGGTTAGTGTTAGCGTACGAGTTAGGATTAGGGGACGGGTTAGGGTAAGGCTTCGGATAAGGGTTAGTGTTAGGGTTAGGGTTAGGGTTAGGGTTAGGGGACGGGGACGGTTTAGGGGACAGGTTAGAGTACGACAAAGGTTTAGGGTGAGCGTACGTGTTAGGGTACGGGTTAGTGTTAGCGTACGAGTTAGGATTAGGGGACGGGTTAGGGTAAGGCTTCGGATAAGGGTTAGTGTTAAGGTTAGGGTTAGGGTTAGGGTTAGGGAACGGGGACGGTTTAGGGGACAGGTTAGTGTACGACAACGGTTTAGGGTGAGTGTACGTGTTAGGGTACGGGTTAGAGTTAGCATACGGGTTAGGATTAGGGGACGGGTTAGGGTAAGGCTTCGGGTAAGTGTTAGGGTTCGGTGGGGGATTAGGGTTAGAGTTAGGCGACGGGGACGGTTTAAGGGACAGGTTAGGGTACGACAACGGTTTAGGATGAGCGTACGTGTTAGGGTACAGGTTAGTGTTAGCGTACGGGTTAGGATTAGGGGACGGGTTAGGGTAAGGCTTCGGGTAAGTGTTAGGGTTAGGGTTAGGGTTAGGGTTAGGGGACGGGGACAGTTTAGGGGACAGGTTAGGGAACGACAACGGTTTAGGGTGAGCGTAAGTGTTAGGGTACGGATTAGTGTCAGCGTACGGTTTAGGATTAGAGGACGTGTTAGAGTAAGGCTTCGGGTAAGGGTTAGGGTTAGGGTTAGGGTTAGGGTTAGGGTTAGGAGACGGGGACAGTTTAGGGGACAGGTTAGTGTATGACAACTGTTTAGGGTGTGTGTATGTGTTAGGGTATGGTTTAGTGTTAGATTATGGGTTAGGATTAGGGGACGGGTTAGGGTAAGGCTTCGGGTAAGGGTTAGGGTTAGGGTTAGGGTTAGGGTTAGGGGACGGGGACGGTTTAGGGGACAGGTTATGGTACGACAACGGTTTATGGTGAGCGTACGTGTTAGGCTACGGGATAGTGTTAGCGTACGGGTTAGGGTTAGGGGATGGGTTAGGGTAAGGCTTCGGGTAAGGGTTAGGTTTAGGGTTAGGGTTAGGGGACGGGGACGGTTTAGGGGACAGGTTAGGGTACAACAACGGTTTAGGGTGAGTGTACGTGTTAGGGTACGGGTTAGTGTTAGCGTACGGGTTAGGATTAGGGGACGGGTTAGGGTACGGCTTCGAGTAAGTGTTAGGGTTAGGTTTAGGGTTAGGGGACGGGGACGGTTTAGGGGACAGGTCAGGGTACGAAAATGGTTTAGGGCAAGCGTACGTGTTAGGGTACGGGTTAGTGTTAGCGTACGGGTTAGGATTAGGGGACGTGTTAGGGTAAGGCTTCGGGTAAGGTTTAGGGTTAGGGTTAGGGTTAGGGTTAGGGTTAGGGGACGGGGACAGTTTAGGGGACAGGTTAGTGTATGGCAACGGTTTAGGGTGAGCGTACGTGTTAGGGTACAGGTTAGTGTTATCCTATGGGTTAGGATTAGGGGACGGGTTAGGGTAAGGCTTCGGGTAAGGGTTAGGGTTAGGGTTAGGGTTAGGGTTAGGGGACGGGGACGGTTTAGGGGATACGTTAGGGTACGACAACGGTTTAGCGTGAGCGTACGTGTTAGGGTACGGGTTAGAGTTAGCATACGGATTAGGATTAGCGGACGGTTTAGGGTAAGGCTTCGGGTAAGGGTTCGGGTTAGGGTTAGGGTTAGGGTTAGGTTTAGGTTTTGGGGACGGTGACGGTTTAGGGGACAGGTTAGTGTACGACAATGGTTTAGTGTGAGCGTACGTGTTAGGGTACGGGTTTGTGTTAGCGTACGGGTTAGGATTAGGGGACGTGTTAGTGTAAGGCTTCGGGTAAGGGTTAGGGTTAGGGTTAGGGTTAGGGTTAGGGTTAGGGAACGGGGACGGTTTAGGGGACAGGTTAGGGTACGACAACGGTTTAGGGTGAGCGTACGTGTTAGGGTACGGGTTAGAGTTAGCATACGGGTTAGGATTAGGGGACGGGTTAGGGTAAGGCTTCGGGTAAGGGTTCGGGTTAGGGTTAGGGTTAGGGTTAGGGTTAGGTTTAGGGGACGGTGACGGTTTAGGGGACAGGTTAGGGTACGACAACGGTTTAGGGTGAGCCTACGTGTTAGGGTACGGGTTAGTGTTAGCGTACGGGTTAGTATTAGGGTTGGGTTAGTGTAAGGCTTCGGGTAAGGGTTAGGGTTATGGTTAGGGTTAGGGTTAGGGGATGGGGACGGGTTAGGGGACAGGTTAGGGTACGACAACGGTTTAGGGTGAGCGTACTTGTTAGGGTACGGGTTAGTGTTAGCGTACGGGTTAGGATTAGGGGACGGGTTAGGGTAAGGCTTCGGGTAAGGTTTAGGGTTAGGGTTAGGGTTAGGGTTAGGGGACGGGGACGGGGACGGTTTAGGGGACAGGTCAGTGTATGACAACGGTTTAGGGTGAGCGTACGTGTTAAGGTACGGGTTAGTGTTAGCATACGGTTTAGGATTAGGGGACGGGTTAGGGTAAGGCTTCGGGTAAGGGTTAGGGTTAGGGTTAGGGTTAGGGGACGGGGACGGTTTAGGAGACAGGTTAGGGTACGACAATGGTTTAGGGTGAGCGTACGTGTTAGGGTACGGGTTAGTGTTAGCGTACGAGTTAGGATTAGGGGACGGGTTAGGGTAAGGCTTCGGATAAGGGTTAGTGTTAGGGTTAGGGTTAGGGTTAGGGTTAGGGGACGGGGACGGTTTAGGGGACAGGTTAGAGTACGACAAAGGTTTAGGGTGAGCGTACGTGTTAGGGTACGGGTTAGTGTTAGCGTACGAGTTAGGATTAGGGGACGGGTTAGGGTAAGGCTTCGGATAAGGGTTAGTGTTAAGGTTAGGGTTAGGGTTAGGGTTAGGGAACGGGGACGGTTTAGGGGACAGGTTAGTGTACGACAACGGTTTAGGGTGAGTGTACGTGTTAGGGTACGGGTTAGAGTTAGCATACGGGTTAGGATTAGGGGACGGGTTAGGGTAAGGCTTCGGGTAAGTGTTAGGGTTCGGTGGGGGATTAGGGTTAGGGTTAGGCGACGGGGACTGTTTAAGGGACAGGTTAGGGTACGACAACGGTTTAGGGTGAGCGTACGTGTTAGGGTACAGGTTAGTGTTAGCGTACGGGTTAGGATTAGGGGACGGGTTAGGGTAAGGCTTCGGGTAAGGGTTAGGGTTAGGGTTAGGGTTAGGGTTAGGGGACGGGGACAGTTTAGGGGACAGGTTAGGGAACGACAACGGTTTAGGGTGAGCGTAAGTGTTAGGGTACGGATTAGTGTCAGCGTACGGTTTAGGATTAGAGGACGTGTAAGAGTAAGGCTTCGGGTAAGGGTTAGGGTTAGGGTTAGGGTTAGGGTTAGGGTTAGGAGACGGGGACAGTTTAGGGGACAGGTTAGTGTATGACAACTGTTTAGGGTGTGTGTATGTGTTAGGGTATGGTTTAGTGTTAGATTATGGGTTAGGATTAGGGGACGGGTTAGGGTAAGGCTTCGGGTAAGGGTTAGGGTTAGGGTTAGGGTTAGGGTTAGGGTTAGGAGACGGGGACGGTTTAGGGGACAGTTTAGTGTATGACAACGGTTTAGGGTGTGCGTATGTGTTAGGGTACGGTTTAGTGTTAGCGTACGGGTTAGGATTAGGGGACGGGTTAGGGTAAGGCTTCGGGTAAGGTTTATGTTTAGGGTTAGGGTTAGGGTTAGGGTACGGAGACGGTTTAGGGGACAGGTTATGGTACGACAACGGTTTAGGGTGAGCGTACGTGTTAGGCTACGGGTTAGTGTTAGCGTACGGGTTAGGATTAGGGTTGGGTTAGTGTAAGGCTTCGGGTAAGGGTTAGGGTTAGGGTTAGGGTTAGGGTTAGGGGATGGGGACGGGTTAGGGGACAGGTTAGGGTACGACAACGGTTTAGGGTGAGCGTACTTGTTAGGGTACGGGTTAGTGTTAGCGTACGGGTTAGGATTAGGGGACGGGTTAGGGTAAGGCTTCGGGTAAGGTTTAGGGTTAGGGTTAGGGTTAGGGGACGGGGACGGGGACGGTTTAGGGGACAGGTCAGTGTATGACAACGGTTTAGGGTGAGCGTACGTGTTAAGGTACGGGTTAGTGTTAGCATACGGTTTAGGATTAGGGGACGGGTTAGGGTAAGGCTTCGGGTAAGGGTTAGGGTTAGGGTTAGGGTTAGGGGACGGGGACGGTTTAGGAGACAGGTTAGGGTACGACAATGGTTTAGTGTGAGCGTACGTGTTAGGGTTAGGGTTAGGGTTAGGGTTAGGAGACGGGGACAGTTTAGGGGACAGGTTAGTGTATGACAACGGTTTAGGGTGTGCGTATGTGTTAGGGTATGGTTTAGTGTTAGCTTACGGTTTAGGATTAGGGGACGGGTTAGGGTAAGGCTTCGGGTAAGGGTTAGGGTTAGGGTTAGGGTTAGGGTTAGGGTTAGGGGACGGGGACGGTTTAGGGGACAGGTTATGGTACGACAACGGTTTATGGTGAGCGTACGTGTTAGGCTACGGGATAGTGTTAGCGTACGGGTTAGGGTTAGGGGATGGGTTAGTGTAAGGCTTCGGGTAAGGGTTAGGTTTAGGGTTAGGGTTAGGGGACGGGGACGGTTTAGGGGACAGGTTAGGGTACAACAACGGTTTAGGGTGAGTGTACGTGTTAGGGTACGGGTTAGTGTTAGCGTACGGGTTAGGATTAGGGGACGGTTTAGGGTAAGGCTTCGAGTAAGTGTTAGGGTTAGGGTTAGGGTTAGGGGACGGGGACGGTTTAGGGGACAGGTTAGGGTACGACAACGGTTTAGGGTGAGCGTACGTGTTAGGGTACGTGTTAGTGTTATCGTATGGGTTAGGATTAGGGGACGGGTTAGGGTAAGGCTTCGGGTAAGGGTTAGTGTTAGGGTTAGGGTTAGGGTTAGCGTTAGGGGACGGGGAAGGTTTAGGGGACAGGTTAGAGTACGACAACGGTTTAGGGTGAGCGTACGTGTTAGGGTACGGGTTATTGTTAGCGTACGGGTTAGGATTAGGGGACGGGTTAGGGTAAGGCTTCGGGTAAGAGTTAGGGTTAGGGTTAGGGTTAGGGTCAGGGGACGGGGACGGTTTAGGGGACAGGTTCGGGTACGACAACGGTTTAGGGTGAGCGTACGTGTTAGGGTACGGGTTAGTGTTAGCGTACGGGTTAGGATTAGGGGACGGGTTAGGGTACGGCTTCGAGTAAGTGTTAGGGTTAGGTTTAGGGTTAGGGGACGGGGACGGTTTAGGGGACAGGTCAGGGTACGACTACGGTTTAGGGTGAGCGTACGTGTTAGGGTACGGGTTAGTGTTAGCGTACGGGTTAGGATTAGGGGACGGGTTAGTGTAAGGCTTCGGGTAAGGGTTAGGGCTAGGGTTAGGTTTAGGGGACGGGGACGGTTTAGGGGACAGGTTAGTGTATGACAACGGTTTAGGGTGAGCGTACGTGTTAGGGTAAAGTTTAGTGTTATCGTATGGGTTAGGATTAGGGGAGGGGTTAGGGTAAGGCTTCGGGTAAGGGTTAGGGTTAGGGTTAGGGTTAGGGTTAGGGTTAGGGGACGGGGACGGTGTAGGGGACAGGTTAGGTTACGACAACGGTTTAGGGTGAGCGTACGTGTTAGGGTACGGGTTAGTGTTAGCGTACGGGTTAGGATTAGGGGAAGGGTTAGGGTAAGGCTTCGGGTAAGGGTTAGGGCTAGGATTAGGGTTAGGGTTAGGGGACGTGGACGGTTTAGGGGACAGGTTATGGTACGACAATGGTTTAGGGTGAGCGTACGTGTTAGGGTACGGGGTAGTGTTATCGTATGGCTTAGGATTAGGGGATGGGTTACGGTAAGGCTTCGGGTAAGGGTTAGGGTTAGGGTTAGGGTTAGGGTTAGGGGACGGGGACGGTTTAGGGGACAGGTTAGTGTACGACAACGGTTTAGGGTGAGCGTACGTGTTAGGGTACGGGTTAGTGTTAGCATACGGGTTAGGATTAGGGGACGGGTTATGGTAAGGCTTCGGGTAAGGGTTAGAGTTAGGGTTAGGGTTAGGGTTAGGGGACAGGGACGGTTTAGGGGACAGGTTAGGGTACGACAACGGTTTAGGGTGAGCGTACGTGTTAGGGTATGGGTTAGTGTTATCGTATGGGTTAGAATTAGGGGACGGTTTACGGTAAGGCTTCGGGTAAGGGTTAGGGTTAGGGTTAGGTTTAGGGTTAGGGTTAGGGGACGGGGACGGTTTAGGTGACAGGTTAGTGTACGACAACAGTTTAGGCTGAGAGTACGTGTTAGGGTACGGGTTAGTGTTAGCGTACGAGTTAGGATTAGGGGACGGATTAGGGTAAGGCTTCGGGTAAGGTTTAGGGTTAGGGTTAGGGTTAGGGTTAGGGTTAGGGGACGGGGACAGTTTAGGGGACAGTTTAGGGTACGACAACGGTTTAGGGTGAGCGTACGTGTTAGGGTATGGGTTAGAGAGAGCATACGGGTTAGGATTAGGGTATGGTTTAGGGTAAGGCTTCGGGTAAGGTTTCGGGTTAGGTTTAGGGTTAGGGTTAGGGTTAGGTTTACGGGATGGTGACGGTTTAGTGGACAGGTTAGGTTACGACAACTGTTTAGGTTGAGCCTACGTGTTAGGGTATGGGTTAGTGTTAGCGTACGGGTTAGGCATAGGGGACGGGTTAGGGTAAGGCTTCGGGTAAAGGTTAGGGTTAGTTTTAGGGTTAGGGTTAGGGGACGGGGACGGTTTAGGGGACAGGTTAGGTTACGACAACGGTGTAGGGTGAGCGTACGTGTTAGGGTATGGGTTAGTGTTATCGTCAGGGTTAGGATTAGGGGACGGGTTAGGGTAAGGCTTCGGGTAAGGGTTAGGGTTAGGGTTAGGGTTAGGGTTAGGGTTAGGGGACGGGGACGGTTTAGGGGACAGGTTAGAGAACGACAACGTTTTAAGGTGAGCGTACGTGTTAGGGTATGGGTTAGTGTTAGCGTACGAGTTAGGATTAGGGGACGGGTTAGGGTAAGGCTTCGGATAAGGGTTAGGGTTAAGTTTAGGGTTAGGGTTAGGGTTAGGGAACGGGGACGGTTTAGGGGACAGGTTAGGGTACGACAACGGTTTAGGGTGAGCGTACGTGTTAGGGCACGGGTTAGAGTTAGCATACGGGTTAGGATTAGGAGACAGGTTAGGGAAAGGCTTCGGGTAAGTGTTAGGGTTAGGGTAATGTTTAGGCGACGGGGACGGTTTAAGGGACAGGTTAGGGTACGACAACCGTTTAGGGTGAGCGTACGTGTTAGGGTACAGGTTAGTGTTAGCGTA
The DNA here is from genome assembly GCF_963924675.1 of Phocoena phocoena. Lineage (NCBI taxonomy): Eukaryota > Metazoa > Chordata > Mammalia > Artiodactyla > Phocoenidae > Phocoena > Phocoena phocoena. Next base: position 155,428 of record NW_027077592.1, on the reverse strand, counting down.
CGGGTTAGGATTATGGGACGTGTTAGTGTAAGGCTTCGGGTAAGAGTTAGGGTTAGGGTTAGGGTTAGGGTTAGGTGATGGGGACGGTTTAGGGGACAGGTTAGGGTACGACAATGGTTTATGGTGAGCGTCCGTGTTAGGCTATGGGTTAGTGTTAGCGTACGGTTTAGGATTAGGTGACGGGTTAGGGTAAGGCTTCGGGTAAGGGTTAGCGTTAGGTTTAGGGTTAGGGGACGGGGACGGTTTAGGGTACAGGTTAGGGTACGACAACGGTTTATTGCGAGCGTACGTGTTAGGGTACGGGTTAGAGTTAGCATACAGGTTAGGATTAGGGGACGGGTTAGGGTAAGGCTTCGGTTAAGGGTTCGGGTTAGGGTTAGGGTTAGGGTTAGGGTTAGGCTTAGGGGACGGTGACGGTTTAGGGGACAGGATAGGGTACGACAACGGTTTAGGGTGAGCATACGTGTTAGGGTACGGGTTAGTGTTAGCGTACGGTTTAGGATTAGGGGACGGGTTAGAGTAAGGCTTCGGGTAAGGGTTAGGGTTAAGGTTAGGGTTAGGGTTAGGGGACGGGGACGGTATAGGGGACAGGTTAGGGCACGACAACGGTTTAGGGTGAGCGTACGTGTTAGGTTACGGGTTAGTGTTAGCGTACGGGTTAGGATTAGAGGACGTGTTAGGGTAAGGCTTCGGGTAAGGGTTAGGGTTAGGGTTAGGGTTAGGGTTAGGAGACGGAGACGGTTTAGGGGACAGGTTAGTGTATGACAATGTTTTAGGGTGTGCGTATGTGTTAGGGTACGGTTTAGTGTTAGCGTACGTGTTAAGATTAGGGGACGGGTTAGGGTAAGGCTTCGGGTAAGGGTTAGGGTAAGGGTTAGGGTTAGGGTTAGGGTACGGGGACGGTTTAAGGGACAGGTTATGGTACCACAACGGTTTATGGTGAGCGTACGTGTTAGGCTACGGGTTAGTGTTAGCGTACGGGTTAGGATTAGGGGATGGGTTAGTGTAAGGCTTCGGGTAAGGGTTAGGGTTAGGGTTAGGGTTAGGGTTAGGGGACGGGGACGGGTTAGGGGACAGGTTAGGGTACGACAACGGTTTAGGGTGAGCGTACGTGTTAGGGTACGGGTTAGTGTTAGCGTACGGGTTAGGATTAGGGGACGGGTTAGGGTAAGGCTTCGGGTAAGGTTTAGGGTTAGGGTTAGGGTTAGGGTTAGGGGACGGGGACGGGGACGGTTTAGGGGAAAGGTCAGTGTATGACAACGGTTTAGGGTGAGCGTACGTGTTAGGGTACGGGTTAGTGTTAGCATACGGTTTAGGATTAGGGGACGGGTTAGGGTAAGGCTTCGGGTAAGGGTTAGGGTTAGGGTTAGGGTTAGGGTTAGGGGACGGGGACGGTTTAGGAGACAGGTTAGGGTACGACAACGGTTTAGGGTGAGCGTACGTGTTAGGGTTAGGGTTAGGGTTAGGGTTAGGGGACGGGGACGGTTTAGGGGACAGGTTAGAGTACGACAAAGGTTTAGGGTGAGCGTACGTGTTAGGGTATGGGTTAGTGTTAGCGTACGAGTTAGAATTAGGGGACGGGTTAGGGTAAGGCTTCGGATAAGTGTTAGTGTTAAGGTTAGGGTTAGGGTTAGGGTTAGGGAACGGGGACGGTTTAGGGGACAGGTTAGTGTACGACAACGGTTTAGGGTGAGCGTACGTGTTAGGGTACGGGTTAGAGTTAGCATACGGGTTAGGATTAGGGGACGGGTTAGGGTAAGGCTTCGGGTAAGTGTTAGGGTTAGGTTTAGGGTTAGGGTTAGGGTTAGGCGACGGGGACGGTTTAAGGGACAGGTTAGGGTACGACAACGGTTTAGGGTGAGTGTACGTGTTAGGGTACAGGTTAGTGTTAGCGTACGGGTTAGGATTAGGGGACGGGTTAGGGTAAGGCTTCGGGTAAGGGTTAGGGTTAGGGTTAGGGTTAGGGTTAGGGGACGGGGACAGTTTAGGGGACAGGTTAGGGAACGACAACGGTTTAGGGTGAGCGTACGTGTTAGGGTACGGATTAGTGTTAGCGTACGGTTTAGGATTAGAGGACGTGTTAGAGTAAGGCTTCGGGTAAGGGTTAGGGTTAGGGTTAGGGTTAGGGTTAGATGACGGGGACAGTTTAGGGGACAGGTTAGTGTATGACAACGGTTTAGGGTGTGCGTATGTGTTAGGGTATGGTTTAGTGTTAGCTTACGGGTTAGGATTAGGGGACGGGTTAGGGTAAGGCTTCGGGCAAGGGTTAGGGTTAGGGTTAGGGTTAGGGTTAGGGTTAGGGGACGGGGACGGTTTAGGGGACAGGTTATGGTACGACAACGGTTTATGTTGAGCGTACGTGTTAGGCTACGGGATAGTGTTAGCGTACGGGTTAGGATTAGGGGATGGGTTAGGGTAAGGCTTCGGGTAAGGGTTAGGTTTAGGGTTAGGGTTAGGGGACGGGGACGGTTTAGGGGACAGGTTAGGGTACAACAACGGTTTAGGGTGAGTGTACGTTTTAGGGTACGGGTTAGTGTTAGCGTACGGGTTAGGATTAGGGGACGGGTTAGGGTAAGGCTTCGAGTAAGTTTTAGGGTTAGGGTTAGGGTTAGGGGACGGGGACGGTTAAGAGACAGGTTAGGGTACGACAACGGTTTAGGGTGAGCGTACGTGTTAGGGTACGGGTTAGTGTTACCGTACGGGTTAGGATTAGGGGACGGGTTAGGGTAAGGCTTCGGGTAAGGGTTAGTGTTAGGTTTAGGGTTAGGGTTAGGGTTAGGGGACGGGGAAGGTTTAGGGGACAGGTTAGAGTACGACAACGGTTTAGGGTGAGCGTACGTGTTAGGGTACGGGTTATTGTTAGCGTACGGGTTAGGATTAGGGGACGGGTTAGGGTAAGGCTTCGGGTAAGGGTTAGGGTTAGGGTTAGGGTTAGGGTTAGGGGACGGGGACGGTTTAGGGGACAGGTTAGGGTACGACAACGGTTTAGGGTTAGCGTACGTGTTAGGGTACGGGTTAGTGTTAGCCTGCGGGTTAGGATTAGAGGACGTGTTAGAGTAAGGCTTCGGGTCAGGTTAGTGTTAGGGTTAGGGTTAGGGTTAGGGTTAGGAGACGGGGACGGTTTAGGGGACAGGTTAGGTCACGACAACGGTTTAGGGTGAGCGTACGTGTTAGGGTACGGGTTAGTGTTAGCGTACGGGTTAGGATTAGGGGACGGGTTTGGGTAAGGCTTCGGGTCAGGGTTAGGGTTAGGGTTAGGGTTAGGGTTAGGGGACGGGGACGGTTTAGGGGACAGGTTAGGGTACGACAACGGTTTAGGGTGAGCGTACGTGTTAGGGTACGGGTTAGTGTTAGCGTAAGGGTTAGGATTAGAGGACGTTTTAGGGTAAGGCTTCGGGTAAGGATTAGGGTTAGGGTTAGGGTTAGGGTTAGGGTTAGGAGACGGGGACGGTTTAGGGGACAGGTTAGTGTACGACAACGGTTTAGGGTGAGTGTACGTGTTAGGGTACGGGTTAGAGTTAGCATACGGGTTAGGATTAGGGGACGGGTTAGGGTAAGGCTTCGGGTAAGTGTTAGGGTTAGGGTTAGGGTTAGGGTTAGGGTTAGGCGACGGGGACGGTTTAAGGGACAGGTTAGGGTACGACAACGGTTTAGGGTGAGCGTACGTGTTAGGGTACAGGTTAGTGTTAGCGTACGGGTTAGGATTAGGGGACGGGTTAGGGTAAGGCTTCGGGTAAGGGTTAGGGTTAGGGTTAGGGTTAGGGTTAGGTGACGGGGACAGTTTAGGGGACAGGTTAGGGAACGACAACGGTTTAGGGTGAGCGTACGTGTTAGGGTACGGATTAGTGTTAGCGTACGGTTTAGGATTAGAGGACGTGTTCGAGTAAGACATCGGGTAAGGGTTACGTTTAGGGTTAGGGTTAGGGTTAGGGTTAGGAGACGGGGACAGTTTAGGGGACAGGTTAGTGTATGACAACGGTTTAGGGTGTGCGTATGTGTTAGGGTATGGTTTAGTGTTAGCGTACGGGTTAGGATTAGGGGACGGGTTAGGGTAAGGCTTCGGGTAAGGGTTAGGGTTTGGGTTAGGGTTACGGTTAGGGGACGGGGACAGTTTAGGGGACAGGTTAGGGAACGACAACGGTTTAGTGTGAGCGTACATGTTAGGGTACGGATTAGTGTTAGCGTACGGTTTAGGATTAGAGGACGTGTTAGAGTAAGGCTTCGGGTAAGGGTTAGGTTTAGGGTTAGGGTTAGGGTTAGGGTTAGGAGACGGGGACAGTTTAGGGGACAGGTTAGTGTATGACAACGGTTTAGGGTGTGCGTATGTGTTAGGGTATGGTTTAGTGTTAGCGTACGGGTTAGGATTAGGGGACGGGTTAGGGTAACGCTTCGGGTAAGGGTTAGGGTTAGGGTTAGGGGACGGGGATGGTTTAGGGGACAGGTTAGGGTACGACAACGGTTTAGGGTGAGCGTACGTGTTAGGGTACGGGTTAGTGTTAGCGTACGGGTTAGGATTAGAGGACGTGTTAGAGTAAGGCTTCGGGTCAGGGTTAGTGTTAGGGTTAGGTTTAGGGTTAGGGTTAGGAGACGGGGACGGTTTAGGGGACAGGTTAGTGTATGACAACGATTTAGTGTGTGCGTATGTGTTAGGATACGGTTTAGTGTTAGCGTACGGGTTAGGATTAGGGGACGGGTTAGGGTAAGGCTTCGGGTAAGGGTTAGGGTTAGGGTTAGGGTTAGGGTTAGGGGACGGGGACGGTTTAGGGGACAGGTTATGGTACGACAACGGTTTATGGTGAGCGTACGTGTTAGGCTACGGGTTAGTGTTAGCGTACGGGTTAGGATTAGGGGATGGGTTAGGGTAAGGCTTCGGGTAAGGGTTAGGGTTAGGGTTAGGGTTAGTGTTAGGGTTAGGAGACGGGGACGATTTAGGGGACAGGTTAGGGTACGACAACTGTTTTGGGTGAGCGTACGTGTTACGGTACGGGTTAGTGTTATCGTAAGGTTTAGGATTAGGGGACGGGTTAGGGTAAGGCTTCGGGTAAGGGTTAGGGTTAGAGTTAGGGTTAGGGTTAGGGGACGGGGACGGTTTAGGGGACAGGTTAGAGTACGACAACTGTTTAGGGTGAGCGTACCTGTTAGGGTACGGGTTAGTGTTAGCGTACGATTTAGGATTAGGGGACGGGTTAGGGTAAGGCTTCGGATAAAGTTTAGGGTTAAGGTTAGGGTTAGGGTTAGGGTTAGGGAACGGGGATGGTTTAGGGGACAGGTTAGGGTACGACAACGGTTTAGGTTGAGCCTACGTGTTAGGGTACGGGTTAGAGTTAGCATACGGGTTAGGATTAGGGGACGGGTTAGGGTAAGACTTCGGGTAAGTGTGAGGGTTAGGGTTAGGGTTAGGGTTAGGGTTTGGCGACGGGGACGGTTTAAGGGAGAGGTTAGGGTACGACAACGGTTTAGGGTGAGCGTACGTGGTAGGGTACAGGTTAGTGTTAGCGTACGGGTTAGGATTAGGGAACGGGTTAGGGTAAGGCTTCGGGTAAGTGTTAGGGTTAGGGTTAGTGTTAGGGTTAGGGGACGGGGACGGTTTAGGGGACAGGTTAGGGTACGACAACGGTTTAGCGTGAGCGTACGTGTTAGGGCACGGGTTAGAGTTAGCATACGGGTTAGGATTAGGAGACAGGTTAGGGTAAGGCTTCGGGTAAGTGTTAGGGTTAGGGTAATGTTTAGGCGACGGGGACGGTTTAAGGGACAGGTTAGGGTACGACAACCTTTTAGGGTGAGCGTACGTGTTAGGGTACAGGTTAGTGTTAGCGTACGGGTTAGGATTATGGGACGGGTTAGTGTAAGGCTTCGGGTAAGGGTTAGGGTTAGGGTTAGGGTTAGGGTTAGGGGATGGGGACGGTTTAGGGGACAGGTTAGGGTACGACAATGGTTTATGGTGAGCGTCCGTGTTAGGCTATGGGTTAGTGTTAGCGTACGGTTTAGGATTAGGTGACGGGTTAGGGTAAGGCTTCGGGTAAGGGTTAGGGTTAGGGTTAGGGTTAGGGTTAGGGGACGGGGACAGTTTAGGGGACAGGTTAGGGAACGACAACGGTTTAGGGTGAGCGTACGTGTTAGGGTACGGATTAGTGTTAGCGTACGGTTTAGGATTAGAGGACGTGTTAGAGTAAGGCTTCGGGTAAGGGTTAGGGTTAGGGTTAGGGTTAGGGTTAGATGACGGGGACAGTTTAGGGGACAGGTTAGTGTATGACAACGGTTTAGGGTGTGCGTATGTGTTAGGGTATGGTTTAGTGTTAGCTTACGGGTTAGGATTAGGGGACGGGTTAGGGTAAGGCTTCGGGCAAGGGTTAGGGTTAGGGTTAGGGTTAGGGTTAGGGTTAGGGGACGGGGACGGTTTAGGGGACAGGTTATGGTACGACAACGGTTTATGTTGAGCGTACGTGTTAGGCTACGGGATAGTGTTAGCGTACGGGTTAGGATTAGGGGATGGGTTAGGGTAAGGCTTCGGGTAAGGGTTAGGTTTAGGGTTAGGGTTAGGGGACGGGGACGGTTTAGGGGACAGGTTAGGGTACAACAACGGTTTAGGGTGAGTGTACGTTTTAGGGTACGGGTTAGTGTTAGCGTACGGGTTAGGATTAGGGGACGGGTTAGGGTAAGGCTTCGAGTAAGTTTTAGGGTTAGGGTTAGGGTTAGGGGACGGGGACGGTTAAGAGACAGGTTAGGGTACGACAACGGTTTAGGGTGAGCGTACGTGTTAGGGTACGGGTTAGTGTTATCGTACGGGTTAGGATTAGGGGACGGGTTAGGGTAAGGCTTCGGGTAAGGGTTAGTGTTAGGTTTAGGGTTAGGGTTAGGGTTAGGGGACGGGGAAGGTTTAGGGGACAGGTTAGAGTACGACAACGGTTTAGGGTGAGCGTACGTGTTAGGGTATGGGTTATTGTTAGCGTACGGGTTAGGATTAGGGGACGGGTTAGGGTAAGGCTTCGGGTAAGGGTTAGGGTTAGGGTTAGGGTTAGGGTTAGGGGACGGGGACAGTTTAGGGGACAGGTTAGGGTACGACAACGGTTTAGGGTTAGCGTACGTGTTAGGGTACGGGTTAGTGTTAGCCTGCGGGTTAGGATTAGAGGACGTGTTAGAGTAAGGCTTCGGGTCAGGTTAGTGTTAGGGTTAGGGTTAGGGTTAGGGTTAGGAGACGGGGACGGTTTAGGGGACAGGTTAGGTCACGACAACGGTTTAGGGTGAGCGTACGTGTTAGGGTACGGGTTAGTGTTAGCGTACGGGTTAGGATTAGGGGACGGGTTTGGGTAAGGCTTCGGGTCAGGGTTAGGGTTAGGGTTAGGGTTAGGGTTAGGGGACGGGGACGGTTTAGGGGACAGGTTAGGGTACGACAACGGTTTAGGGTGAGCGTACGTGTTAGGGTACGGGTTAGTGTTAGCGTAAGGGTTAGGATTAGAGGACGTTTTAGGGTAAGGCTTCGGGTAAGGATTAGGGTTAGGGTTAGGGTTAGGGTTAGGGTTAGGAGACGGGGACGGTTTAGGGGACAGGTTAGTGTACGACAACGGTTTAGGGTGAGTGTACGTGTTAGGGTACGGGTTAGAGTTAGCATACGGGTTAGGATTAGGGGACGGGTTAGGGTAAGGCTTCGGGTAAGTGTTAGGGTTAGGGTTAGGGTTAGGGTTAGGGTTAGGCGACGGGGACGGTTTAAGGGACAGGTTAGGGTACGACAACGGTTTAGGGTGAGCGTACGTGTTAGGGTACAGGTTAGTGTTAGCGTACGGGTTAGGATTAGGGGACGGGTTAGGGTAAGGCTTCGGGTAAGGGTTAGGGTTAGGGTTAGGGTTAGGGTTAGGTGACGGGGACAGTTTAGGGGACAGGTTAGGGAACGACAACGGTTTTGGGTGAGCGTACGTGTTAGGGTACGGATTAGTGTTAGCGTACGGTTTAGGATTAGAGGACGTGTTCGAGTAAGACATCGGGTAAGGGTTACGTTTAGGGTTAGGGTTAGGGTGAGGGTTAGGAGACGGGGACAGTTTAGGGGACAGGTTAGTGTATGACAACGGTTTAGGGTGTGCGTATGTGTTAGGGTATGGTTTAGTGTTAGCGTACGGGTTAGGATTAGGGGACGGGTTAGGGTAAGGCTTCGGGTAAGGGTTAGGGTTTGGGTTAGGGTTACGGTTAGGGGACGGGGACAGTTTAGGGGACAGGTTAGGGAACGACAACGGTTTAGTGTGAGCGTACATGTTAGGGTACGGATTAGTGTTAGCGTACGGTTTAGGATTAGAGGACGTGTTAGAGTAAGGCTTCGGGTAAGGGTTAGGTTTAGGGTTAGGGTTAGGGTTAGAGTTAGGAGACGGGGACAGTTTAGGGGACAGGTTAGTGTATGACAACGGTTTAGGGTGTGCGTATGTGTTAGGGTATGGTTTAGTGTTAGCGTACGGGTTAGGATTAGGGGACGGGTTAGGGTAACGCTTCGGGTAAGGGTTAGCGTTAGGGTTAGGGGACGGGGATGGTTTAGGGGACAGGTTAGGGTACGACAACGGTTTAGGGTGAGCGTACGTGTTAGGGTACGGGTTAGTGTTAGCGTACGGGTTAGGATTACAGGACGTGTTAGAGTAAGGCTTCGGGTCAGGGTTAGTGTTAGGGTTAGGGTTAGGGTTAGGGTTAGGAGACGGGGACGGTTTAGGGGACAGGTTAGTGTATGACAACGATTTAGTGTGTGCGTATGTGTTAGGATACGGTTTAGTGTTAGCGTACGGGTTAGGATTAGGGGACGGGTTAGGGTAAGGCTTCGGGTAAGGGTTAGGGTTAGGGTTAGGGTTAGGGTTAGGGGACGGGGACGGTTTAGGGGACAGGTTATGGTACGACAACGGTTTATGGTGAGCGTACGTGTTAGGCTACGGGTTAGTGTTAGCGTACGGGTTAGGATTAGGGGATGGGTTAGGGTAAGGCTTCGGGTAAGGGTTAGGGTTAGGGTTAGGGTTAGTGTTAGGGTTAGGAGACGGGGACGATTTAGGGGACAGGTTAGGGTACGACAACTGTTTTGGGTGAGCGTACGTGTTACGGTACGGGTTAGTGTTATCGTAAGGTTTAGGATTAGGGGACGGGTTAGTGTAAGGCTTCGGGTAAGGGTTAGGGTTAGAGTTAGGGTTAGGGTTAGGGGACGGGGACGGTTTAGGGGACAGGTTAGAGTACGACAACTGTTTAGGGTGAGCGTACCTGTTAGGGTACGGGTTAGTGTTAGCGTACGATTTAGGATTAGGGGACGGGTTAGGGTAAGGCTTCGGATAAAGTTTAGGGTTAAGGTTAGGGTTAGGGTTAGGGTTAGGGAACGGGGATGGTTTAGGGGACAGGTTAGGGTACGACAACGGTTTAGGTTGAGCCTACGTGTTAGGGTACGGGTTAGAGTTAGCATACGGGTTAGGATTAGGGGACGGGTTAGGGTAAGACTTCGGGTAAGTGTGAGGGTTAGGGTTAGGGTTAGGGTTAGGGTTTGGCGACGGGGACGGTTTAAGGGAGAGGTTAGGGTACGACAACGGTTTAGGGTGAGCGTACGTGGTAGGGTACAGGTTAGTGTTAGCGTACGGGTTAGGATTAGGGAACGGGTTAGGGTAAGGCTTCGGGTAAGTGTTAGGGTTAGGGTTAGTGTTAGGGTTAGGGGACGGGGACGGTTTAGGGGACAGGTTAGGGTACGACAACGGTTTAGCGTGAGCGTACGTGTTAGGGCACGGGTTAGAGTTAGCATACGGGTTAGGATTAGGAGACAGGTTAGGGTAAGGCTTCGGGTAAGTGTTAGGGTTAGGGTAATGTTTAGGCGACGGGGACGGTTTAAGGGACAGGTTAGGGTACGACAACCGTTTAGGGTGAGCGTACGTGTTAGGGTACAGGTTAGTGTTAGCGTACGGGTTAGGATTATGGGACGGGTTAGTGTAAGGCTTCGGGTAAGGGTTAGGGTTAGGGTTAGGGTTAGGGTTAGGGGATGGGGACGGTTTAGGGGACAGGTTAGGGTACGACAATGGTTTATGGTGAGCGTCCGTGTTAGGCTATGGGTTAGTGTTAGCGTACGGTTTAGGATTAGGTGACGGGTTAGGGTAAGGCTTCGGGTAAGGGTTAGCGTTAGGTTTAGGGTTAGGGGACGGGGACGGTTTAGGGTACAGGTTAGGGTACGACAACGGTTTATTGCGAGCGTACGTGTTAGGGTACGGGTTAGAGTTAGCATACGGGTTAGGATTAGGGGACGGGTTAGGGTAAGGCTTCGGGTAAGGGTTCGGGTTAGGGTTAGGGTTAGGGTTAGGGTTAGGTTTAGGGGACGGTGACGGTTTAGGGGACAGGTTAGGGTATGACAACGGTTTAGGGTGAGCCTACGTTTTAGGGTACGGGTTAGTGTTAGCGTACGGTTTAGGATTAGGGGACGGGTTAGTGTAAGGCTTCGGGTAAGGGTTAGGGTTAAGGTTAGGGTTAGGGTTAGGGGACGGGGACGGTTTAGGGGACAGGTTAGAGTACGACAACGGTTTAGGGTGAGCGTACGTGTTAGGTTACGGGTTAGTGTTAGCGTACGGGTTAGGATTAGAGGACGTGTTAGGGTAAGGCTTCGGGTAAGGGTTAGGGTTAGGGTTAGGGTTAGGGTTAGGAGACGGGGACTGTTTAGGGGACAGGTTAGTGTATGACAATGGTTTAGGCTGTGCGTATGTGTTAGGGTACGGTTTAGTGTTAGCGTACGGGTTAGGATTAGGGGACGGTTTAGGTTAAGGCTTCGGGTAAGGGTTAGGGTTAGGGTTAGGGTTAGGGTTAGGGTACGGGGACGGTTTAGGGGACAGGTTATGGTACGACAACGGTTTATGGTGAGCGTACGTGTTAGGCTACGGGTTACTGTTAGCGTACGGGTTAGGATTAGGGGATGGGTTAGTGTAAGGCTTCGGGTAAAGGTTAGGGTTAGGGTTAGGGTTAGGGTTAGGGGACGGGGACAGGTTAGGGGACAGGTTAGGGTACTACAACGGTTTAGGGTGAGCGTACGTGTTAGGGTACGGGTTAGTGTTAGCGTACGGGTTAGGATTAGGGGACAGGTTAGGGTAAGGCTTCGGGTAAGGTTTAGGGTTAGGGTTAGGGTTAGGGTTAGGGGACGGGGACGGGGACGGTTTAGGGGAAAGGTCAGTGTATGACAACGGTTTAGGGTGAGCGTACGTGTTAGGGTACGGGTTAGTGTTAGCTTACGGTTTAGGATTAAGGGACGGGTTAGGGTAAGGCTTCGGGTAAGTGTTAGGGTTAGGGTTAGGGTTAGGGGAGGGGGACGGTTTAGGAGACAGTTTAGGGTACGACAACGGTTTAGGGTGAGCGTACGTGTTAGGGTTAGGGTTAGGGTTAGGGTTAGGGGACGGGGACGGTTTAGGGGACAGGTTAGAGTACGACAAAGGTTTAGGGTGAGTGTACGTGTTAGGGTACGGGTTAGTGTTAGCGTACGAGTTAGGATTAGGGGACGGGTTAGGGTAAGGCTTCGGATAAGGGTTAGTGTTAAGGTTAGGGTTAGGGTTAGGGTTAGGGAACGGGGACGGTTTAGGGGACAGGTTAGTGTACGAAAACGGTTTAGGGTGAGCGTACGTGTTAGGGTACGGGTTAGAGTTAGCATACGGGTTAGGATTAGGGGACGGGTTAGGGTAAGGCTTCGGGTAAGGGTTAGGGTTAGGGTTAGGGGACGGGGACAGTTTAGGGGACAGGTTAGGGAACGACAACGGTTTAGGGTGAGCGTACATGTTAGGGTACGGATTAGTGTTAGCGTACGGTTTAGGATTAGGGGACGTGTTAGAGTAAGGCTTCGGGTAAGGGTTAGGGTTAGGGTTAGGGTTAGGGTTAGGAGACGGGGACAGTTTAGGGGACAGGTTAGTGTATGACAATGGTTTAGGGTGTGCGTATGTGTTAGGGTATGGTTTAGTGTTAGCTTACGGGTTAGGATTAGGGGACGGGTTAGGGTAAGGCTTCGGGCAAGGGTTAGGGTTAGGGTTAGGGTTAGGGTTAGGGTTAGGGGATGGGGACGGTTTAGGGGACAGGTTATGGTACGACAACGGTTTATGTTGAGCGTACGTGTTAGGCTACGGGATAGTGTTAGCGTACGGGTTAGGATTAGGGGATGGGTTAGGGTAAGGCTTCGGGTAAGGGTTAGGTTTAGGGTTAGGGTTAGGGGACGGGGACGGTTTAGGGGACAGGTTAGGGTACGACAACGGTTTAGGGGGAGCGTACGTGTTAGGGTATGGGTTAGTGTTATCGTACGGGTTAGGATTAGGGGACGGGTTAGGGTAAGGCTTCGGGTAAGGGTTAGTGTTAGGTTTAGGGTTAGGGTTAGTGTTAGGGGACGGGGAAGGTTTAGGGGACAGGTTAGAGTACGACAACGGTTTAGGGTGAGCGTACGTGTTAGGGTACGGGTTATTGTTAGCGTACGGGTTAGGATTAGGGGACGGGTTAGGGTAAGGCTTCGGGTAAGGGTTAGGGTTAGGGTTAGGGTTAGGGTTAGGGGACGGGGACGGTTTAGGGGACAGGTTAGGGTACGACAACGGTTTAGGGTTAGCGTACGTGTTATGGTACGGGTTAGTGTTAGCCTACGGGTTAGGATTAGAGGACGTGTTAGAGTAAGGCTTCGGGTCAGGGTTAGTGTTAGGGTTAGGGTTAGGGTTAGGGTTAGGAGACGGGGACGGTTTAGGGGACAGGTTAGTGTATTACAACGGTTTAGTGTGTGCGTATGTGTTAGGGTACGGTTTAGTGTTAGCGTATGGGTTAGGATTAGGGGACGGGTTAGGGTAAGGCTTCGGGTAAGGGTTAGGGTTAGGGTTAGGGTTAGGGTTATGGTTAGGGGATGGGGACGGTTTAGGGGACAGGTTATGGTACGACAACGGTTTATGGTGAGCGTACGTGTTAGGCTACGGGTTAGTGTTAGCGTACGGGTTAGGCTTAGGGGACGGGTTAGGGTAAGGCTTCGGGTAAGGGTTAGGGTTAGGGTTAGGGTTAGGGTTAGGAGACGGGGACGGTTTAGGGGACAGATTAGGTCACGACAACGGTTTAGGGTGAGCGTACGTGTTAGGGTACGGGTTAGTGTTATCGTAAGGGTTAGGATTAGGGGACGGGTTAGGGTATGGCTTCGGGTAAGGGTTAGGGTTAGGGTTAGAGTTAGGGTTAGGGTTAGGGGAACGGGACGGTTTAGGGGACAGGTTAGAGTACGACAACCGTTTAGGGTGAGCGTACGTGTTAGGGTACGGGTTAGGATTAGGGGACGGGTTTGGGTAAGGCTTCGGGTCAGGGTTAGGGTTAGGGTTAGGGTTAGGGTTAGGGGACGGGGACGGTTTCGTGGACAGGTTAGGGTACGACAACGGTTTAGGGTGAGCGTACGTGTTAGGGTACGGGTTAGTGTTAGCGTACGGGTTAGGATTAGAGGACGTTTTAGGGTAAGGCTTCGGGTAAGGGTTAGGGTTAGGGTTAGGGTTAGGGTTAGGGTTAGGGAACGGGGCCGGTTTAGGGGACAGGTTAGGGTACGACAACGGTTTAGGGTGAGCGTACGTGTTAGGGTACAGGTTAGTGTTAGAGTACCGGTTAGGATTAGGGGACGGGTTAGGGTAAGGCTTCGGGTAAGGGTTAGGGTTAGGGTTAGGGTTAGGGTTAGGGGACGGGGACAGTTTAGGGGACAGGTTAGGGAACGACAACGGTTTAGGGTGAGCGTACGTGTTAGGGTACGGATTAGTGTTAGCGTACGGTTTAGGATTAGAGGACATGTTAGTGTAAGGCTTCGCGTAAGGGTTAGGTTTAGGGTTAGGGTTAGGGTTAGGGTTAGGAGACGGGGACAGTTTAGGGGACAGGTTAGTGTATGACAACGGTTTAGGGTGTGCGTATGTGTTAGGGTATGGTTTAGTGTTAGCGTACGGGTTAGGATTAGGGGACGGGTTAGGGTAAGGCTTCGGGTAAGGGTTAGGGTTAGGGTTAGGTTTAGGGTTAGGGTTAGGGGACGGGGACGGTTTAGGGAACAGGTTAGGGTACGACAACGGTTTAGGGTGAGCGTTCGTGTTAGGGTACGGTTTAGTGTTAGCGTACGGGTTAGGATTAGGGGACGGGTTAGGGTAAGGCTTCGAGTAAGGGTTAGGGTTAGGGTTAGGGTTAGGGGACGGGGAAGGTTTAGGGGACAGGTTAGAGTACGACAACGGTTTAGGGTGAGCGTACGTGTTAGGGTACGGGTTATTGTTAGCGTACGGGTTAGAATTAGGGGACGGGTTAGGGTAACGCTTCGGGTAAGGGTTAGGGTTAGGGTTAGGGTTAGGGTTAGGGGACGGGGACGGTTTAGGGGACAGGTTAGGGTACGACAACGGTTTAGGGTGAGCGTACGTGTTAGGGTACGGGTTAGTGTTAGCGTACGGGTTAGGATTAGAGGACGTGTTAGAGTAAGGCTTCGGGTCAGGGTTAGTGTTAGGGTTAGGGTTAGGGTTAGGGTTAGGAGACGGGGACGGTTTAGGGGACAGGTTAGTGTATGACAACGGTTTAGTGTGTGCGTATGTGTTAGGGTACGGTTTAGTGTTAGCGTACGGGTTAGGATTAGGGGACGGGTTAGGGTAAGGCTTCGGGTAAGGGTTAGGGTTAGGGTTAGGGTTAGGGTTAGGGGACGGGGACAGTTTAGGGGACAGGTTAGGGAACGAGAACGGTTTAGGGTGAGCGTACGTGTTAGGGTACGGATTAGTGTTAGCGTACGGTTTAGGATTAGAGGACGTGTTAGAGTAAGGCTTCGGGTAAGTGTTAGGTTTAGGGTTAGGGTTAGGGTTAGGGTTAGGAGACGGGGACAGTTTAGGGGACAGGTTAGTGTATGACAATGGTTTAGGGTGTGCGTATGTGTTAGGGTATGGTTTAGTGTTAGCGTACGGGTTAGGATTAGGGGACGGGTTAGGGTAAGGCTTCGGGTAAGGGTTAGGGTTAGGGTTAGGGTTAGGGTTAGGGTTAGGGGACGGGGACGGTTTAGGGGACAGGTTATGGTACGACAACGGTTTATGGTGAGCGTACGTGTTAGGCTACGGGATAGTGTTAGCGTACGGGTTAGGATTAGGGGATGGGTTAGGGTAAGGCTTCGGGTAAGGGTTAGGTTTAGGGTTAGGCTTAGGGGACGGGGATGGTTTAGGGGACAGGTTAGGGTACGACAACGGTTTAGGGTGAGCGTACGTGTTAGGGTATGGGTTAGTGTTAGCGTACGGGTTAGGATTAGAGGACGTGTTAGAGTAAGGCTTCGGGTCAGGGTTAGTGTTAGGGTTAGGGTTAGGGTTAGGGTTAGGAGACGGGGACGGTTTAGGGGACAGGTTAGTGTATGACAACGATTTAGTGTGTGCGTATGTGTTAGGGTACGGTTTAGTGTTAGCGTACGGGTTAGGATTAGGGGACGGGTTAGGGTAAGGCTTCGGGTAAGGGTTAGGGTTAGGGTTAGGGTTAGGGTTAGGGGACGGGGACGGTTTAGGGGACAGGTTATGGTACAACAACGGTTTATGGTGAGCGTACGTGTTAGGCTACGGGTTAGTGTTAGCGTACGGGTTAGGATTAGGGGATGGGTTAGGGTAAGTCTTCGGGTAAGGGTTAGGGTTAGGGTTAGGGTTAGTGTTAGGGTTAGGATACGGGGACGGTTTAGGGGACAGGTTAGGGAACGACAAATGTTTTGGGTGAGCGTACGTGTTAGGGTACGGGTTAGTGTGATCGTATGGTTTAGGATTAGGGGACGGGTTAGGGTAAGGCTTCGGGTAAGGGTTAGGGTTAGAGTTAGGGTTAGGGTTAGGGGACGGGGACGGTTTAGGGGACAGGTTAGAGTACGACAACTGTTTAGGGTGAGCGTACCTGTTAGGGTACGGGTTAGTGTTAGCGTACGATTTAGGATTAGGGGACGGGTTAGGGTAAGGCTTCGGATAAGGTTTAGGGTTAAGGTTAGGGTTAGGGTTAGGGTTAGGGAACGGGGACGGTTTAGGGGACAGGTTAGTGTACGACAACGGTTTAGGGTGAGCGTACGTGTTAGGGTACGTGTTAGAGTTAGCATACGGGTTAGGATTAGGGGACGGGTTAGGGTAAGACTTCGGGTAAGTGTGAGGGTTAGGGTTAGGGTTAGGGTTAGGGTTTGGCGACGGGGACGGTTTAAGGGAGAGGTTAGGGTACGACAACGGTTTAGGGTGAGCGTACGTGGTAGGGTACAGGTTAGTGTTAGCGTACGGGTTAGGATTAGGGAACGGGTTAGGGTAAGGCTTCGGGTAAGGGTTAGGGTTAGGGTTAGTGTTAGGGTTAGGGGACGGGGACGGTTTAGGGGACAGGTTAGGGTACGACAAAGGTTTAGGGTGAGCGTACGTGTTATGGTACGGGTTAGTGTTAGCGTACGGGTTAGGATTAGGGGACGGTTTAGTGTAAGGCTTCGGGTAAGGGTTCGGGTTAGGGTTAGGTTTAGGGTTAGGGTTCGGGTGAGGGGACGGTGACGGTTTAGGGGACAGGTTAGGGTACGACAACGGTTTAGGGTGAGCGTACGTGTTAGGGTACGGGTTAGTGTTAGCGTACGGGTTAGGATTAGGGGATGGGTTTGGGTAAGGGTTCGGGTCAGTGTTAGGGTTAGGGTTAGGGTTAGGGTTAGGGGACGGGGACGGTTTAGGGGACAGGTTAGGGTACGACAACGGTTTAGGGTGGGCGTACGTGTTAGGGTATGGGTTAGTGTTAGCGTACGGGTTAGGATTAGAGGACGTTTTAGGGTAAGGCTTCGGGTAAGGGTTAGGGTTAGGGTTAGGGTTAGGGTTAGGGTTAGGAGACGGGGACGGTTTAGGGGACAGGTTAGTGTACAACAACGGTTTAGGGTGTGTGTATGTGTTAGGGTACGGTTTAGTGTTAGCGTACGGGTTAGGATTAGGGGACGGGTTAGGGTAAGGCTTCGGGTAAGGGTTAGGGTTAGGGTTAGGGTTAGGGTTAGGGTTAGGGGATGGGGACGGTTTAGGGGACCGGTTAGGGTACGACAGCGGTTCATGGTGAACGTACGTGTTAGGCTACGGGTTAGTGTTAGCGTACGGTTTAGGATTATGGGAAGGGTTAGTGTAAGGCTTCGGGTAAGGGTTAGGGTTAGGGTTAGGGTTAGGGGACGGGGACGGTTTAGGGGACAGGTTAGGGTACAACAACGGTTTAGGGTGAGTGTACGTGTTAGGGTACGGGTTAGTGTTAGCGTACGGGTTAGGATTAGGGGACGGGTTAGGGTAAGGCTTCGGGTAAGGGTTAGGGTTAGGGTCAGGGTTAGGGGATGGGGACGGGCACGGGGACAGTTTAGGGAACCGGTTAGTGTACAACAACGGTTTAGGGTGAGCGTACGTGTTAGGGTACGGTTTAGTGTTAGCGTACGGGTTAGGATTAGGGGACGGGTTAGGGTAAGGCTTCGGGTAAGGGTTAGGGTTAGGGTTAGGGTTAGGGTTAGGGGACGGGAACGGTTTGGGGGACAGGTTAGGGTACGACAACGGTTTAGGGTGAGCGTACCTGTTAGGGTACGGGTTAGTGTTATCGTATGGTTTACGATTAGGGGACGGGTTAGGGTAAGGGTTAGGGTTAGGGTTAGGGTTAGGGGACGGGGACGGGGACGGTTTAGGGGACAGGTTAGTGTACGACAACGGTTTAGGGTGAGCGTACGTGTTAGGGTACGGGTTAGTGTTAGCGTACGGGTTAGGATTAGGTGACGGGTTAGGGTAAGGCTTCGGGTAAGGTTTAGGGTTAGGGTTAGGGTTAGGGTTAGGGTTAGGGGACGGGGAGGGTTTAGGGGACAGGTTAGGGTACGACAACGGTTTAGGATGATCGTACGTGTTAGGGTACGGGTTAGTGTTATCGTATGGGTTAGGATTAGGGGACGGGTTAGGGTAAGGCTTCGGGTAAGTGTTAGGGTTAGGGTTAGGGTTAGGGTTAGGGTTAGGGGACGGGGACGGTTTAGGGGACAGGTTAGGGTACGACAACGGTTTAGGGAGAGCGTACGTGTTAGGGTACGGGTTAGTGTTAGCGTACGGGTTAGGATTAGGGGACGGTTTAGTGTAAGGCTTCGGGTAAGGGTTAGTGTTAGGGTTAGGGTTAGGGTTAGGGGACGGGGACGGGGACGGTTTAGGGGACAGCTTATGGTACGACAACGGTTTAGGGTGTGCGTATCTGTTAGGGTACGGTTTAGTGTTAGCGTACGGGTTAGGATTAGGGGACGTGTTAGGGTAAGGCTTCGGGTAAGGGTTAGGTTTAGGGTTAGGGTTAGGGTTAGGGTTAGGGTTAGGGGACGGTTTAGGGGACAGGTTAGTGTACGACAATGGTTTATGGTGAGCATACGTGTTAGGGTACGGTTTAGTGTTAGCGTATGGGTTAGGATTAGGGGACGGGTTAGGCTAAGGCTTCGGGTAAGTGTTAGTGTTAGGGTTAGGGTTAGAGGATGGGGACGGTTTAGGGGACAGGTTAGGGTACGACAATGGTTTAGGGTGAGCGTACGTGTTAGGGTACGGGTTAGTGTTAGCGTACGGGTTAGGATTAGGGGACGGGTTCGGGTAATGCTTCGGGTAAGGGTTAGGTTTAGGGTTAGGGTTAGGGTTAGGGGATGGGGACGGGGACGGTTTAGGGGACAGGTTAGTGTACTACAATGGTTTAGGGTGAGCGTACGTGTTAGGGTACGTGTTAGTGTTAGCGTACGGGTTACGATTAGGGGACGGGTTAGGGTAAGGCTTCGGGTAAGGTTTAGGATTAGGGTTAGGGTTAGGGTTAGGGGACGGGGACGGTTTAGGGGACAGGTTAGGGTACGACAACGGTTTAGGGTGAGCGTACGTGTTAGGGTATGGGTTATTGTTAGTATACGGGTTAGGATTAGGGGACGGGTTAGGGTAAGGCTTCGGGTAAGGTTTAGGGTTAGGGTTAGGGTTAGGGTTAGGGTTAGGGGACGGGGACGGTTTAGGGGACAGGTTAGGGTACGACAAAGGTTTAGGGTGACCGTACGTGTTAGGGTACGGGTTAGTGTTAGCGTACGGGTTAGGATTAGGGGACGGTTTAGTGTAAGGCTTCGTGTAAGGGTTCGGGTTAGGGTTAGGTTTAGGGTTAGGGTTCGGGTGAGGGGATGGTGACGGTTTAGGGGACAGGTTAGGGTACGACAACGGTTTAGGGTGAGCGTACGTGTTAGGGTACGGGTTAGTGTTAGCGTACGGGTTAGGATTAGGGGACGGGTTCGGGTAATGCTTCGGGTAAGGGTTAGGTTTAGGGTTAGGGTTAGGGTTAGGGGATGGGGACGGGGACGGTTTAGGGGACAGGTTAGTGTACTACAATGGTTTAGGGTGAGCGTACGTGTTAGGGTACGTGTTAGTGTTAGCGTACGGGTTACGATTAGGGGACGGGTTAGGTTAAGGCTTCGGGTAAGGTTTAGGATTAGGGTTAGGGTTAGGGTTAGGGGACGGGGACGGTTTAGGGGACAGGTTCGGGTACGACAACGGTTTAGGGTGAGCGTACGTGTTAGGGTATGGGTTATTGTTAGTATACGGGTTAGGATTAGGGGACGGGTTAGGGTAAGGCTTCGGGTAAGGTTTAGGGTTAGGGTTAGGGTTAGGGTTAGGGTTAGGGGACGGGGACGGTTTAGGGGACAGGTTAGGGTACGACAAAGGTTTAGGGTGAGCGTACGTGTTAGGGTACGGGTTAGTGTTAGCGTACGGGTTAGGATTAGGGGACGGTTTAGTGTAAGGCTTCGGGTAAGGGTTCGGGTTAGGGTTAGGTTTAGGGTTAGGGTTCGGGTGAGGGGATGGTGACGGTTTAGGGGACAGGTTAGCGTACGACAACGGTTTAGGGTGAGCGTACGTGTTAGGGTACGGGTTAGTGTTAGCGTACGGGTTAGGATTAGGGGACGGGTTTGGGTAAGGCTTCGGGTCAGTGTTAGGGTTAGGGTTAGGGTTAGGGGACGGGGACGGTTTAGGGGACAGGTTAGGGCACGACAACGGTTTAGGGTGAGCGTACGTGTTAGGGTATGGGTTAGTGTTAGCGTACGGGTTAGGATTAGAGGACGTTTTAGGGTAAGGCTTCGGGTAAGGGTTAGGGTTAGGGTTAGGGTTAGGGTTAGGGTTAGGAGACGGGGACGGTTTAGGGGACAGGTTAGTGTACAACAACGGTTTAGGGTGTGTGTATGTGTTAGGGTACGGTTTAGTGTTAGCGTACGGGTTAGGATTAGGGGACGGGTTAGGGTAAGGTTTCGGGTAAGGATTAGGGTTAGGGTTAGGGTTTGGGTTAGGGTTAGGGATCGGGGACGGTTTAGGGGACAGGTTAGTGTACGACAACGGTTTAGGGTGAGCGTACGTGTTAGGGTACTGGTTAGAGTTAGCATACGGGTTAGGATTAGGGGACGGGTTAGGGTAAGGCTTCGGGTAAGTGTTAGGGTTAGGGTTAGGGTTACGGTTAGGGTTAGGCGACGGGGACGGTTTAAGGGACAGGTTAGTGTACGACAACGGTTTAGGGTGAGCGTACGTGTTAGGGTACAGGTTAGTGTTAGCGTACGGGTTAGGATTAGGGGACGGGTTAGGGTAAGGCTTCGGTTAAGGGTTAGGGTTAGGGTTAGGGTTAGGGTTAGGGGACGGGGACAGTTTAGGGGACAGGTTAGGGAACGACAACGGTTTAGGGTGAGCGTACGTGTTAGGGTACGGATTAGTGTTAGCGTACGGTTTAGGATTAGAGGACGTGTTAGAGTAAGGCTTCGGGTAAGGGTTAGGTTTAGGGTTAGGGTTAGGGTTAGGGTTAGGAGACGGGGACAGTTTAGGGGACAAGTTAGTGTATTACAACGGTTTAGGGTGTGCGTATGTGTTAGGGTATGGTTTAGTGTTAGCGTACGGGTTAGGATTAGGGGACGGGTTAGGGTAAGGCTTCGGGTAAGGGTTAGGGTTACGGTTAGGGTTAGGGTTAGGGTTAGGGGACGGGGACGGTTTAGGGGACAGGTTATGGTACGACAACGGTTTATGGTGAGCGTACGTGTTAGGCTACGGGATAGTGTTAGCGTACGGGTTAGGATTATGGGATGGGTTAGGGTAAGGCTTCGGGTAAGGGTTAGGTTTAGGGTTAGGGTTAGGGGACGGGGACGGTTTAGGGAACAGGTTAGTGTACGACAACGGTTTAGGGTGAGCGTACGTGTTAGGGTACGGGTTAGTGTTAGCGTACGGGTTAGGATTAGGGGACGGGTTAGGGTAAGGCTTCGAGTAAGGGTTAGGGTTAGGGTTAGGGTTAGGGGACGGGGAAGGTTTAGGGGACAGGTTAGAGCACGACAACGGTTTAGGGTGAGCGTACGTGTTAGGGTACGGGTTAATGTTAGCGTACGGGTTAGGATTAGGGGACGGGTTAGGGTAACGCTTCGGGTAAGGGTTAGGGTTAGGGTTAGGGTTAGGGTTAGGGGACGGGGACGGTTTAGGGGACAGGTTAGGGTACGACAACGGCTTAGGGTGAGCGTACGTGTTAGGGTACGGGTTAGTGTTAGCGTACGGGTTAGGATTAGAGGACGTGTTAGCGTAAGGCTTCGGGTCAGGGTTAGTGTTAGGGTTAGGGTTAGGGTTAGGGTTAGGAGACGGGGACGGTTTAGGGGACAGGTTAGTGTATGACAACGGTTTAGTGTGTGCGTATGTGTTAGGGTACGGTTTAGTGTTAGCGTACGGGTTAGGATTAGGGGACGGGTTAGGGTAAGGCTTCGGGTAAGGGTTAGGGTTAGGGTTAAGGTTAGGGTTAGGGGACGGGGACGGTTTAGGGGACAGGTTATGGTACGACAACGGTTTATGTTGAGCGTACGTGTTAGGCTACGGGTTAGTGTTAGCGTACGGGTTAAGATTAGGGGATGGGTTAGGGTAAGGCTTCGGGTAAGGGTTAGGGTTAGGGTTAGGGTTTGGGTTAGGAGACGGGGATGGTTTAGGGGACAGGTTAGGGTACGACAACGGTTTAGGGTGAGCGTACGTGTTAGGGTACGGGTTAGAGTTAGCATACAGGTTAGGATTAGGGGACGGGTTAGGGTAAGACTTCGGGTAAGTGTGAAGGTTAGGGTTAGGGTTAGGGTTAGGGCTTGGCGACGAGGACGGTTTAAGGGACAGGTTAGGGTACGACAACGGTTTAGGGTGAGCGTACGTGTTAGGGTACAGGTTAGTGTTAGCGTACGGGTTAGGATTTGGGAACGGGTTAGGGTAAGGCTTCGGGTAAGGTTTAGGGTTAGCGTTAGTGTTAGGGTTAGGGGACGGGGACGGTTTAGGGGACAGGTTAGGGTACGACAAAGGTTTAGGGTGAGCGTACGTGTTAGGGTACGGGTTAGTGTTAGCGTACGGGTTAGGATTAGGGGACGGTTTAGTGTAAGGCTTCGGGTAAGGGTTCGGGTTAGGGTTAGGTTTAGGGTTAGTGTTCGGGTGAGGGGACGGGGACGGTTTAGGGGACAGGTTAGGGTACGACAACGGTTTAGGGTGAGCGTACGTGTTAGGGTACGGGTTAGTGTTAGCGTACGGGTTAGGATTAGGGGACGGGTTTGGGTAAGGCTTCGGGTCAGGGTTAGGGTTAGGGTTAGTGTTAGGGTTAGGGGACGGGGACGGTTTAGGGGACAGGTTAGGGTACGACAACGGTTTAGGGTGAGCGTACGTATTAGGGTACGGGTTAGTGTTAGCGTACGGGTTAGGTTTAGAGGATGTTTTAGGGTAAGGCTTCGGGTAAGGGTTAGGGTTAGGGTTAGGTTTAGGGTTAGGGGTAGGAGACGGGGACGGTTTAGGGGACAGGTTAGTGTACAACAACGGTTTAGGGTGTGTGTATGTGTTAGGGTACGGTTTAGTGTTAGAGTACGGGTTAGGATTAGGGGACGGGTTAGGGTAAGGCTTCGGGTAAAGGTTAGGGTTAGGTTTAGGGTTAGGGTTAGGGGACGGGGACGGTTTAGGGGACAGGTTAGGGTACGACAACGGTTCATGGTGAGCGTACGTGTTAGGCTACGGGTTAGTGTTAGCGTACGGTTTAGGATTATGGGACGGGTTAGGTTAAGGCTTCGGGTAAGGGTTAGGGTTAGGGTTAGGGGACGGGGACGGGGACGGTTTAGGGGACAGGTTAGGGTACAACAACGGTTTAGGGTGAGTGTACGTGTTAGGGTACGGGTTAATATTAGCGTACGGGTTAGGATTAGGGGACGGGTTAGGGTAAGGCTTCGGGTAAGGGTTAGGGTTAGGGTTAGGGTTAGGGTTCGGGTGAGGGGACGGTGACGGTTTAGGGGACAGGTTAGGGTACGACAACGGTTTAGGGTGAGCGTACGTGTTAGGGTACGGGTTAGTGTTAGCGTACGGGTTAGGATTAAGGGACGGGTTTGGGTAAGGGTTCGGGTCAGTGTTAAGGTTAGGGTTAGGGTTAGGGTTAGGGGACGGGGACGGTTTAGGGGACAGGTTAGGGTACGACAACGGTTTAGGGTGAGCGTACGTGTTAGGGTACGGGTTAGTGTTAGCGTACGGGTTAGGATTAGAGGACGTTTTAGGGTAAGGCTTCGGGTAAGGGTTAGTGTTAGGGTTAGGGTTAGGGTTAAGGTTAGGGTTAGGAGACGGGGACGGTTTAGGGGACAGGTTAGTGTACAACAACGGTTTAGGGTGTGTGTATGTGTTAGGGTACGGTTTAGTGTTAGCGTACGGGTTAGGATTAGGGGACGGGTTAGGGTAAGGCTTCGGGTAAGGGTTAGGGCTGGGTTAGGGTTAGGGTTAGGGGATGGGGACGGTTTAGGGGACAGGTTAGGGTACGACAACGGTTCAAGGTGAACGTACGTGTTAGGCTACGGGTTAGTGTTAGCGTACGGTTTAGGATTATGGGACGGGTTAGGGTAAGGCTTCGGGTAAGGGTTAGGGTTAGGGTTAGGGTTAGGGGACGGGGACGGTTTAGGGGACAGGTTAGGGTACAACAACGGTTTAGGGTGAGTGTACGTGTTAGGGTACGGGTTAGTATTAGCGTACGGGTTAGGATTAGGGGACGGGTTAGGGTAAGGCTTCGGGTAAGGGTTAGGGTTAGGGTCAGGGTTAGGGGACGGGGACGGGCACAGGGACAGTTTAGGGAACCTGTTAGTGTACGACAACGGTTTAGGGTGAGCGTACGTGTTAGGGTACGGTTTAGTGTTAGAGTACGGGTTAGGATTAGGGGACGGGTTAGGGTAAGGCTTCGGGTA
The DNA here is from genome assembly GCF_963924675.1 of Phocoena phocoena. Taxonomy (NCBI): domain Eukaryota; kingdom Metazoa; phylum Chordata; class Mammalia; order Artiodactyla; family Phocoenidae; genus Phocoena; species Phocoena phocoena. The sequence continues at coordinate 131,277 of NW_027077592.1, read as the reverse complement.
AGGGTTAGGGTTAGGGTTAGGGTTAGGGTTAGGGGACGGGGATGGTTTGGGGGACAAGTTAGGGTACGACAACGGTTTAAGGTGAGCGTACCTGTTAGGGTACGGGTTAGTGTTATCGTATGGTTTAGGATTAGGGGACAGGTTAGAGTAAGGCTTCGGGTAAGGGTTAGGGTTAGGGTTAGGGTTAGGGTTAGGGTTAGGTGACGGGGACGGTTTTGGGGACAGGTTAGTGTACGACAACGATTTAAGGTGAGCGTACGTGTTAGGGCATGGGTTAGTGTTAGCGTACGGGTTAGGCTTATGGGACGGGTTAGGGTAAGGCTTCGGGTAAGGGTTAGCGTTAGTGTTAGGGTTAGGGTTAGGGTTAGGAGACGTGGACGGTTTAGGGGACAGGTTATGGTACGACAAAATTTTAGGGTGAGCGTACGTGTTAGGGTACGTGTCAGTGTTAGCGTACGGGTTAGGATTAGGGGACGGGTTATGGTAATGCTTCGGGTAAGGGTTAGGGTTAGGTTTAGGGTTAGGGTTAGGGGACGGGGACGGTTTAGGGGACAGGTGAGGGTACGACAACTGTTTAGGGTGAGCGTACGTGTTAGGGTACGGGTTAGTGTTAGCGTACGGGTTAGGATTAGAGGACGGGTTAGGGTAAGGCTTCGGGTAAGGGTTAGGGTTAGGGTTAGGGTTAGGGGACGGGGACGGGGACGGTTTAGGGGACAGGTTAGTGTACGACAACGGTTTAGGGTGAGCGTACGTGTTAGGGTACGGGTTAGTGTTAGCGTACGGGTTAGGATTAGGTGACGGATTAGGGTAAGGCTTCGGGTAAGGGTTAGGGTTAGGGTTAGGGTTAGGGTTAGGGTTAGGGTTAGGGGACGGGGACGCTTTAGGGGACAGGATAGGGTACGACAACGGTTTAGGGTGAGCGTACGTGTTAGGGTACAGGTTAGTGTTAGCGTACGGTTTAGGATTAGAGGACGGGTTAGGGTAAGGCTTCGGGTAAGGGTTAGGGTTAGGGTTATGGTTAGGGTTAGGGGACGGGGACGGGGACGGTTTAGGGGACAGCTTATGGTACGACAACGGTTTAGGGTGTGCGTATCTGTTAGGGTACGGTTTAGTGTTAGCGTACGGGTTAGGATTAGGGGACGTGTTAGGGTAAGGCTTCGGGTAAGGGTTAGGTTTAGGGTTAGGGTTAGGTTTAGGGGTAGGGGACGGGGACGGTTTAGGGGACAGGTTAGGGTACGACAACGGTTTATGGTGAGCATACGTGTTAGGGTACCGTTTAGTGTTAGCGTATGGGTTAGGATTAGGGGACGGCTTAGGGTAAGGCTTCGGGTAAGGGTTAGTGTTAGGGTTAGGGTTAGCGGACAGGGATGGTTTAGGGGACAGGTTAGGGTACGACAATGGTTTAGGGTGAGCGTACGTGTTAGGGTACGGGATAGTGTTAGCGTACGGGTTAGGATTAGGGAACGGGTTAGGGTAAGGCTTCGGGTAAGGTTTAGGGTTAGCGTTAGTGTTAGGGTTAGGGGACGGGGACGGTTTAGGGGACAGGTTAGGGTACGACAAAGGTTTAGGGTGAGCGTACGTGTTAGGCTACGGGTTAGTGTTAGCATACGGTTTAGGATTAGTGGACGGTTTTGTGTAAGGCTTCGGGTAAGGGTTCGGGTTAGGGTTAGGTTTAGGGTTAGTGTTCGGGTGAGGGGACGGGGACGGTTTAGGGGACAGGTTAGGGTACGACAACGGTTTAGGGTGAGCGTACGTGTTAGGGTACGGGTTAGTGTTAGCGTACGGGTTAGGATTAGGGGACGGGTTTGGGTAAGGCTTCGGGTCAGGGTTAGGGTTAGGGTTAGGGTTAGGGTTAGGGGACGGGGACGGTTTAGGGGACAGGTTAGGGTACGACAACGGTTTAGGGTGTGCGTACGTGTTAGGGTACGGGTTAGTGTTAGCGTACGGGTTAGGTTTAGAGGACGTTTTAGGGTAAGGCTTCGGGTAAGGGTTAGGGTTAGGGTTAGGTTTAGGGTTAGGGTTAGGAGACGGGGACGGTTTAGGGGACAGGTTAGTGTACAACAACGGTTTAGGGTGTGTGTATGTGTTAGGGTACGGTTTAGTGTTAGAGTACGGGTTAGGATTAGGGGACGGGTTAGGGTAAGGCTTCGGGTAAAGGTTAGTGTTAGGGTTAGGGTTAGGGTTAGGGTTAGGGGACGGGGACGGTTTAGGGGACAGGTTAGGGTACGACAACGGTTCATGGTGAGCGTACGTGTTAGGCTACGGGTTAGTGTTAGCGTACGGTTTAGGATTATGGGACGGGTTAGGGTAAGGCTTCGGGTAAGGGTTAGGGTTAGGGTTAGGGGACGGGGACGGGGACAGTTTAGGGGACAGGTTAGGGTACAACAACGGTTTAGGGTGAGTGTACGTGTTAGGGTACGGGTTAATATTAGCGTACGGGTTAGGATTAGGGGACGGGTTAGGGTAAGGCTTCGGGTAAGGGTTAGGGTTAGGGTTAGGGTTAGGGTGCGGGTGAGGGGACGGTGACGGTTTAGGGGACAGGTTAGGGTACGACAACGGTTTAGGGTGAGCGTACGTGTGAGGGTACGGGTTAGTGTTAGCGTACGGGTTAGGATTAAGGGACGGGTTTGGGTAAGGGTTCGGGTCAGTGTTAAGGTTAGGGTTAGGGTTAGGGTTAGGGGACGGGGACGGTTTAGGGGACAGGTTAGGGTACGACAACGGTTTAGGGTGAGCGTACGTGTTAGGGTACGGGTTAGTGTTAGCGTACGGGTTAGGATTAGAGGACGTTTTAGGGTAAGGCTTCGGGTAAGGGTTAGGGTTAGGGTTAGGGTTAGGGTTAGGGTTAGGAGACGGGGACGGTTTAGGGGACAGGTTAGTGTACAACAACGGTTTAGGGTGTGTGTATGTGTTAGGGTACGGTTTAGTGTTAGCGTACGGGTTAGGATTAGGGGACGGGTTAGGGTAAGGCTTCGGGTAAGGGTTAGGGTTAGGGTTAGGGTTAGGGTTAGGGGATGGGGACGGTTTAGGGGACAGGTTAGGGTACGACAACGGTTCAAGGTGAACGTACGTGTTAGGCTACGGGTTAGTGTTAGCGTACGGTTTAGGATTATGGGACGGGTTAGGGTAAGGCTTCGGGTAAGGGTTAGAGTTAGGGTTAGGGTTAAGGTTAGGGTTAGGGGACGGGGACGGTTTAGTGGACAGCTTAGTGTAGGACAACGGTTTAGGGTGAGCGTAAGTGTTAGGGTATGGGTTAGTGGTAACGTACGGGTTAGGATTAGGGGACGGGTTAGTGTAAGGCTTCGGGTAAGGGTTAGGTTTAGGGTTAGGGTTAGGATTAGGGTTAGGGTTAGGGGACGGGGATGGTTTAGGGCACAGGTTAGGGTACAACAACGGTTTAGGGTGAGCGTACGTGTTAGGGGACGGGTTAGTGTTAGCGTACGTGTTAGGATTAGGTTACCGGTTAGGGTAAGGCTTCGGGTAAGGGTTAGGTTTAGGGTTAGGGTTAGGGTTAGTGTTAGGGGACGGTTTAGGAGACAGGTTAGTGTAGGACAACGGTTTAGGGTGAGCGTACGTGTTAGGGTATGGGTTAGTGGTAGCGTACGGGTTAGGATTAGGGGACGGGTTAGGGTAAGGCTTCGGGTTAGTGTTAGGGTTAGGGTTAGGGTTAGGGGACGGGGACGGGGATTTTTTAGGGGACAGGTTATGGTACGACAACGGTTTAGGGTGAGCGTACGTGTTAGGGTACAGGATAGTGTTAGCGTATGGGTTAGGGTTAGGGGACGTGTTAGGGTAAGGCTTCGGGTAAGGCTAAGGGTTAGGGTTAGGGTTAGGGTTAGGGTTAGGTTTAGGGTTAGGGTTAGTGGACGGGGACGGTTTAGGGGACAGATTAGGGTATGACAAAGGTTTAGGGTGAGCGTACGTGTAACGGTACGGATTAGTGTTAGCGTACGGTTTAGGATTAAGGGACGGGTTAGGGTAAGGCTTCGGGTAAGTGTTAGGTTTAGGTTTAGGGATAGGGTTAGGGTAAGGGGACCGGGACGGTTTAGGGGACAGGTTAGGGTACGACAACTGTTTAGGGTGAGCATACGTGTTAGGGTACGGATTAGTGTTAGCGTACGGGTTAGGATTAGGGGACGGGTTAGTGTAAGGCTTGGGGTAAGGGTTAGGTTTAGGGTTAGGGTTAGGGTTAGGGTTAGGGGACGGGGACAGTTTAGGGGACATGTTAGGGTATGACAACGGTTTAGGGTGAGCATACGTGTTAGGGTACGGGTTAGTGTTAGGTTACGGGTTAGGATTAGGGAGGGTTTAGGGTAAGGCTTCGGGTGAGGATTAGGGTTAGGGTTAGGGTTAGGGTTAGGGTTAGGGGACGGGGATGGTTTAGGGCAAAGGTTAGGGTACGACAACGATTTAGGGTGAGTGTACGTGTTAGGGTACGGGTTAGTGTTAGCGTACGGTTTAGGTTTAGGGGACGGGTTAGCGTAAGGCTTCGAGTAAGTGTTAGGGTTAGGGTTAGGCTTAGGGTTAGGGGACGGGGACAGTTTAGGGGACATGTTAGGGTACGACAATGATATAGGCTGAGCGTACGTGTTAGGGTACGGGTTAGAATTAGGGTACAGGTTAGGATTAGGGGACGGGTTAGGATAAGGCTTCGGGTAAGTGTTAGGGTTAGGGTTAGGGTTAGGGTTATGATACGGGGACGGTTTAGGGGACAGGTTAGGGTACAACAACGGTTTAGGGTGAGCGTACGTATTAGGGTACGGGTTAGTGTTAGCGTATGGGTTAGGATTAGGGGACGGGATAGGGTAAGGCTTTGGGTAAGGGTTAGGGTTAGGGTTAGGGTTAGGGTTTGGGTTAGGGGACGAAGACGGTTTAGGGGACAGGTTAGAGTACGAAAACGGTTTAGAGTGAGCGTACGTATTAGGGTACGGGTTAGTGTTAGCGTACGGGTTAAGATAAAGGGACAGGTTAAGGTAAGGCTTCGGGTAAGGGTTAGGGTTAGGGTTAGGGTTAGGGGACGGGATCGGTTTAGGGGACAGGTTAGGGTACAACAACGGTTTAGGGTGAGCGTACGTGTTAGGGTACGGGTTAGTGTTAGCGTAGGTGTTAGGATTAGGTTACGCGTTAGGGTAAGGCTTCGGATAAGGGTTAGATTTAGGGTTAGGGTTAGGGTTAGTGTTAGGTGACGGGGACGGTTTAGGGGACAGGTTACGGTAGGACAACGGTTTAGGGTGAGCATATGTGTTAGGGTATGGGTTAGTGGTAGCGTACGGGTTAGTATTAGGGTACGGGTTAGGGTAAGGCTTCGGGTAAGTGTTACGGTTAGGGTTAGGGTTAGGGGACGGGAACAGGTACGGTTTAGGGGACAGGTTATGGTACGACAACGGTTTAGGGTGAGCGTACGTGTTAGGGTACGGGTTAGTGTTAGCGTATGGGTTAGGGTTAGGGGACGGGTTAGGGTAAGGCTTCGGGTAAGGGTTAGGGTTAGGGTTAGGGTTAGGGTAGGGGACGGGGACGGTTTAGGGGACAGGTTAGGGTTAGGGTTAGGGTTAGGGTTAGGGTTAGGGTTAGGGTTAGGGTTAGGGTTAGGGTTAGGGTAGGGGACGGGGACGGTTTAGGGCACAGGTTAGGGTTCGACAACGGTTTAGGGTGAGCGTACGTGTTAGGGTACGGATTAGTGTTAGCGTACGGGTTAGGATTAGGGGACGGGTTAGTGTAAGGCTTCGGGTAAGTGTTAGGTTTAGGGTAAGGGTTAGGGTTAGGGTTAGGGGACCGGGACGGTTTAGGGGAAAGGTTAGGGTACGACAACTGTTTAGGGTGAGCATACGTGTTAGGGTACGGGTTAGTGTTAGCGTACGGTTTAGGATTCGGGGACGGGTTAGGGTAAGGCTTCGGGTAAGGGTTAGGGTTAGGGTTAGGGTTAGGGTTAGGGTTAGTGTTAGGGTTAGTGGACGGGGACGGTTTAGGGGACAGATTAGGGTATGACAAAGGTTTAGGGTGAGCGTACGTGTAAGGGTACGGATTAGTGTTAGCGTACGGGTTAGGATTATGGGACGGGTTAGTGTAAGGCTTCGGGTAAGGGTTAGGGTTAGGGTTAGGGTTAGGGTTAGTGTTAGGGGTCGGGGACGGTTTAGGGGACAGGTTAGGGTACGACAACCGTTTACGGTGTGCGTACGTGTTAGGGTACGGTTTAGTGGTAGTGTACGGTTTAGGATCCGGGGATGGGTTAGGGTAAGGCTTCGGGTAAGGGTTAGGGTTAGGGTTAGGGTTAGGGTTAGGGTTAGGGGACGGGGTGGGTTTAGGGGACAGGTTAGTGTACGACAACGTTTTAAGGTGAGCGTACGTGTTATGGTACGGGTTAGGGTTAGCGTACGGGTTACGATTAGGGGACGGGTTAGGGTAAGGCTTCGGGTAAGATTTAGGGTTAGGGTTACGGTTAGAGTTAGGGGACGGGGACGATTTATGGGACAGGTTATGATACGACAACGGTTTAGTGTGAGCGTACGTGTTAGGGTACGGGTTAGTGTTAGCGTACGGGTTAGGATTAGGGGAAGGGTTAGGGTAAGGCTTCGGGTAAGGGTTAGGGTTAGGGTTAGGGTTAGGGTTAGGGGACGGGGACAGTTTAGGGGAGAGGTTAGGTTACAACAACAGTTTAGGGTGAGCGTACGTGTTAGTGTACGGGTTAGTGTTAGCGTACGGGTTAGGATTTGGGGACGGGTTAAGGTAAGGCTTCGGGTAAGGGTTAAGGTTAGGGTTAGGGTTAGGGTTTGGGTTAGGGGACGGGGACGGTTTAGGGGACAGGTTAGGGTACAACAACGGTTTAGGGTGAGCGTACGTGTTAGGGTACGGGTTAGTGTTAGCGTACGTGTTAGGATTAGGTTACCGGTTAGGGTAAGGCTTCGGGTAAGGGTTAGGTTTAGGGTTAGGTTTAGGGTTAGTGTTAGGGGACGGGGACGGTTTAGGGGAAAGGTTAGGTTAGGACAACGGTTTAGGGTGAGCGTACGTGTTAGGGTATGGGTTAGTGGTAGCGTACGGGTTAGGATTAGGGGACGGGTTAGGGTAAGGCTTCGGGTTAGTGTTAGGGTTAGGGTTAGGGTTACGGGACGGGGACGGGGATGGTTTAGGGGACAGGTTATGGTACGACAACGGTTTAGGGTGAGCGTACGTGTTACGGTACGGGTTAGTGTTAGCGTATGGGTTAGGGTTAGGGGACGTGTTAGGGTAAGGCTTCGGGTAAGGGTAAGGGTTAGGGTTAGTGTTAGGCTTAGGGTTAGGGTTAGGGTTAGGGTTAGTGGACGGGGACGGTTTAGGGGACAGATTAGGGTATGACAAAGGTTTAGGGTGAGCGTACGTGTAACGGTACGGATTAGTGTTAGCGTACGGGTTAGTATTAAGTTACGGGTTAGGGTAAGGCTTTGGGTAAGGGTTAGGTTTAGGGTTAGGGATAGGGTTAGGGTAAGGGGACCAGGAGGGTTTAGGGGACAGGTTAGGGTACGACAACTGTTTAGGGTAAGCATACGTGTTAGGGTACGGATTAGTGTTAGCGTACGGGTTAGGATTAGGGGACGGGTTAGTGTAAGGCTTCGGGTAAGGGTTAGGTTTAGGGTTGGGGTTAGGGTTAGGGTTAGGGGACGGGGACAGTTTAGGGGACATGTTAGGGTATGACAACTGTTTAGGGTGAGCGTACGTGTTAGGGTACGGGTTAGTGTTAGGTTACGGGTTACGATTAGGGAGGGGTTAGGGTAAGGCTTCGGGTAAGGATTAGGGTTAGGGTTAGGGTTAGGGTTAGGGGACGGGGATGGTTTAGGGCACAGGTTAGGGTACGACAACGGTTTAGGGTGAGTGTACGTGTTAGGGTACGGGTTAGTGTTAGCGTACGGGTTAGGATTAGGGGACGGGTTAGGGTAAGGCTTCGAGTAAGGGTTAGGGTTAGGGTTAGGCTTAGGGTTAAGGGACGAGGACAGTTTAGGGGACATGTTAGGGTACGACAATGATATAGGCTGAGCGTATGTGTTAGGGTACGGGTTAGAGTTAGGGTACGGGTTAGGATTAGGGGACGGGTTAGGGTAAGGCTTCGGGTAAGGGTTAGGGTTAGGGTTAGGGTTAGGGTTATGATACGGGGACGGTTAAGGGGACAGGTTAGGGTACAACAACGGTTTAGGTTGATCGTACGTATTATGGTACGAGTAAGTGTTAGCGTACGGGTTAGGATTAGGGGTTGGGTTAGGGTAAGGCTTTGGGTAAGGGTTAGGGTTAGGGTTTGGGTTAGGGTTAGGGTTAGGGGACGGGGACAGTTTAGGGGCGAGGTTAGGTTACAACAACGGTTTAGGGTGAGCGTACGTGTTAGGGTACAGGTTACTGTTAGCGTATGGGTTAGGATTAGGGGACGGGATAGGGTAAGGCTTCGGGTAAGTGTTAGGGTTAGGGTTAGTGTTAGGGTTTGGGTTAGGGGACGAAGACGGTTTAGGGGACAGGTTAGAGTACCACAACGGTTTAGGGTGAGCGTACGTATTAGGGTACGGTTTAGTGTTAGCGTACGGGTTAAGATTAGGGGACAGGTTAAGGTAAGGCTTCGGGTAAGGGTTAGGGTTAGGGTTAGGGTTAGGGGACGGGATCGGTTTAGGGGACATGTTAGGGTACAACAACGGTTTAGGGTGAGCGTACGTGTTAGGGTACGGGTTAGTGTTAGCGTACGTGTTAGGATTAGGTTACGGGTTAGGGTAAGGCTTCGGGTAAGGGTTAGGTTTAGGGTTAGGGTTAGGGTTAGTGTTAGGTGACGGGGACGGTTTAGGGGACAGGTTAGGGTAGGACAACGGTTTAGGGTGAGCGTACGTGTTAGGGTACCGGATAGTGTTAGGGTACGTGTTAGGATTAGGGTATGGGCTAGTGTAAGGCTTCGGGTAAGGGTTAGGGTTAGGGTTACGGTTAGGGGACGGGGACGGGGACGGTTTAGGGGACAGGTTAGGGTACGACAACAGTTTAGGGTGAGCGTACGTGTTATGGTATGGGTTAGTGTTAGCGTACGGGTTAGGATTAGGGGACGGGTTAGTGTAAGGCTTCGGGTAAGGGTTAGGGTTAGGGTTAGGGTTAGGGTTAGTGTTAGGGTTCGGGGACGGTTTAGGGGACAGGTTAGTGTACGACAACCGTTTAGGGTGTGCGTACGTGTTAGGGTACTGGTTAGTGGTAGCGTACCGTTTAGGATCCGGGGATGGGTTAGGGTAAGGCTTCGGGTAAGGGTTAGGGTTAGGGTTAGGGTTAGGGTTAGGGTTAGGGGACGGGGTGGGTTTAGGGGACAGGTTAGTGTACGACAACGTTTTAAGGTGAGCGTACGTGTTAGGGTACGGTTTATTGTTAGCGTATGGGTTAGGATTAGGTGACGGGTTAGGGTAAGGCTTCGGGTAAGATTTAGGGTTAGGGTTAGGGTTAGAGTTAGGGGACGGGGACGATTTATGGGACAGGTTAGGATACGACAACGGTTTAGTGTGAGCGTACGTGTTAGTGTACGGGTTAGTGTTAGCCTACGGATTAAGATTAGGGGACGGGTTAGGGTAAGGCTTCGGGTAAGGGTTAGGGTTAGGGTTAGGGTTAGGGTTAGGGTTAGGGGACGGGGACAGTTTAGGGGAGAGGTAAGGTTACAACAATGGTATAGGGTGAGCGTACGTGTTAGGGTACGGGTTAGTGTTAGCGTACGGGTTAGGATTAGGGGACGGGTTAAGGTAAGGCTTCGGGTAAGGGTTAGGGTTAGGGTTAGGGTGAGGGTTTGGGTTAGGGGACGGGGACGGTTTAGGGGACAGGTTAGGGTACAACAACGGTTTAGGGTGAGCGTACATATTAGGGTATGGGTTAGTGTTAGCGTACGGTTTAGGATTAGGGGACGGTTTAGGGTAAGGCTTCGGGTAAGTGTTAGGGTTAGGGTTAGGGTTAGGGGACGGGGCAGGTGACGGGGTCGGTTTAGGGGACACGTTAGGGTATGACAACGGTTTAGGGTGAGCGTACGTGCTAGGGTACCGGTTAATGTTAGCGTACGGGTTAGGATTAGGGGACGGGTTAGGGTAAGGCTTCGGGTAAGGGTTAGGGTTAGGGTTAGGGTTAGGGTTAGGGTTAGGGGACCGGGATGGTTTAGGGGACAGGTTAGGGTACGATAACTGTTTAGGGTGAGCATACGTGTTAGGGTATGGGTTAGTGTTAGCGTACGGTTTAGGATTAATGGACGTGTTAGGGTAAGGCTTCGGGTAAGGGTTAGGGTTAGGGTTAGGGTTAGGGTTAGGGATAGGGTTAGTGGACGGGGACGGTTTAGGGGACAGATTAGGGTACGACAAAGATTTAGGGTGAGCGTACGTGTAAGAGTACGGATTAGTGTTAGCGTATGGGTTAGGATTAAGGGACGGGTTAGGGTAAGGCTTCGGGTAAGGGTTAAGTTTAGGTTTAGGGTTAGGGTTAGGCTTAGGGGACTGGGACGGTTTAGGGGACAGGTTAGGGTATGACAACTGTTTAGGGTGAGCATACATGTTAGGGTACGGGTTAGTGTTAGCGTACGGGTTAGGATTAGGGGACGGGTTAGTGTAAGACTTTGGGTAAGGGTTTGGTTTAGGGTTAGGGTTAGGGTTAGGGTTAGGGTACGGGATCGGTTTAGGGGACAGGTTAGGGTACGACAACTGTTTAGGTTGAGCGTACGTGTTAGGGTACGGGTTAGTGTTAGCGTACGGGTTAGGATTAGGGGACGGGTTAGGGTAAGCCTTCGGGTAAGGCTTAGGGTTAGGGTTAGGGTTAGGGTTAGGGGACGGGGACGTTTTAGGGGACAGGTCAGGGTACGACAACAGTTTAGGGTGAGCGTATGTGTTAGGGTAAGGGTTAGTGTTAGCGTATGGGTTAGGATTACGGGACAGTTTAGATTAAGGCTTCGGGTAAGGTTTAGGTTTAGGGTTAGGGTTAAGGTTAGGTTTAGGGGACGGGGATGGTTTAGGGGACAGGTTAGTGTAAAACAACGGTTTAGTGTGAGCGTACGTATTAGGGTATGGGTTAGTGTTAGCGTACGGGATAGGATTAGGGGACGGGTTAGTGTAAGGCTTCGGGTAAGGGTTAGGGTTAGGGTTAGGGTTAGGGGACGGGGACGGGGATGGGGTCGGTTTAGGGGACAGGTTAGGGTACCACAACGGATTAGCGTGAGCGTACGTGTTAGGGTATGGGTTAGTGTTAGCGTACGGATTAGGATTAGGGCACGGGTTAGGGTAAGCCTTCGGGTAAGGCTTAGGGTTAGGGTTAGGTTTAGGGTTAGGGTTAGGTTACGGGGACGGTTTAGGGGACAGGTTAGTGTACGACAACGGTTTAGGGTGAGCGTACGTGTTAGGGTATGGGTTAGTGTTAGCGTACGGGTTAGGATTAGGGGACGGGTTAGGGTAAGGCTTCGGGTAAGGGTTAGGTTTAGTTTTAGGGTTAGGGTTAGGGTTAGGGGACGGGGACGTTTACGGGACAGGTTAGGGTACGACAACGGTTTAGGGTGAGCGTACGTGTTAGGGTACGGGTTAGTGTTAGCGTACGGGTTAGGAATAGGGGACGGGTTAGGGTAAGGATTCAGGTAGGTGTTAGGTTTAGGTTTAGGGTTAGGGTTAGGGTTAGGGGACCGGGACGGTTTAGGGGACAGGTTAGCGTACGACAACTGTTTAGGCTGAGCGTACGTGTTAGGGTACGGGGTAAGGCTTCGGGTAAGGTTTAGTGTTAGGGTTAGGGTTAGGGGACGGGGATGGGGACAGTTTAGGGGAGAGGTTAGTGTACAACAACGGTTTAGGGTGAGCGTACATATTAGGGTACGGGTTAGTGTTAGCGTACGGGTTAGGATTAGGGGACGGTTTAGGATAAGGCTACGGGTAAGTGTTAGGGTTAGGGTTAGGGTTAGGTTTAGGGTTAGGGTTAGGGGACGGGGACGTTTTAGGTGACAGGTTAGGGTACGACAACGGTTTAGGGTGAGCGGACACGTTAGGGTACGGTTTAGTGTTAGCGTACGGGTTAGGATTAGGGGACGGGTTAGGGTAAGCCTTCGGGTAAGGGTTAGGGTTAGGGTTAGGGTTAGGTTTAGGGTTAGGGTTAGGGGACGGGGACGTTTTAGGGGACAGGTTAGGGTACGACAACGGTTTAGGGTGAGCGTATGTGTTAGGGTATGGGTTAGTGTTAGCGTATGGGTTAGGATTAGGGTACGGTTTAGTGTAAGGCTTCGGGTAAGTGTTAGAGTTAGGGTTAGGGTTAAGGTTAGGGTTAGGGGATGGGGACGGTTTAGGGGACAGGTTAGTGTAGGACAACGGTTTAGGGTGAGCGTACGTGTTAGCGTATGGGTTAGTGGTAGCGTACGGGTTAGGATTAGGGGACGGGTTAGTGTAAGGCTTCGGGTAAGGGTTAGGTTTAGGGTTAGGGTTAGGGTTAGGGTTAGGGTTAAGGGACGGGGATGGTTTAGGGCACAGGTTAGGGTACAACAACGGTTTAGGGTGAGCGTACGTGTTAGGGTACGGGTTAGTGTTAGCGTACGTGTTAGGATTAGGTTACCGGTTAGGGTAAGGCTTCGGGTAAGGGTTAGGTTTAGGGTTAGGGTTAGGGTTAGTGTTAGGGGACGGGGACGGTTTAGGGGACAGTTTAGTGTAGGACAACGGTTTAGGGTGAGCATACGTGTTAGGGTATGGGTTAGTGGTAGCGTACGGGTTAGGATTAGGGGACGGGTTAGGGTAAGGCTTCGGGTTAGTGTTAGGGTTAGGGTTAGGGTTAGGGGACGGGGACGGGGATGGTTTAGGGGACAGGTTATGGTACGACAACGGTTTAGGGTGAGCGTACGTGTTAGGGTACGGGTTAGTGTTAGCGTATGGGTTAGGGTTAGGGGACGTGTTAGGGTAAGGCTTCGGGTAAGGCTAAGGGTTAGGGTTAGGGTTAGGGTTAGGGTTAGGGTTAGGGTTAGGGTTAGTGGACGGGGACGGTTTAGGGGACAGATTAGGGTATGACAAAGGTTTAGGGTGAGCGTACGTGTAACGGTACGGATTAGTGTTAGCGTACTGGTTAGGATTAAGGGACGGGTTAGGGTAAGGCTTCGGGTAAGTGTTAGGTTTAGGTTTAGGGATAGGGTTAGGGTAAGGGGACCGGGACGGTTTAGGGGACAGGTTAGGGTACGACAACTGTTTAGGGTGAGCATACGTGTTAGGGTACGGATTAGTGTTAGCGTACGGGTTAGGATTAGGGGACGGGTTAGTGTAAGGCTTGGGGTAAGGGTTAGGTTTAGGGTTAGGGTTCGGGTTAGGGTTAGGGTTAGGGGACGGGGACAGTTTAGGGGACATGTTAGGGTATGACAACGGTTTAGGGTGAGCGTACGTGTTAGGGTATAGGTTAGTGTTAGGTTACGGGTTAGGATTAGGGAGGGTTTAGGGTAAGGCTTCGGGTAAGGATTAGGGTTAGGGTTAGGGTTAGGTTTAGGGTTAGGTTTAGGGGACGGGGATGGTTTAGGGCACAGGTTAGGGTACGGCAACGGTTTAGGGTGAGTGTACGTGTAAGGGTACGGGTTAGTGTTAGCGTATGGGTTAGGATTAGGGGACGGGTTAGGGTAAGGCTTCGAGTAAGTGTTAGGGTTAGGGTTAGGCTTAGGGTTAGGGGACGGGGACAGTTTAGGGGACATGTTAGGGTACGACAATGATATAGGCTGAGCGTACGTGTTAGGGTACGGGTTAGAATTAGGGTACGGGTTAGGATTAGGGGACGGGTTAGGGTAAGGCTTCGGGTAAGTGTTAGGGTTAGGGTTAGGGTTAGGGTTATGATACGGGGACGGTTTAGGGGACAGGTTAGGGTACAACAACGGTTTAGGTTGATCGTACGTATTATGGTACGGGTTAGAGTTAGCGTACGGGTTAGGATTAGGGGTCGGTTTAGGGTAAGGCTTTGGGTAAGGGTTAGGGTTAGGGTTTGGGTTAGGGTTAGGGTTAGGTGACGGGGACAGTTTAGGGGCGTGGTTAGGTTACAACAACGGTTTAGGGTGAGCGTACGTGTTAGGGTATGGGTTAGTGTTAGCGTATGGGTTAGGATTAGGGGACGGGATAGGGTAAGGCTTCGGGTAAGGGTTAGGGTTAGGGTTAGGGTTAGCGTTTGGGTTAGGGGACGAAGACGGTTTAGGGGACACGTTAGAGTACGAAAACAGTTTAGGGTGAGCGTACGTATTAGGGTACGGGTTAGTGTTACCGTACGGGTTAAGATAAAGGGACAGGTTAAGGTAAGGCTTCGGGTAAGGGTTAGGGTTAGGGTTAGGGTTAGGGGACGGGATCGGTTTAGGGGACAGGTTAGGGTACAACAACGGTTTAGGGTGAGCTTACGTGTTAGGTTACGGGTTAGTGTTAGCGTACGTGTTAGGATTAGGTTACGGGTTAGGGTAAGGCTTCGGGTAAGGGTTAGATTTAGGGTTAGGTTTAGGGTTAGTGTTAGGTGACGGGGACGGTTTAGGGGACAGGTTAGGGTAGGTCAACGGTTTAGGGTGAGCGTACGTGTTAGGGTATGGGTTAGTGGTAGCGTACGGGTTAGGATTAGGGTACGGGTTAGGGTAAGGCTTCGGGTAAGTGTTAGGGTTAGGGTTAGGGTTAGGGGAAGGGAACGGGTACGGTTTAGGGGACAGGTTATGGTACGACAACGGTTTAGGGTGAGCGTACGTGTTAGGGTACGGGTTAGTGTTAGCGTATGGGTTAGGGTTAGGGGACGGGTTAGGGTAAGGCTTCGCGTAAGGTTTAGGGTTAGGGTTAGGGTTAGGGTAGGGGACGGGGACGGTTTAGGGGACAGGTTAGGGTTCGACAACGGTTTACGGTGAGCGTACGTGTTAGGGTACGGATTAGTGTTAGCGTACGGGTTAGGATTAGGGGACGGGTTAGTTTAAGGCTTCGGGTAAGTGTTAGGTTTAGGTTTAGGGTTAGGGTTAGGGTTAGGGGACCGGGACGGTTTAGGGGACAGGTTAGCGTACGACAACTGTTTAGGCTGAGCGTACGTGTTAGGGTACGGGGTAAGGCTTCGGGTAAGGTTTAGTGTTAGGGTTAGGGTTAGGGGACGGGGATGGGGACAGTTTAGGGGAGAGGTTAGTGTACAACAACGGTTTAGGGTGAGCGTACATATTAGGGTACGGGTTAGTGTTAGCGTACGGGTTAGGATTAGGGGACGGTTTAGGATAAGGCTACGGGTAAGTGTTAGGGTTAGGGTTAGGGTTAGGTTTAGGGTTAGGGTTAGGGGACGGGGACGTTTTAGGTGACAGGTTAGGGTACGACAACGGTTTAGGGTGAGCGGACACGTTAGGGTACGGTTTAGTGTTAGCGTACGGGTTAGGATTAGGGGACGGGTTAGGGTAAGCCTTCGGGTAAGGGTTAGGGTTAGGGTTAGGGTTAGGTTTAGGGTTAGGGTTAGGGGACGGGGACGTTTTAGGGGACAGGTTAGGGTACGACAACGGTTTAGGGTGAGCGTATGTGTTAGGGTATGGGTTAGTGTTAGCGTATGGGTTAGGATTAGGGTACGGTTTAGTGTAAGGCTTCGGGTAAGTGTTAGAGTTAGGGTTAGGGTTAAGGTTAGGGTTAGGGGATGGGGACGGTTTAGGGGACAGGTTAGTGTAGGACAACGGTTTAGGGTGAGCGTACGTGTTAGGGTATGGGTTAGTGGTAGCGTACGGGTTAGGATTAGGGGACGGGTTAGTGTAAGGCTTCGGGTAAGGGTTAGGTTTAGGGTTAGGGTTAGGGTTAGGGTTAGGGTTAAGGGACGGGGATGGTTTAGGGCACAGGTTAGGGTACAACAACGGTTTAGGGTGAGCGTACGTGTTAGGGTACGGGTTAGTGTTAGCGTACGTGTTAGGATTAGGTTACCGGTTAGGGTAAGGCTTCGGGTAAGGGTTAGGTTTAGGGTTAGGGTTAGGGTTAGTGTTAGGGGACGGGGACGGTTTAGGGGACAGTTTAGTGTAGGACAACGGTTTAGGGTGAGCATACGTGTTAGGGTATGGGTTAGTGGTAGCGTACGGGTTAGGATTAGGGGACGGGTTAGGGTAAGGCTTCGGGTTAGTGTTAGGGTTAGGGTTAGGGTTAGGGGACGGGGACGGGGATGGTTTAGGGGACAGGTTATGGTACGACAACGGTTTAGGGTGAGCGTACGTGTTAGGGTACGGGTTAGTGTTAGCGTATGGGTTAGGGTTAGGGGACGTGTTAGGGTAAGGCTTCGGGTAAGGCTAAGGGTTAGGGTTAGGGTTAGGGTTAGGGTTAGGGTTAGGGTTAGGGTTAGTGGACGGGGACGGTTTAGGGGACAGATTAGGGTATGACAAAGGTTTAGGGTGAGCGTACGTGTAACGGTACGGATTAGTGTTAGCGTACTGGTTAGGATTAAGGGACGGGTTAGGGTAAGGCTTCGGGTAAGTGTTAGGTTTAGGTTTAGGGATAGGGTTAGGGTAAGGGGACCGGGACGGTTTAGGGGACAGGTTAGGGTACAACAACTGTTTAGGGTGAGCATACGTGTTAGGGTACGGATTAGTGTTAGCGTACGGGTTAGGATTAGGGGACGGGTTAGTGTAAGGCTTGGGGTATGGGTTAGGTTTAGGGTTAGGGTTCGGGTTAGGGTTAGGGTTAGGGGACGGGGACAGTTTAGGGGACATGTTAGTGTATGACAACGGTTTAGGGTGAGCGTACGTGTTAGGGTACGGGTTAGTGTTAGCTTACGGGTTAGGTTTAGGGGACGGGTTAGTGTAAGGCTTTGGGTAAGGGTTAGGTTTAGGGTTAGTGTTAGGGTTAGGGTTAGGAGACGGGGACGGTTTAGGGGACAGGGTAGTGTACGACAACGGTTTAGGGTGAGCGTACTTGTTAGGGTACGGGTTAGTGTTAGGTTACGGGTTAGGATTAGGGGACGTGTTAGTGTAAGGCTTCGGGTAAGGGTTAGGGTTAGGGTTAGGGTTAGGGTTAGGGGACGGGGACAGTTTAGGGGACAGTTAGGGTACGACAATGGTTTAGGCTGAGCGTACGTGTTATGGTACGGGTTAGAGTTAGGGTACGGGTTAGGATTAGGGGACGGGTTAGGGTAAGGCTTCGGGTAAGGGTTAGGGTTAGGGTTAGTGTTAGGGTTAGGGTTATGATATGGGGACGGTTTAGGGGACAGGTTAGGGTACAACAACGGTTTTGGTTGATCGTACGTATTAGGGTACGGGTTAGTGTTAGCGTACGGGTTAGGATTAGGGGTCGGGTTAGGGTAAGGCTTCGGGTAAGGGTTAGGGTTAGGGTTTGGGTTAGGGTTAGGGTTAGGGGACGGGGACAATTTAGGGGTGAGGTTAGGTTACAACCACGGTTTAGGGTGAGCGTACGTGTTAGGGTATGGGTTAGTGTTAGTGTACGTTTTAGGATTAGGGGACGAGTTAGGGTAAGGCTTCGGGTAAGTGTTAGGGTTAGGGTTAGTGTTAGGGTTAGGGTGAGGGGACGGGGACAGTTTAGGGGTGAGGTTAGGTTACAACAACGGTTTAGGGTGAGCGTACGTGTTAGGGTACGGGTTAGTGTTAGCGTACGGGTTAGGATTAGGGGACGGGATAGGGTAAGGTTTCGGGTAAGGGTTAGGGTTAGGGTTAGGGTTAGGGTTTGGGTTAGGGGTCGGCGACGGTTTAGGGGACAGGTTAGAGTACGAAAACGGTTTAGGGTAAGCGTACGTATTAGGGTACGGGTTAGTGTTAGCGTACGGGTTAAGATTAGGGGACAGGTTAAGGTAAGGCTTCGGGTAAGGGTTAGGGTTAGGGTTAGGGTTAGGGGACGGGATCGGTTTAGGGGACAGGTTAGTGTACAACAACGTTTTAGAGTGAGCGTACGTGTTAGGGTACGGGTTAGTGTTAGCGTACGGGTTAGGATTAGGGGACGGGTTAGGGTAAGCCTTCTGGTAAGGCTTAGGGTTAGGGTTAGGGTTAGGGTTAGGGGACGGGGACGTTTTAGGGGACAGGTTAGGGTATGACAACGGTTTAGGGTGAGCGTATGTGTTAGGGTATGGGTTAGTGTTAGCGTATGGGTTAGGATTAGGGGACAGTTTAGGTTAAGGCTTCGGGTAAGGGTGAGGGTTAGGGTTAGGGTTAAGGTTAGGGTTAGGGGACGGGGATGGTTTAGGGGACAGGTTTGGGGTACAACAACGGTTTAGGGTGAGCGTATTTGTTAGGGTTAGGGTTAGTGTTAGCGTACGGGTAAGGATTAGGGGACGGGTTAGTGTAAGGCTTCGGGTAAGTGTTAGGGTTAGGGTTATGGTTAGGGTTAGGGGACGGGGACAGTTTAGGGGACATTTTAGGGTACGACAACGGTTTAGGGTGAGTGTACGTGTTAGGGTACGGGTTAGTGTGAGGGTATGGGTTAGGTATAGAGAACGGGTTAGGGTAAGGCTTCGGGTAAATATTAGGGTTAGGGTTAGGGTTAGCGTTAGGGTTAGGGCACTGGGATGGTTTAGGGGAGAGGTTAGGATACGACAATGGTTTAGGGTGAGTGTACGTGTTACGGTACGGGTTAGTGTTAGCGTACGGGTTAGGATTAGGGGACGGGTTAGTGTAAGGCTTCGGGTAAGGGTTAGGGTTAGGGTTAGGTTTAGGCTTAGGGGACGGGGACGGGGACCGTTTAGGGGAAAGTTTCTGGTACGACAATGCTTTAGGGTGATCGTACGTTTTAGGGTATGGGTTAGTGTTAGCGTACGGGTTATGATTAGGGGACGGGTTAGGGTAAGGCTTCGGGTAAATTTAGGGTTAGGGTTAGTGTTAGGGTTAGGGTTAGGTTTAGGGGATGGCGATGGTATAGGGGACAGTTTAGGGTACGACAACGGTTTAGCCTGAGCGTACGTGTTAGGGTACGGTTTAGTTTTAGCGTACGGTTTAGGACTAAGGGACATGTTAAGGTAAGGCTTCGTGTAAGGGTTAGGGTTAGGGTTAGGGTTAGGTTTAGGGTTAGGGGATGGGGACGGTTTAGGGGACAGGTTAGGGTACGACAACGGTTTAGGGTGAGTGTACGTGTTAGGGTACGAGTTAGTGTTAGGGTACGGGTTAGGATTAGGAGACTGGTTAGTGTAAGGCTTCGGGTAAGTGTTAGCGTTAGGGTTAGAGTTAGGATTAGGCGACAGGGACGGTTTAGGGGACAGGTTTGTGTACGACAACTGTTTAGGGTGAGCGTACGTGTTAGGGTACGGGTTAGTGTTAGCGTACGGGTTAGGATTAGGGGAGGGTTTAGGTTAAGGATTCTGGTAAGGTTTAGGGTTAGGGTTAGGGTTAAGGGGTGGGGACGGTTTAGGGGACTGGTTAGGGTTCGACCACGGTTTAGGGTGAGCGTACGTGTTAGGGTACGAGTTAGTGTTAGCGTACGGGTTAGGAATAGGGGACGGGTTAGGGTAAGGCTTCGGGTAAGCGTTAGTGTTAGGGTTAGAGTTAGGGTTAGGGTTACGTGATGGGGACGGTTTAGGGGACTGGTTAGGGTACGACAACGATTTAGGGTGAGCGTACGTGTTAGGGTACTGGTTAGTGTTAGTGTACGGGTTAGGATTAGGGGGCGGGCTAGGGTAAGGCTTCGGGTAAGGGTTAGGGTGAGGGTTAGGGTTAGGGGACGGGGACGGGGACGGTTTAGGGGACAGGTTAGGGTACGACAAAGGTTTAGGGTGAGCGTACGTGTTAGGGTACGGATTAGTGTTAGCGTACGGTTTAGGATTAGGGGACGGGTTAGGTTAAGGCTTCGGGTAAGTGTTAGGTTTAGGGTTAGGGTTAGGGTTAGGGTTAGCGGACCGGGACGGTTTAGGGGACAGGTTAGTGTACGACAACGGTTTAGGGTGAGCATACGTGTTAGGGTACGGGTTAGTGTTAGCGTACGGGTTAGGATTAAGGGACTGGTTAGGGTAAGGCTTCGGGTAAGGGTTAGGGTTAGGGTTAGGGTTAGGGTTAGGGTTAGGGTTAGGGGACGGGGACGGTTTAGGGGACAGTTTAGTGTACGACAATGGTTTAGGGTGAGCGTACGTGTTAGGGTACGGGTTAGTGTTAGCGTACGGGTAAGGATTAGGGGACGGATTAGCGTAAGGCTTCGGGAAAGGGTTAGTGTTAGGGTTATGGTTAGGGTTAGGGGACGGGGACAGTTTAGGGGACATTTTAGGGTACGACAACAGTTTAGGGTGAGCATACGTGTTAGGGTACGGGTTAGGAATAGGGAATGGGTTAGGGTAAGGCTTCGGGTAAGTGTTAGGGTTAGGGTTAGGGTTTGGGTTAGGGCACTGGGATGGTTTAGGGGAGAGGTTAGGGTACGACAACGGTTTAGGGTGAGTGTACGTGTTACGGTACGGGTTAGTGTTAGCGTACGGGTTAGGATTAGTGGACGGGTTAGGGTAAGGCATCGGGTAAGGGTTAGGGTTAGGGTTAGGGTTTGGGTTAGGGCACTGGGATGGTTTAGGGGACAGGTTTGTGTACGACAACAGTTTAGGGTGAGCGTACGTGTTAGGGTACGGGTTAGTGTTAGCGTACGGGTTAGGATTAGGGGAGGGTTTAGGTTAAGGATTCGTGTAAGGTTTAGGGTTAGTGTTAGGTTTAAGGGACGGGGACGGTTTAGGGGACTGGTTATGGTACGTCAATGGTTTAGGGTGAACGTACGTGTTAGGGTACAAGTTAGTGTTAGCGTACGGGTTAGGAATAGGGGACGGGTTAGTGTAAGGCTTCGGTTAAGTGTTAGTGTTAGGGTTAGGGTTAGTGTTAGGGTTACGTGATGGGGTCGGTTTAGGGGATTGGTTAGGGTACGACAACGATTTAGGGTGAGCGTACGTGTTAGAGTACTGGTTAGTGTTAGTGTACGGGGTAGGATTAGGGGACGGGTTAGGGTAAGGCTTCGGGTAAGGGTTAGGGTTAGGGTTAGGGTTAGGATTAGGGGACGGGGACGGTTTAGGGGACAGGTTAGGGTACGACAACGGTTTAGGGTGAGCGTACGTGTTAGGGTACGGGTTAGTTTTAGCGTAAGTTTAGGATTAGGGGACGGGTTAGGATAAGTCTTCGGGTAAGGGTTAGGGTTAGGGTTAGGGTTAGGGTTAAGGTTAGGGGACGGGGACGTTTTAGGAGACAGGTTAGGGTACGACAAGGATCTAGGTTGAGCGTACGTGTTAGGGTATGGGTTAGTGTTAGTTAACGGGTTAGGATTAGGGGACGGATTAGGGTAAGGCTTCGGGTAAGGGTTATGGTTAGGGTTAGGTTTAGGGTTAGGGGTAGGGTTAGGGGACGGGAACGGTTTAGGGGACAGGTTAGGGCACGACAAGGGTTTAGGGTGAGCGTACATGTTAGGATATGGGTTAGTGTTAGCGTACGGGTTAGGATTAGGGGACGGGTTATGGTAAGGCTTCGGGTAAGGGTTAGGGTTAGGGTTAGGTTTAGGGTTTGGGTTAGGGTTAGGGGATGGGCACGGTTTAGGGGACAGGTTAGGGTATGACAACGGTTTAGGGTGAGCGTACGTGTTAGGGTACGGGTTAGTGTTAGTGTACGGGTTAGGATTAGGGGACAGGTTAGGGTAAGCCTTCGGGTAAGGGCTAGGTTTAGGGTAAGGGTTAGGGTTAGGGGATGGGGACGTTTTAGGGGACAGGTTAGGGTACGACAATGGTTTAGGGTGATCGTACGTTTTAGGGTATGGGTTAGTGTTAGCGTACGGGTTACGATTAGGGGACGGGTTATTGTAAGGCTTCGGGTAAGGTTTAGGTTTAGGGTTAGTGTTAGGGTTAGGGTTAGGTTTAGGTGATGGCGATGGTTTAGGGGACAGTTTAGGGTACGACAACGGTTTAGCCTGAGTGTACGTGTTAGAGTATGGGTTAGTTTTAGCGTACGGGTGAGAACTCGGGGACGGGTTAGGGTAAGGCTTCGTGTAAGGGTTAGGGTTAGGGTTAGGGTTAGGTTTAGTGTTAGGGGATGGGGACGGTTTAGGGGACAGGTTAGGGTACGACAACGGTTTAGGGTGAGGGTACGTGTTAGGGTACGAGTTAGTGTTAGGTTACGGGTTAGGATTAGGAGACTGGTTAGGGTAAGGCTTCGGGTAAGTGTTAGCGTTAGGGTTAGAGTTAGGATTAGGCGACGGGGATGGTTTAGGGGACAGGTTTGTGTACGACAACAGTTTAGGGTGAGCGTACGTGTTAGGGTACGGGTTAGTGTTAGCATACGGGTTAGGATTAGGGGAGGGGTTAGGTTAAGGTTTCGGGTAAGGTTTAGGGTTAGGGTTAGGGTTAAGGGACGGGGACGGTTTAGGGGACTGGTTAGGGTACGACAACGGTTTTGGGTGAGCGTACGTGTTAGTGTACGAGTTAGTGTTAGCGTACGGGTTAGGAATAGGGGACGGGTTAGGGTAAGGTTTCGGGTAAGGGTTAGTTTTAGGGTTAGGGTTAGGGTTAGGGTTACGTGATGGGGACGGTTTAGGGGACTGGTTAGGGTACGACAACGATTTAGGGTGAGCGTACGTGTTAGGGTACTGGTTAGTGTTAGTGTACGGGTTAGGATTAGGGGACGGGTTAGGGTAAGGCTTCGGGTAAGGGTTAGGGTTAGTGTTAGGGTTAGGGGACGGGGACGGTTTAGGGGACAGGTTAGGGTACGACAAATGTTTAGGGTGAGCGTACGTGTTAGGGTACGGGTTAGTGTTAGCGTACGGGTTAGGATTAGGGGACGGGTTAGCGTAAGGCTTCGGGTAAGGGTTCGGGTTAGGGTTAGGGTTAGGGTTAGGGTTAGGGGACGGTTACGGTTTAGGCGAAAGGTTAGTGTACGACAACGGTTTAGGGTGAGCGTAAGTGTTAGGGTACTCTTTAGTGTTATCGTACGGGTTAGGAATAGTGGACGGGTTAGAGTAAGGCTTCGGGTAAGGGTTAGGGTTAGGGTTAGGGTTAGGGTTAGGGGACGGGCACGGTTTAGGGGACAGGTTCGGGTACGACAACGGTTTAGCGTGAGCGTACGTGTTAGGGTACGGGTTAGTGTTAGCGTACGGGTTAGGTTTAGGGGACGGTTTACGGTAAGGCTTCGGATATGGGTTAGGGTTATGGTTAGGAATAGGGTTAGGGTTAGGGGATGGGGATGGTTTAGGGGACAGGTTATGGTACGACAACGGTTTAGGGTGAGTGTAAGTGTTAGGGTACGGGTTAGTGTTAGCGTACGGGTTAGGATTAAGGGACGGGTTAGGTTAAGGCTTCAGGTAAGGGTTAGGGTTAGAGTTAGGGTTAGGGTTAGGGTTAGGGTTCGGCGATCGTTTAGGGGACAGGTTAGGGTACGACAACTGTTTAGGGTGAGTGTACGTGTTAGGGTACAGGTTATTGTTAGCGTACGGGTTAGGATTAGGGGACGGGTTAGTGTAAGGCTTCGAGGAAGGGTTAGCGTTAGGGTTAGGTTTAGGTTTAGAGTTACGGGACGGGGACGGTTTAGGGGTCATGTTAGGGTACGACAACGCTTTAGGGTGAGCGTACGTGTTAGGGTACGGGTTAGTGTTAGCGTACGGGTTAGGATTACGGGACGAGTTAGCGTAAGTCTTCAGGTAACGATTAGGGTTAGGGTTAGGGTTAGGCTTAGGGGACGGGGACGGTTTATGGGACAGGTTAGAGTACGACAACGGTTTAGGGTGAGCGTACGTGTTAGGCTACGGGTTAGTGTTAGCGTACGGGTTAGGATTAGGGGACGGGTTAGTGTAAGGCTTCGGGTAAGGGTTAGGGTTAGGGTTAGGGTTTGGGGACGGGGACGGGGACGGTTTAGGGGACAGGTTAGGGTACGACAACGGTTTAGGGTGAGTGTAAGTGTTAGGGTACTTGTTATGGTTAGCGTACGGGTTAGGATTAGGGGACGGTTTAGAGTAAGGCTTCGGGTAAGGTTTAGGGTTAGGGTTAGGGTTAGGGTTAGGGGACGGGGACGGTTTAGGGGACAGGTTAGTGTATGACAACAGTTTAGGGTGAGCGTACGTGTTAGGGTATGGGTTAGTGTTAGCGTACGGGTTAGGCTTATGGGACGGGTTAAGGTAAGGCTTCGGGTAAGGGTTAGGGTTAGGGTTAGGGTTAGGGTTAGGGGACGGGGACGGTTTAGGGGACAGGTTATGGTAAGACAACGTTTTAGGGTGAGCGTACGTGTTAGGGTACGTGTTAGTGTTAGCGTACCGGTTAGGATTAGGGGACAGGTTAGGGTAAGGCTTCGGGTAAGGGTTAGGGTTAGGGTTAGGGATAGGGGATGGGGATGGTTTAGGGTACAGGTTAGGGTGCGACAATGATTTGGGGTGAGCGTAAGTGTTAGGGTACGGGTTAGGGTTAGCATACGGGTTAGGATTAGGGGATGGGTTAGTGTAAGGCTTCGGGTAAGGGTTAGGGTTAGGGTTAATGTTAGGGTTAGCGGATGGGGACGGTTTAGGGGACAGGTTCGAGTACGACAATGGATTAGGGTGAGCGTACGTGTTAGGGTACGGGTTAGTGTTAGGTTACGGTTTAGGTTTAGGGGACGGTTTAGGGTAAGGCTTCGGGTAAGGGTTAGGGTTAGGGTTAGGATTAGGGTTAGGGTTAGCGGACAGGGATGGTTTAGGGGACAGGTTAGGGTACGACAAAGGTGTAGGGTGAGCGTACATGTTAGGGTACAGGTTAGTGTAAGCGTACGGGTTACGATTAAGGGACGGATTAGGGTAAGGCTTCAGGTAAGGGTTAGGGTTAGGGTTAGGGTTAGGGTTAGGGGACGGCGACGGTTTAGGGGACAGGTTAGGGTACGACAACTGTTTAGGGTGAGTGTACGTGTTAGGGTACGGATTAGTGTTAGCGTACGGGTTAGGATTACGGGACGGGTTAGGGTAAGGCTTCGGGTAAGGGTTAGGTTTAGGGTTAGGGTTAGTGTTAGGGTTAGGGGACGGGGACGGTTTAGGGGACAGGTTAGGGTATGAAAAAGATTTAGGCTGAGGGTACGTGTTAGGGTACGGGTTAGTGTTAGCGTACGGGTTAGGATTAGGGGACGGGTTAGGGTAAGGCTTCGTGTAAGGTTTCGGGTTACGGTTAGGGTTCGGGTTAGGGTTAGGGGACGGTGACGGTTTAGGGGACAGGTTAGGGTACGACAACGGTTTAGGGTGAGCGTAAGTGTTAGGGTACGGGTTAGTGTTAGCGTACGGGTTAGGATTAGGGGACGGGTTAGTGTAAGGCTTCGGGTAAGGGTTAGGGTTAGGGTTAGGGTTAGGGTTAGGGGACGGGGACGGTTTAGGGGACAGTTTAGTGTACGACAACGGTTTAGGGTGAGCGTACGTGTGAGGGTACAGGTTAGTGTTAGCGTACGGGTTAGGATTAGGGGACGGGTTAGAGTAAGGCTTCGGGTAAGGGTTAGGGTTAGGGTTAGGGTTAGGGTTAAGGTTAGGGGACGGGGATGGTTTAGGGTTAAGGTTAGTGTACGACAACGGTTTAGGGTGAGCATACGTGTTAGGGTATGTGTTAGTGTTAGCGTACGGGTTAGGCTTATGGGACGGGTTAGGGTAAGGCTTCGGGTAAGGGTTAGGGTTAGGGTTAGGGTTAGGGTTAGGGTTAGGGGACGGGGACGGTTTAGGGGACAGGTTATGGTACGACAACGTTTTAGGGTGAGCGTACGTGTTAGGGTACGTGTTAGTGTTAGCGTACCGGTTAGGATTATGGGACGGGTTAGGGTAAGGCTTCGGGTAAGTGTTTGGGTTAGGGTTATGGTTAGTGTTAGGGGATGGGGACGGTTTAGGGGACAGGTTAGGGTACGACAACGGTTTAGGTTGAGCGTACGTGTTAGGGTACGGGTTAGTGTTAGCGTACGGGTTAGATTTAGGGGACAGGTTAGGGTAAGGCTTCGGGTAAGGGTTAGGTTTAGGGTTAGGGTTAGGGGACGGGGACCGTTAAGGGGACAGGTTAGGGTATGACAACGGTTTAGGGTGAGTGTACGTGTTAGGGTACGGGTTAGTGTTAGACTACGGGTTAGGATTAGGGGACGGGTTAGGGTAAGGCTTCGGGTAAGGGTTAGGGTTAGGGTTAGGGTTAGGGGACAGGGACGGTTTAGGGGACAGGTTAGGGTACGACAATGGTTTAGGGTGAGCATACGTGTTAGGGTACGGGTTAGTGTTAGCCTACGGGTTAGGATTAGGGGATGGGTTAGTGTAAGGCTTCGGGTAAGGGTTAGGGTTAGGGTTAGGTTTAGGGTTAGGTGACGGGGACGGGGACGGTTGAGGGGACAGGTTAGTGTACGACAACGGTTTAGGGTGAGCGTACGTGTTATGGTACGGGTTAGAGTTAGCATACGGGTTAGGATTAGGGGACGGGTTAGGGTAAGGCTTCGGGTAAGGGTTAGGGTTAGGGTTAGGGTTAGGGTTAGGGTTAGGGGATGGGGACGGTTTAGGGCAGAGTTTAGGGTACGACAACGGTTTAGGGTGAGCGTACGTGTTAGTGTACGTTTTAGTGTTAGCGTACGGTTTAGGATTAGGGGACGGGTTAGGGTAAGGCTTTGGTTAAGGGTTAGGTTTAGGGTTAGTGTAACGGTTAGGGGACGGGGACGGTTTAGGGGACAGGTTAGGGTATGACAAATGTTTAGGGTGAGCGTACGTGTTAGGGTACGGGTTAGTGTTAGCGTACGGTTTAGGATTAGGGGACGGGTGAGTGTAAGGCTTCGGGTAAGGTTTAGGGTTTTGGTTAGGGTGAGGGTTAGGGTTAGGGAATGGGGACGGTTTAGGGGAAAGGTTAGGGTACGACAACGGTTTCGGGTGAGCGTACGTGTTAGGGTACAGGTTAGAGTAAGCATATGGGTTAGGATTAGGGGACGGTTTAGGGTAAGGCTTCGGGTAAGGGTTAGGGTTAGGGTTAGGGTTAGGGTTAGGGTTAGGGGACGGGGACGGTTTATGGGACAGGTTAGGGTACAACAACTGTTTTGGGTGAGCGTACGTGTTAGGGTATGGATTAGTGTTAGCGTTCGGATAAGGATTAGGGGACGGGTTAGGGTAAGGCTTCGGGTAAGGTTTAGGGTT
Source organism: Phocoena phocoena (assembly GCF_963924675.1). Classification (NCBI taxonomy): domain Eukaryota; kingdom Metazoa; phylum Chordata; class Mammalia; order Artiodactyla; family Phocoenidae; genus Phocoena; species Phocoena phocoena. The sequence continues at coordinate 104,332 of NW_027077592.1, read as the reverse complement.
AGGGTTAGGGTTAGGGTTAGAGGACGGGGACGGTTTAGGTGACAGGTTAGAGTACGACAACGGTTTAGGGTGACCGTACATGTTAGGGTACGGGTTACTGTTAGCGTACGGGTTAGGAATAGGGGACGGGTTAGTTTAAGGCTTCTGGTAATTCTTAGGGTTAGGGTTAGGGGACGGGGACGGTTTAGGGGACAGGTCCGGGTACGACAACGGTTTTGGGTGAGCGTACGTGTTAGGGTACGGGTTACTGTTAGCGTACGGGTTAGGTTTAGGTGATGGTTTACGGTAAGGCTTCGGATAAGAGTTAGGGTTAGGGTTAGGATTAGGGTTAGTGTTAGGGGACGGGGATGGTTTAGGGGACAGGTTAGGGTACGACAACGGTTTAGGGTGAGCGTACGTGTTAGGGTATGGGTTAGTGTTAGCGTACGGGTTAGGATTAAGGGATGGGTTAGGTTAAGGCTTCAGGTAAGGGTTAGGGTTAGGGTTTGGGTTAGGGTTAGCGTTAGGGGACGGCGAAGGTTTAGGGGACAGGTTAGGCTACGACAACGGTTTAGGGTGAGCGTACGTGTTAGGGTACGGGTTATTATTAGCGTACGGGTTAGGATTAGGGGACGGGTTAGTGTAAGGCTTCGGGTAAGGGTTAGCGTTAGGGTTAGGATTAGGGTTAGGGTTAGGGGACGGGGACGGTTTAGGGGACACCTTAGGGTAAGACAACGGTTTAGGGTGAGCGTACGTGTTAGGGTACGGGTTAGTGTTAGCGTACGGGTTAGGATTACGGGACGAGTTATCGTAAGGCTTCAGGTAAGGATTAGGGTCAGGTTTAGTGTTAGGGTTAGTGTTAGGGGACGGGGACGGTTTAGGGGATAGGTTAGGGTACGACAAAGGTTTAGGGTGAGCGTACGTGTTAGGCTATGTGTTAGTGTTAGCATACCGGTTAGGATTAGGGGACGGGTTAGGGTAAGGCTTTGGGTAAGGTTTAGGGTTAGTGTTAGGGTTAGGGTTAGGGGATGGGGACGGTTTAGGGGACAGGTTAGGGTACGACAACGGTTTAGGGTGAGCGTACGTGTTAGGGTACTGGTTATGGTTAGCGTACGGGTTAGGATTAGGGGATGGGTTAGAGTAAGGCTTCGGTTAAGGGTTAGGGTTAGGGTTAGGGTTAGGTTTAGGGGACGGGGACGGTTTAGGGGACAGGTTATGGTACGACAACGTTTTCGGGTGAGCGTACGTGTTAGGGTACGTGTTAGTGTTAGCGTACCGGTTAGGATTAGTGGACGGGTTAGGGTAAGGCTTCGGGTAAGGGTTAGGGTTAGGTTTAGGGTTAGGGATAGGGGACTGGGATGGTTTAGGGTACAGGTTAGGGTACGACAATGGTTTAGTGTGAGCGTACGTGTTAGGGTACGGGTTAGGGTTAGCGTACGAGTTAGGATTAGGGGATGGGTTAGTGTAAGGCTTCGGGTAAGGGTTAGGGTTAGGGTTAGGGTTAGGGTTAGGGTTAGGGGACGGGGAAGGTTTAGGGGACAGGTTAGTGTACGACAACGGTTTAGGGTGAGCGTACTTGCTAGGGTACTGGTTAGTGTTAGCGTACGGGTTAGGATTAGGGGACGGGTTAGGGTAAGGCTTCGGGTAAGGATTAGCGTTAGCGTTACGGTTAGCGTTAGGGGACGGGGACGGGGACGGTTTATGGGACAGGTTAGGGTACGAAAACGGTTTAGGGTGAGCGTACGTGTTAGTGTACGGGTTAGTGTTAGCGTACGGGTTAGGATTACGGGACGGGTTAGGGTAAGGCTTCAGGTAAGGATTAGGGTTAGGGTTAGGGTTAGGGTTAGGGTTAGGGGACGGGGACGGTTTAGGGGACAGGTTAGTGTACGACAAAGTTTTAGGCTGAGTGTACGTGTTAGGGTACGGGTTACTGTTAGCGTACGGGTTAGGATTAGGGGACGGGTTAGGGTAAGGCTTCGGGTAAGGGTTAGGGTTAGGTTTAGGGTTAGGGTTAGGGTTAGGGGATGGGGACGGATTAAGGGAGAGGTTAGGGTACGACAACGTTTTAGGGTGAGCGTAAGTGTTAGGGTACGGGTTCGTGTTAGCGTACGCTTTAGGATTAGGGGACGGGTTAGTGTAAGTCTTTGGGTAAGGGTTAGGGTTAGGGTTAGTGTTAGGGTTAGGGGACGGGGACGGTTTAGGGGACAGGTTAGGGTACGACAAATGTTTAGGGTGAGCGTACGTGTTAGGGTATGGGTTAGTGTTAGCGTACGGCTTAGGATTAGGGGACGGGTTAGGGTAAGGCTTCGGGTAAGCGTTCGGTTAGGGTTAGGGTTAGGCTTAGGGTTAGGGGACGGTGACGGTTTAGGGGACAGGTTAGGGTACGACAACGGTTTAGGGTGAGCGTACGTGTTAGGGTACGGGTTAGTGTTAGCGTACGGGTTAGGATTAAGGGACGGGTTAGGTTAAGGCTTCAGGTAAGGTTTAGGGTTAGGGTTAGGTTTAGGGTTAGTGTTAGGGGACGGCGACGGTTTAGGGCCTAGGTTAGGGTACGACAACGGTTTAGGGTGAGCGTACGTGTTAGGGTACGGGTTATTATTAGCGTACGGGTTAGGATTAGGGGACGGGTTAGTGTAAGGCTTCGGGTAAGGGTTAGCGTTAGGGTTAGGTTTAGGGTTAAGGTTAGGTGACGGGGACGGTTTAGGGGATATCTTAGTGTAAGACAACGGTTTAGGGTGAGCGTACGTGTTAGGGTACGGGTTAGTGTTAGCGTACGGGTTAGGATTAGGGGACGGGTTAGGGTAAGGCTTCGGGTAAGGGTTAGGGTTAGGGTTAGGGTTAGGGTTAGGGGACGGGGACGGTTTAGGGGACATGTTAGGGTACGACAACGGTTTAGGGTGAGCGTACGTGTTAGGGTACTGGTTATGGTTAGCGTACGGGTTAGGATTAGGGGACGGGTTAGAGTAAGGCTTCGGGTAAGGGTTAGGGTTAGGGTTAGGGTTAGGGATAGGGGACGGTGATGGTTTAGGGTACAGGTTAGGGTACGACAATGGTTTAGGTTGAGCGTACGTGTTAGGGTACGGGTTAGGGTTAGCGTACGGGTTAGGATTAGGGGATGGGTTAGTGTAAGGTTTCGGGTAAGGGTTACGGTTAGGGTTAGTGTTAGGGTTAGGGTTAGGGGATGGGGACGGTTTAGGGGACAGGTTAGGGTACGACAACGGTTTAGGGTGAGCGTACGTGTTAGGCTATGGGTTAGTGTTAGCGTACAGGTTAGGATTAGGGGACGGGTTAGTGTAAGGCTTCGGGTAAGGGTTAGGGTTAGGGTTAGGGGACGGGGACGGTTTAGGGGACAGGTTCGGGTACGACAACGTATAGGGTGAGCGTACCTGTTAGGGTACGGGTTAGTGTTAGCGTACGGGTTAGGTTTAGGGGACCATTTAGGGTAAGGCTTCGGATAAGGTTTAGGGTTAGGGTTAGGATTAGGGTTAGGATTAGGGGACGGGGATGGTTTAGGGGACAGGTTAGGGTACGACAACGGTTGTGGTGAGCGTACGTGTTAGGGTACGGGTTAGTGTTAGCGTACGGGTTAGGATTAAGGGACGGGTTAGGTTAAGGCTTCAGGTAAGGGTTAGGGTTAGAGTTAGGTTTAGGGTTAGGGTTAGGGGACGGGGACGGTTTAGGGGACAGGTTAGGGTACGAAAACGCTTTAGGGTGAGCGTACGTGTTAGGGTACGGGTTAGTGTTAGCGTACGGGTTAGGATTAGGGGACGGGTTAGGGTAAGGCTTCGGGTAAGGGTTAGTGTTAGAGTTAGGGTTAGGGTTAGGGGACGGGGACGGTTTAGGGGACATGTTAGGGTACGACAACGGTTTAGGGTGAGCGTACGTGTTAGGGTACGTGTTAGTGGTAGCGTACGGCTTAGGATTAGAGGACGGGTTAGGGTAAGGCTTCTGGTAAGGGTTAGGATTAGGGTTAGGGTTAGGGTTAGGGTTAGGAGACGGGGACGGTTTAGGGGACAGGTTAGTGTACGACAACGGTTTAGGGTGTGCGTATGTGTTAGGGTACGGTTTAGTGTTAGCGTACGGGTTAGGATTAGGGGACGTGTTACTGTAAGGCTTCGGGTAAGGGTTAGGGTTAGGGTTAGGGTTAGGGTTAGGGTTAGGGTTAGGGGACGGGCACGGTTTAGGGGACAGGTTAGTGTACGACAACGGTTTAGCGTGAGCGTAAGTGTTAGGGTAGGGTTTAGTGTTAGCCTACGGGTTAGGATTAGGGGACGGGTTAGGGTAAGGCTTCGGGTAAGGGTTAGGGTTAGGGTTAGGGTTAGGGGACGGGGACGGTTTAGGGGAGAGGTTAGGGTACGACAACGGTTTAGGGTGAGCATACGTGTTAGGGTACAGGTTAGTGTTAGCCTACGGGTTAGGATTAGGGGACGGGTTAGGGTAAGGCTTCGGGTAAGGGTTAGGATTAGGGTTAGGGTTAGGGTTAGGGAACGGGGACGGGGACGGTTTAGGGGACAGGTTAGTGTACGACAACGGTTTAGGGTGAGCGTACGTGTTAGGGTACGGGTTAGTGTTATCGTACGGGTTAGGATTAGGGGAGGGGTTATGGTAAGGCTTCGGGTAAGGGTTAGGGTCAGTGTTAGGGTTAGGGTTAGGGTTAGGGGATGGGGACGGTTTAGGGGAGATGTTAGGGTATGTCAACGGTTTAGGGTGAGCGTACGTGTTAGTGTACACGTTAGTGTTAGCGTACGGTTTAGGGTTAGGGGACGGGTTAGGGTAAGGCTTTGGTTAAGGGTTAGGGTTAGGGTTAGTGTTAGGGTTAGGGGATGGGGACGGTTTAGGGGACAGGTTAGGGTACGACAAATGTTTAGGCTGAGCATACGTGTTAGGGTACGGGTTAGTGTTAGCGTACGGGTTAGGATTAGGGGACGGGTTAGGGTAAGGCTTCGGGTAAGGGTTAGGGTTAGGGTTAGGGTTAGGGGATGGGGACGGTTTAGGGGACAGGTTAGGGTACGACAACGGTTTAGGGTGAGCGTACGTGTTAGAGTACAGGTTAGTGTTAGCGTACGGGTTAGGATTAGGGGACGGGTTAGCGTAAGGCTTCGGGTAAGGGTTAGGGTTAGGGTTAGGGTTAGGGGACGGGGAGGTTTTAGGGGACAGGTTAGTGTACGACAACGGTTTAGGGTGAGCATACGTGTTAGGGTATGGGTTAGTGTTAGCCTACGGGTTAGGATTAGGGGACGGGTTAGGATAAGGCTTCGGGTAAGGGTTAGGGTTAGAGTTAGGGTTAGGGTTAGGGGACGGGGACGGGGACGGTTTAGGGGACAAGTTAGTGTACGACAACGGTTTAGGGTGAGCGTATGTGTTAGGGTACGCTTTAGTGTTAGCGTACGGGTTCGGGTTTGGAGACGGGTTAGGGTAAGGCTTCGGGTAAGGTTTAGGGTTAGGGTTAGGGTTAGGGTTAGGGGACGGGTACGGTTTAGGGGACACCATAGGGTAAGACAACGGTTTAGGGTGAGCGTACGTGTTAGGGTACGGGTTAGTGTTAGCGTACGGGTTAGGATTACGGGACGAGTTAGCGTAAGGCTTCAGGTAAGGATTAGGGTTAGGGTTAGGGTTAGGGGACGGGGACGGTTTAAGGGACAGGTTAGGGTACGACAACGGTTTAGGGTGAGCGTACGTGTTAGGCTATGGGTTAGTGTTAGCGTACGGGTTAGGATTAGGGGACGGGTTAGGGTAAGGCTTCAGGTAAGGGTTAGGGTTAGGGTTAGGGTTAGGGTTAGGGGACGGGGACGGTTTAGGGGACAGGTTAGGGTATGACAACGGTTTAGGGTGAGCGTACGTGTTAGGGTACTGGTTATGGTTAGCATACGTGTTAGGATTAGGGGACGGGTTAGAATAAGGCTTTGGGTAAGGGTTAGGGTTAGGGTTAGGGTTAGGGTTAGGGGACGGGGACGGTTTAGGGGACAGGTTAGTGTACGATAAGGGTTTAGGGTGAGCGTACGTGTTAGGGTATGGGTTAGTGTTAGCGTACGGGTTAGGCTTATGGGACGGGTTAGGGTAAGGCTTCGGGTAAGGGTTAGGGTTAGGGTTAGGGTTAGGGTTAGGTGACGGGGACGGTTTAGGGGATAGGTTAGGGTACGACAACGGTTTAGGGTGAGCGTACGTGTTAGGGTATTTGTTAGTGTTAGCGTACGGGTTAGGCTTATGGGACAGGTTAGGGTAAGGCTTCGGGTAAGGGTTAGGTTTAGGGTTAGGGTTAGGGTTAGGGATAGGGGACGGGGATGGTTTAGGGTACAGGTTAGGGTACGAAAATGGTTTAGGGTAAGCATACGTGTTAGGGTACAGGTTAGTGTTAGCGTACGGGTTAGGATTATAGGACGGGCTAGGGTAAGGATTCGGGTAAGGTTTAGGTTTAGGGTTAGGGTTAGGGTTAGGAGACGGGGAAGGTTTAGGGGACAGGTTAGTGTACAACAACGGTTTAGGGTGAGCGTATATGTTAGGGTACGGTTTAGTGTTAGTGTACGGGTTAGGATTAGGGGACGGGTTACGGTAAGGCTTCGGGTAAGGGTTAGGGTTAGGGTTAGGGTTAGGGTTAGGGTTAGGGGACGGGGAAGGTTTAGGGGACAGGTTAGGGTACGACAACGGTTTACGGTGAGCGTACGTGTTACGGTACGGTTTAGTGTTAGCGTACGGGTTAAGATTAGGGGATGGGTTAGGGTAAGGCTTCAGGTAAGGGTTAGGTTTAGGGTTAGGGTTAGGGGATGGGGACGGTTTAGGGGACAGGTTAGGGTACGACAACGGTTTACGGTGAGCGTACGTGTTAGGCTATGGGTTAGTGTTAGCGTACGGGTTAGGATTAGGGCACGGGTTAGGGTAAGGCTTCGGGTAAGTGTTAGTGTTAGGGTTAGGGTTAGGGTTAGGGGAAGGGGAAGGTTTAGGGGACAGGTTAGGGTACGACAACGGTTTAGGGTGAGCGTACATGTTAGGGTACGTGTTAGTGGTAGCGTACGGGTTAGGATTAGAGGACGGGTTAGGGTAAGGCTTCTGGTAAGGGTTAGGATTAGGGTTAGGGTTAGGGTTAGGGTTAGGAGACGGGGACGGTTTAGGGGACAGGTTAGTGTACGAGAACGGTTTAGGGTGTGCATATGTGTTAGGGTACGGTTTAGTGTTAGCGTACGGGTTAGGATTAGGGGACGTGTTACTGTAAGGCTTCGGGTAACGGTTAGGGTTAGGGTTAGGGTTAGTGTTAGGGTTAGGGGACGGGGACGGTTTAGGGGACAGGTTAGTTTACGACAACGGTTTACGGTGAGGGTAAGTGTTAGGGTACGGTTTAGTGTTAGCGTACGGGTTAGGATTAGGGGACTGGTTAGGGTAAGGCTTCGGGTAAGGGTTAGGGTTAGGGTTAGGGTTAGGGGACGGGGACGGTTTAGGGGACAGGTTAGGGTACGACAACGGTTTAGGGTGAGCATACGTGTTAGGGTCCGGGTTAGTGTTAGCCTACGGGTTCGGATTAGGGGACGGGTTAGGGTAAGGCTTCGGGTAAGGTTTAGGGTTAGGGTTAGGTTTAGGGTTAGGGCAGGGGACGCGGACGGTTTAGGGGACAGGTTAGGGTACGACAAAGGTTTAGGGTGAGCGTACGTGTTAGTGTATGGGTTAGTGTTATCGTACGGGTTAGGATTAGGGGAGGGGTTAGGGTAAGGCTTCGGGTAAGGGTTAGGGTTAGGGTTAGGGTTAGGGTTAGGGGACGGGGAGGGTTTAGGGGACAGGTTACGGTACGACAACGGTTTACGGTGAGCGTACGTGTTAGTGTACGGGTTAGTGTTAGCGTACGGGTTAGGATTAGGGTACGGGTTAGGGTAAGGCTTCGGGTAAGGGTTAGGGTTAGGGTTAGGGTTAGGGGACGGGGACGGTTTAAGGGAGAGGTTAGGGTACGACAACGGTTTAGGTTGAGCATACGTGTTAGGGTACGGGTTAGTGTTAGCCTACGGGTTAGGATTAGGGGACGGGTTAGGGTAAGGCTTCGGGTAAGGGTTAGGATTAGGGTTAGGGTTAGGGTTATGGGACGGGGACGGGGACGGTTTAGGGGACAGGTTAGTGTACGACAACGGTTTAGGGTGAGCGTACGTGTTAGGGTACGGGTTAGTGTTATCGTACGGGTTAGGATTAGGGGAGGGGTTATGGTAAGGCTTCGGGTAAGGGTTAGGGTCAGTGTTAGGGTTAGGGTTAGGGTTAGGGGATGGGGACGGTTTAGGGGAGATGTAAGGGTACGTCAACGGTTTAGGGTGAGCGTACGTGTTAGGGTACGGGTTAGTGTTAGCGTACGGTTTAGGGTTAGGGGACGGGTTAGGGTAAGGCTTTGGTTAAGTGTTAGGGTTAGGGTTAGTGTTAGGGTTAGGGGACAGGGACGGTTTAGGGGACAGGTTAGTTTACGACAACGGTTTAGGGTGAGGGTAAGTGTTAGGGTACGGTTTAGTGTTAGCGTACGGGTTAGGATTAGGGGACTGGTTAGGGTAAGGCTTCGGGTAAGGGTTAGGGTTAGGGTTAGGGTTAGGGGACGGGGACGGTTTAGGGGACAGGTTAGGGTACGACAACGGTTTAGGGTGAGCATACGTGTTAGGGTCCGGGTTAGTGTTAGCCTACGGGTTCGGATTAGGGGACGGGTTAGGGTAAGCCTTCGGGTAAGGTTTAGGGTTAGGGTTAGGTTTAGGGTTAGGGCAGGGGACGCGGACGGTTTAGGGGACAGGTTAGGGTACGACAAAGGTTTAGGGTGAGCGTACGTGTTAGTGTACGGGTTAGTGTTATCGTACGGGTTAGGATTAGGGGAGGGGTTAGGGTAAGGCTTCGGGTAAGGGTTAGGGTTAGGGTTAGGGTTAGGGTTAGGGGACGCGGAGGGTTTAGGGGACAGGTTACGGTACGACAACGGTTTACGGTGAGCGTACGTGTTAGTATACGGGTTAGTGTTAGCGTACGGGTTAGGATTAGGGGACGGGTTAGGGTAAGGCTTCGGGTAAGGGTTAGGGTTAGGGTTAGGGTTAGTGTTAGGGTTAGGGAACGGGGACGGTTTAGGGGACAGGTTAGGGTACGACAACAGTTTAGGGTGAGCGTACGTGTTAGGGTACGGGTTAGTGTTATCGTACGGGTTAGGATTAGGGGAGGGGTTATGGTAAAGCTTCGGGTAAGGGTTAGGGTCAGTGTTAGGGTTAGGGTTAGGGTTAGGGGATGGGGACGGTTTAGGGGAGATGTAAGGGTACGTCAACGGTTTAGGGTGAGCGTACGTGTTAGGGTACGGGTTAGTGTTAGCGTACGGTTTAGGGTTAGGGGACGGGTTAGGGTAAGGCTTTGGTTAAGGGTTAGGGTTAGGGTTAGTGTTAGGGTTAGGGGATGGGGACGGTTTAGGGGACAGGTTAGGGTACGACAAATGTTTAGGCTGAGCGTACGTGTTAGGGTACGGGTTAGTGTTAGCGTACGGGTTAGGATTAGGGGACGGGTTAGGTTAAGGCTTCGGGTAAGGGTTAGGGTTAGGGTTAGGGTTAGGGGACGGGGAGGTTTTAGGGGACAGGTTAGTGTACGACAACGGTTTAGGGTGAGCATACGTGTTAGGGTATGGGTTAGTGTTAGCCTACGGGTTAGGATTAGGGGACGGGTTAGGATAAGGCTTCGGGTAAGGGTTAGGGTTAGGGTTAGGGTTAGGGGACGGGGATGGGGACGGTTTAGGGGACACCTTAGGGTAAGACAACGGTTTAGGGTGAGCGTACGTGTTAGGGTACGGGTTAGTGTTAGCGTACGGGTTAGGATTACGGGACGAGTTAGCGTAAGGCTTCAGGTAAGGATTAGGGTTAGGGTTAGGGTTAGGGGACGGGGACGGTTTAAGGGACAGGTTAGGGTACGACAACGGTTTAGGGTGAGCGTACGTGTTAGGGTACTGGTTATGGTTAGCATACGTGTTAGGATTAGGGGACGGGTTAGAATAAGGCTTCGGGTAAGGGTTAGGGTTAGGGTTAGGGTTAGGGTTAGGGGACGGGGACGGTTTAGGGGACAGGTTAGTGTACGATAAGGGTTTAGGGTGAGCGTACGTGTTAGGGTATGGGTTAGTGTTAGCGTACGGGTTAGACTTATGGGACGGGTTGGGGTAAGGCTTCGGGTAAGGGTTAGGGTTAGGGTTAGGGTTAGGGTTAGGTGACGGCGACGGTTTAGGGGACAGGTTAGGGTACGACAACGGTTTAGGGTGAGCGTACGTGTTAGGGTATTTGTTAGTGTTAGCGTACGGGTTAGGCTTATGGGACAGGTTAGGGTAAGGCTTCGGGTAAGTGTTAGGTTTAGGGTTAGGGTTAGGGTTAGGGATAGGGGACGGGGATGGTTTAGGGTACAGGTTAGGGTACGACAATGGTTTAGGGTAAGCATACGTGTTAGGGTACGGGTTAGTGTTAGCGTACGGGTTAGGATTATAGGACGGGCTAGGGTAAGGATTCGGGTAAGGTTTAGGTTTAGGGTTAGGGTTAGGGTTAGGAGACGGGGAAGGTTTAGGGGACAGGTTAGTGTACAACAACGGTTTAGGGTGAGCGTATATGTTAGGGTACGGTTTAGTGTTAGTGTACGGGTTAGGATTAGGGGACGGGTTACGGTAAGGCTTCGGGTAAGTGTTAGGGTTAGGTTTAGGGTTAGGGTTAGGGTTAGGAGACGGGGAAGGTTTAGGGGACAGGTTAGGGTACGACAACGGTTTACGGTGAGCGTACGTGTTACGGTACGGTTTAGTGTTAGCGTACGGGTTAGGATTAGGGGATGGGTTAGGGTAAGGCTTCAGGTAAGGGTTAGGTTTAGGGTTAGGGTTAGGGGATGGGGACGGTTTAGGGGACAGGTTAGGGTACGACAACGGTTTACGGTGAGCGTACGTGTTAGGCTATGGGTTAGTGTTAGCGTACGGGTTAGGATTAGGGCACGGGTTAGGGTAAGGCTTCGGGTAAGGGTTAGGGTTAGGGTTAGGATTAGGGTTAGGGGACGGGGAAGGTTTAGGGGACAGGTTAGGGTACGACAACGGTTTAGGGTGAGCGTACGTGTTAGGGTACGTGTTAGTGGTAGCGTACGGGTTAGGATTAGAGGACGGGTTAGGGTAAGGCTTCTGGTAAGGGTTAGGGTTAGGGTTAGGGTTAGGGTTAGTGTTAGGGTTAGGGGACGGGGACGGTTTAGGGGACAGGTTAGTTTACGACAACGGTTTAGGGTGAGGGTAAGTGTTAGGGTACGGTTTAGTGTTAGCGTACGGGTTAGGATTAGGGGACTGGTTAGGGTAAGGCTTCGGGTAAGGGTTAGGGTTAGGGTTAGGGTTAGGGGACGGGGACGGTTTAGGGGACAGGTTAGGGTACGACAACGGTTTAGGGTGAGCATACGTGTTAGGGTCCGGGTTAGTGTTAGCCTACGGGTTCGGATTAGGGGACGGGTTAGGGTAAGGCTTCGGGTAAGGTTTAGGGTTAGGGTTAGGTTTAGGGTTAGGGCAGGGGACGCGGACGGTTTAGGGGACAGGTTAGGGTACGACAAAGGTTTAGGGTGAGCGTACGTGTTAGTGTACGGGTTAGTGTTATCGTACGGGTTAGGATTAGGGGAGGGGTTAGGGTAAGGCTTCGGGTAAGGGTTAGGGTTAGGGTTAGGGTTAGGGTTAGGGGACGCGGAGGGTTTAGGGGACAGGTTACGGTACGACAACGGTTTACGGTGAGCGTACGTGTTAGTATACGGGTTAGTGTTAGCGTACGGGTTAGGATTAGGGGACGGGTTAGGGTAAGGCTTCGGGTAAGGGTTAGGGTTAGGGTTAGGGTTAGGGTTAGGGTTAGGGAACGGGGACGGTTTAGGGGACAGGTTAGGGTACGACAACAGTTTAGGGTGAGCGTAGGTGTTAGGGTATGGGTTAGAGTTAGCATACGGGTTAGGATTAGGGGACGAGTTAGGGTAATGCTTCGGGTAAGGGTTAGGGTTAGGGTTAGGGTTAGGGTTAGGGCTAGGGGACGGTGACAGTTTAGGGGACAGGTTAGGGTACGACATCGGTTTAGGGTGAGCGTACGTGTTAGGGTACGGGTTACTGTTAGCGTACGGGTTAGGATTAGGGAACGGGTTAGGATAAGGCTTCGGGTAAGGGTTAGGGTTAGAGTTAGGGTTAGGTGACGGGGACGGGGACGGTGTAGGGGACAGGTTAGGGTACGACAGCGGTTTAGGGTGAGCGTACGTGTTAGGGTACGGTTTAGTGTTAGCGTACGGGTTAGGATTAGGGGACATGTTAGGGTAAGGCTACGGGTAAGGGTTAGGTTTAGGGTTAGGGTTAGTGTTAGTGTTAGGGGACGGGGACGGTTTAGGGGACAGGTTAGGGCACGACAACGGTTTATGGTGAGCGTACGTGTTAGGCTACGGGTTAGTGTTAGCGTACGGGTTAGGATTAGGGGACGGGTTAGGGTAAGGCTTCGGGTAAGTGTTAGGTTTAGGGTTAGGGTTAGGGGACGGGGACGGTTTAGGGGACAGGTTAGGGTACGACAACAGTTTAGGGTGAGCGTACGTGTTAGGGTACGAGTTAGTGTTAGCGTACGTGTTAGTATTAGGGGACGGGTTAGGGTAAGGCTTCGGGTAAGGTTTAGGGTAAGGGTTAGGGTTAGGGTTAGGGGACGGGGACGGGGACGGTTTAGGGGACAGGTTAGTGTACAACAACGGTTTAGGGTGAGCGTACGTGTTAGGGTACGGGTTAGTGTTAGCGTACGGGTTAGGATTAGGGGACGGGTTAGGTTAAGGCTTCGGGTAAGGGTTAGGGTTAGGGTTAGGCTTAAGGTTAGGGGACGGGGACGGGGACGGTTTAGGGGACAGGTTAGTGTACAACAACGGTTTAGGGTGAGCGTACGTGTTAGGGTATGGGTTAGTGTTAGCGTACGGGTTAGGATTAGGGGACGGGTTAGGGTAAGGCTTCGGGTAAGGGTTAGGGTTAGGGCTAGGGTTAAGGTTAGGGTTAGGGGACGGGGACGGATTAGGGGACAGGTTAGGGTACGACAACGGTTTAGGGTGAGCGTACGTGTTACGGTACGCGTTAGTGTTAGCGTACGGGTTTTGATTAGGGGACGGGTTAGTGTAAGGCTTCGGGTAAGGGTTAGGGTCAGGGTTAGGGTTAGGGTTAGGGTTAGGGTTAGGGTTAGGGTACGGGGACGCTTTAGGGGACAGATTAGGGTACGACAATGGTTTAGGGTGAGCGTACGTGTTAGGGTACGGTTTAGTGTTAGCGTACGGTTTAGGATTAGGGGACGGGTTAATGTAAGTCTTCGGGTAAGTGTTAGGGTTAGGGTTAGGGTTAGGGGACGGGGACGGTTTAGGGGACAGGTTAGAGTACGACAACGGTTTACGGTGAGCGTACGTGTTAGGGTACGCGTTCGTGTTAGCGTACGGGTTAGGATTAGGGGACGGGTTAGTGTAAGGCTTCGGGTAAGTGTTAGGGTTAGGGTTAGGGTTAGGGTTAGGGTTAGGGGACGGGGACGGTTTAGGGGACAGGTTAGGGTACGACAACGGTTTAAGGTGAGCATACGTTTTAGGGTACGGGTTAGTGTTAGCCAAAGGGTTAGGATTAGCGGACGGGTTTGGGTAAGGCTTCGGGTAAGGGTTAGTGTTAGGGTTAGGGTTAGGGGACGGGGACGGGGACGGTTTAGGGGACAGGTTAGTGTAAGACAACGGTTTAGGGTGAGCGTACGTGTTAGGGTACGGGTTAGTGTTAGCGTACGGGTTAGGATTAAGGGACGGGTTAGGGTAAGGCTTTGGGTAAGGTTTAGGGTTAGGGTTATGGTTAGGGTTAGGGGACGGGGACGGTTTAGAGGACAGGTTAGGGTACGACAACGGTTTAGTGTGAGCGTACGTGTTAGGGTAAGGGTTAGTGTTAGCGTACGGGTTAGGATTAGGGGACGGGTTAGGGTAAGGCTTCGGGTAAGGGTTAGGGTTAGGGTTAGGGTTAGGGTTAGGGTTAGTGTTAGGGTTAGGGGACGGGGACGATTTAGGGGACAGGTTAGGGTACGACAACGGTTTAGGGTGAGCGTACGTGTTAGGGTATGGGTTAGAGTTAGCATGAGGGTTAGGATTAGGGGACGGTTTAGGGTAAGGCTTCGGGTTAGTGTTAGGGTTAGGGTTAGGGTTAGGGTTAGGGGACGGTGACGGTTTATGGGACAGGTTAGTGTACGACAACGGTTTAGGGTGAGCGTACGTGTTAGGGTAAGGGTTAGTGTTAGCGTACGGGTTAGGATTAGGGGACGGGTTAGGGTAAGGCTTCGGGTAAGGGTTAGGGTTAGGGTTAGGGTTAGGGTTAGGGGTTGGGGACGGTTTAGGGGACAGGTTAGGGTACGACAACGGTTTAGGGTGAGCGTACGTGTTAGGGTACGGGTTAGTGTTAGCGTACGGGTCAGGATTAGAGGACGTGTCAGGGTAAGGCTTCGGGTAAGTGTTAGGTTTAGGGTTAGGGTTAGGGTTAGGGTTAGGAGACGGGGACGGTTTAGGGGACAGGTTAGTGTACGACAACGGTTTAGGGTGTGCTTATGTGTTAGGGTACGGTTTAGTGTTAGCGTACGGGTTAGGTTTATGGGACTGCTTAGGGTAGTGCTTCGGGTAAGGGTTAGGGTTAGGGTTAGGGTTAGGGTTAGGGTTAGGGGACGGGGACAGCTTAGGGGACAGGTTATGGTACGACAACAGTTTATGATGAGCGTACGTGTTAGGCTATGGGTTAGTGTTAGCGTACGGGTTAGGATTAGGGGATGGGTTAGGGTAAGGCTTCGGGAAAGGGTTAGGGTTGGGTTAGGGTTAGGGTTAGGGGACGGGGACGGTTTAGGGGACAGGTTAGGGTACGACAACGGTTTAGGGTGAGCGTACGTGTTAGGGTACGGGTTAGTGTTAGCTGACGGGTTAGGATTAGGGGACGGGTTAGGGTAAGGCTTCCGGTAAGGTTTAGGGTTAGGGTTAGGGTTAGGGTTAGGGGACGGGGACGGGGACGGTTTATGGGACAGGCCAGTGTATGACAACGGTTTAGGGTGAGCGTACATGTTAGGGTACGGGTTAGTGTTAGCGTACGGGTTAGGATTATGGGACGGGTTAGGGTAAGGCTTCGGGTAAGGGTTAGGGTTAGGGTTAGGGTTAGGGGACGGGGACGGTTTAGGGGACAGGTTAGAGTACGACAACGGTTTAGGGTGAGCGTACGTGTTAGGGTACGTGTTAGTGTTAGCGTACGAGTTAGGATTAGGGGACGGTTTAGGGTAAGGCTTCGGATAAGGGTTAGGGTTAAGGTTAGGGTTAGGGTTAGGGTTAGGGAACGGGGACGGTTTAGGGGACAGGTTAGGGTACGACAACGGTTTAGCGTGAGCGTACGTGTTAGGGTACGGGTTCGTGTTAGCGTACGGGTTAGGATTAGGGGACGGGTTAGTGTAAGGCTTCGGGTAAGTGTTAGGGTTAGGGTTAGGGTTAGGGTTAGGGGACGGGGACGGTTTAGGGGACAGGTTAGGGTACGACAACGGTTTAAGGTGAGCATACGTGTTACGGTACGGGTTAGTGTTAGCCAACGGGTTAGGATTAGGGGACGGGTTAGGGTAAGGCTTCGGGTAAGGCTTAGGTTTAGGGTTAGGGTTAGGGTTAGGGTTAGGGGACGGGGACGGTTTAGGGGACAGGTTAGTGTACGACAACGGTTTAGGGTGAGCGTACGTGTTAGGGTACGGGTTAGTGTTAGCGTACGGGTTAGGATTAGGGGACGGGTTAGGGTAAGGCTTCGGGTAAGGGTTAGGGTTAGGGTTAGGGTTAGGGTTAGGGGACTGGGACGGTTTAGAGGACAGGTTAGGGTACGACAACGGTTTAGGGTGAGCGTACGTGTTAGGGTACGGGTTAGTGTTAGCGTACGGGTTAGGATTAGAGGACGTGTTAGGGTAAGGCTTCGGGTAAGTGTTAGGGTTAGGGTTAGGGTTAGGGTTAGGGTTAGGAGACGGGGACGGTTTAGGGGACAGGTTAGTGTACGACAACGGTTTAGGGTGTGCGTATGTGTTAGGGTACGGTTTAGTGTTAGCGTACAGGTTAGGATTAGGGGACGGGTTAGGGTAAGGCTTCGGGTAAGGGTTAGGGTTAGGGTTAGGGTTAGGGTTAGGGTTAGGGGACGGGGACGGTTTAGGGGACAGGTTATGGTACGACAACGGTTTATGATGAGCGTACGTGTTAGGCTATGAGTTAGTGTTAGCGTACGGGTTAGGATTAGGAGATGGGTTAGTGTAAGTCTTCGGGAAAGGGTTAGGGTTAGGGTTAGGGTTAGGGTTAGGGGACGGGTACAGTTTAGGGGACAGGTTAGGGAACGAAAACGGCTTAGGGTGAGCGTACGTGTTAGGGTACGGGTTAGTGTTAGCTGACGGGTTAGGATTAGGGGACGGGTTAGGGTAAGGCTTAGGGTTAGGGTTAGGGTTAAAGTTAGGGTTACGGTTAGGGGATGGGGACGGTTTAGGGGACAGGTTAGGGTACGACAACGGTTTAGGGTTAGCGTACGTGTTAGGGTACGGGTTAATGTTAGCGTACGGGTTAGGATTAGAGGACGTGTTAGGGTAAGGCTTCGGGTAAGGGTTAGGGTTAGGGTTAGGGTTATGGTTAGGGTTAGGTGACGGGGACGGTTTAGGGGACAGGTTAGTGTACATCAACGGTTTAGGGTGTGTGTATGTGTTAGGGTACGGTTTAGTGTTAGCGTACGGGTTAGGATTAGGGGACGGGTTAGAGTAAGGCTTCGGGTAAGGGTTAGGGTTAGGGTTAGGGTTAGGGTTAGGGGACGGGGACGTTTTAGGGGACAGGTTAGAGTACGACAACGGTTTAGGGTGAGCGTAAGTGTTAGGGTACGAGTTAGTGTTATCGTATGGGTTAGGATTAGGGGACGGGTTACTGTAAGGCTTCGGGTAAGTGTTAGGGTTATGGTTAGGGTTAGGGTCAGGGTTAGGGGACGGGGACGGTTTAGGGGACAGGTTAGGTTACGACAACGGTTTAGGATGAGCGTACTTGTTAGGGTACGGGATAGTGTTAGCGTAAGGGTTAGGATTAGGTGACGGGTTAGGGTAAGGCTTCGGGTAAGGGTTAGGGTTAGGGTTAGGGTTAGGGTTAGGGTTAGGGAACGGGGAAGGTTTGGGGACAGTTTAGGGTACGACAACGGTTTAGGGTGAGCGTACGTGTTAGGGTACGGGTTAGAGTTAGCATACGGGTTCGGATTAGGGGACGGTTTAGGGTAAGGCTTCGGGTAAGAGTTCGGGTTAGGGTTAGGGTTAGGTTTACGGTTAGGGGACGGTGACGGTTTAGGGGACAGGTTAGGGTACGACAACGGTTTAGGGTGAGCGTACGTGTTAGGGTACGGGTTAGTGTTAGCGTACAGGTTAGGATTAGAGGACGTGTTAGGGTAAGGCTTCGGGTAAGGGTTAGGGTTAGGGTTAGGGTTAGGGTTAGGGTTAGGAGACGGGGACGGTTTAGGGGACAGGTTAGTGTACGACTACGGTTTAGGGTGTGCGTATGTGTTAGGGTACGGTTTAGTGTTAGCGTACGGGTTAGGATTAGGGGACGGGTTAGGGTAAGGCTTCGGGTAAGGGATAGGGTTAGGGTTAGGGTTAGGGTTAGGGTTAGGGGACGGGGACCGTTTAGGGGACAGGTTATGGTACGATAACGGTTTAGGGTGAGCGTACGTGTTAGGGTAAGTGTTAGGGTTAGCGTACGGGTTAGGATTAGGGGATGGGTTAGTGTAAGGCTTCGGGTAAAAGTTAGGGTTAGGGTTAGGGTTAGGGATAGGGGACGGGGATGGTTTAGGGTACTGGTTAGGGTACGACAATGGTTTAGGGTGAGCGTAAGTGTTAGGGTACGGGTTAGGGTTAGCGTACGGGTTAGGATTAGGGGATGGGTTAGAGTAAGGCTTCGGGTAAGGGTTAGGGTTAGGGTTAGGGTTAGGGTTAGGGTTAGGGGACGGCGACGGTTTAGGGGACAGGTTAGGGTACGACAACGGTTAAGGGTGAGCGTACGTGTTAGGGTTAGGGTTAGTGTTAGCGTACGGGTTAGGATTGGGGACGGGTTAGGGTAAGGCTTCGGGTAAGGGTTCGGGTTAGGGTTAGGTTTAGGGTTAGGGTTAGAGGACGGTGACGGTTTAGGGGACAGGTTATGGTACGACAACTTTTTAGGGTGAGCGTACGTGTTAGGGTACGTGTTAGTGTTAGCGTACGGGTTTTTATTATGGGACGGGTTAGGGTAAGGCTTCGCGTAAGGGTTAGGGTTAGGGTTAGGGTTAGGGTTAGGGGACGGGGACGGTTTAGGGGACAGGTTAGGGTACGACAATGGTTTACGGTGAGCGTACGTGTTAGGGTACGCGTTCGTGTTAGCGTACGGGTTAGGATTAGGGGACGGGTTAGTGTAAGGCTTCGGGTAAGTTTTAGGGTTAGGGTTAGGGTTAGTGTTAGGGTTAGGGGATGGGGACGGTTTAGGGGACAGGTAAGGGTACGACAACGGTTTAAGGTGAGCATACGTGTTAGGGTACGGGTTAGTGTTAGCCAAAGGGTTAGGATTAGCGGACGGGTTTGGGTAAGGCTTCGGGTAAGGGTTAGGGTTAGGAATAGGGTTAGGGGACGGGGACGGGGACGGTTTAGGGGACAGGTTAGTGTAAGACAATGGTTTAGGGTGAGCGTACGTGTTAGGGTACGGGTTAGTGTTAGCGTACGGGTTAGGATTAGGGGACGGGTTAGGGTAAGGCTTTGGGTAAGGTTTAGGGTTAGGGTTATGGTTAGGGTTTGGGGACGGGGACGGTTTAGAGGACAGGTTAGGGTACGACAACGGTTTAGTGTGAGCGTACGTGTTAGGGTAAGGGTTAGTGTTAGCGTACGGGTTAGGATTAGGGGACGGGTTAGGGTAAGGCTTCGGGTAAGGGTTAGGGTTAGGGTTAGGGTTAGGGTTAGGGTTAGGGGACGGGGACGATTTAGGGGACAGGTTAGGGTACGACAACGGTTTAGGGTGAGCGTACGTGTTAGGGTATGGGTTAGAGTTAGCATGAGGGTTAGGATTAGGGGACGGTTTAGGGTAAGGCCTCGGGTTAGGGTTAGGGTTAGGGTTAGGGTTAGGGTTAGGGGACGGGGACGGCTTAGGGGACAGGTTATTGTACGACAACGGTTTATGATGAGCGTACGTGTTAGGCTATGGGTTAGTGTTAGCGTACGGGTTAGGATTAGGGGATGGGTTAGGGTAAGGCTTCGGGAAAGGGTTAGGGTTGGGTTAGGGTTAGGGTTAGGGGACGGGTACGGTTTAGGGGACAGGTTAGGGTACGACAACGGTTTAGGGTGAGCGTACGTGTTAGGGTACGGGTTAGTGTTAGCTGACGGGTTAGGATTAGGGGACGGGTTAGGGTAAGGCTTCCGGTAAGGTTTAGGGTTAGGGTTAGGGTTAGGGTTAGGGGACGGGGACGGGGACGGTTTAGGGGACAGGCCAGTGTATGACAACGGTTTAGGGTGAGCGTACATGTTAGGGTACGGGTTAGTGTTAGCGTACGGGTTAGGATTATGGGACGGGTTAGGGTAAGGCTTCGGGTAAGGGTTAGGGTTAGGGTTAGGGTTAGGGGACGGGGACGGTTTAGGGGACAGGTTAGAGTACGACAACGGTTTAGGGTGAGCGTACGTGATAGGGTACGTGTTAGTGTTAGCGTACGAGTTAGGATTAGGGGACGGTTTAGGGTAAGGCTTCGGATAAGGGTTAGGGTTAAGGTTAGGGTTAGGGTTAGGGTTAGGGAACGGGGACGGTTTAGGGGACAGGTTAGGGTACGACAACGGTTTAGGGTGAGCGTACGTGTTAGGGTACGGGTTAGTGTTAGCGTACGGGTTAGGATTAGGGGACGGGTTAGGGTAAGGCTTCGGGTAAGGGTTAGGGTTAGGGTTAGGGTTAGTGTTAGGGGACGGGGACGGTTTAGAGGACATGTTAGGGTACGACAACGGTTTAGGGTGAGCGTACGTGTTAGGGTACGGGTTAGTGTTAGCGTACGGGTTATGATTAGGGGACGTGTTAGGGTAAGGCTTCGGGTAAGTGTTAGGGTTAGGGTTAGGGTTAGGGTTAGGGTTAGGAGACGGGGACGGTTTAGGTGACAGGTTAGTGTACGACAACGGTTTAGGGTGTGCGTATGTGTTAGGGTACGGTTTAGTGTTAGCGTACGGGTTAGGATTAGGGGACGGGTTAGGGTAAGGCTTCGGGTAAGGCTTAGGGATAGGGTTAGGGTTAGGGGACGGGGACGGTTTAGGGGACAGGTTAGAGTACGACAACGGTTTAGGGTGAGCGTACGTGTTAGGGTACGGGTTAGTGTTAGCGTACGAGTTAGGTTTAGGGGACGAGTTAGGGTAAGGCTTCGGATAAGGGTTAGGGTTAAGGTTAGGGTTAGGGTTAGGGTTAGGGAACGGGGCCGGTTTAGGGGACAGGTTAGGGTACGACAACGGTTTAGGGTGAGCGTACGTGTTAGGGTACCGGTTAGAGTTAGCATACGGGTTAGGATTAGGGGACGGTTTAGGTTAAGGCTTCGGGTAAGGGTTCGGGTTAGGGTTAGGGTTAGTATTAGGGATAGGGTGAGGGGACGGTGACGGATTAGGGGAGAGGTTAGGGTACGACAACGGTTTAGGGTGAGCGTACGTGTTAGGGTACGGGTTAGTGTTAGCTTACGGGTTAGGATTAGGGGACGGGTTAGTGTAAGGCTTCGGGTCAGGGTTAGGGTTAGGATTAGGGATAGGGATAGGGCACGGGGACGGTTTAGAGGACAGGTTAGGGTACGACAACGGTTTACGTTGAGCGTACGTGTTAGGGTACGCGTTAGTGTTAGCGTACGGGTTAGGATTAGAGGACGTGTTAGGGTAAGGCTTCGGGTAAGGGTTAGGGTTAGGGTTAGGGTTAGGGTTAGGGTTAGGAGATGGGGACGGTTTAGGGGACAGGTAAGTGTACAACAGCGGTTAAGGGTGTGTGTATGTGTTAGGATACGGTTTAGTGTTAGCGTACGGGTTAGGATTAGGGGACGGGTTAGGGTAAGGCTTCAGGTAAGGGTTAGGGTTAGGGTTAGGTTTAGGGTTAGGGGACGGGGACGTTTTAGGGGACAGGTTAGAGTACGACAACGGTTTAGGGTGAGCGTACGTGTTAGGGTACGGGTTAGTGTTATCGTATGGGTTAGGATTAGGGGACGGGTTACTGTAAGGCTTCGGGTAAGGGTTAGGGTTATGGTTAGGGTTAGGGTTAGGGTTAGGGGACGTGGACGGTTTAGGGGACAGGTTAGTGTACGACAACGGTTTAGGGTGAGCGTACGTGTTAGGGTACCGGTTAGGTTTAGCATACGGGTTAGGATTAGGGGACGGTTTAGGGTGAGGCTTCGGGTAAGTGTTCGGGTTAGGGTTAGGGTTAGTGTTAGGGATAGGGTGAGGGGACGGTGACGGATTAGGGGAGAGGTTAGGGTACGACAACGGTTTAGGGTGAGCGTACGTGTTAGGGTACGGGTTAGTGTTAGCGTACGTGTTAGGATTAGATGATGGGTTAGGGTAAGGCTTCGGGTAAGGTTTAGGGTTAGGGTTAGGGTTAGGGTTAGGGGATGGGGACGGTTTAGGGGACAGGTTAGTGTACGACAACGGTTTAGGGTGAGCGTACGTGTTAGGTTACGGGTTAGTGTTATCGTATGGGGTAGGATTAGGGGACGGGTTAGGGTAAGGCTTCGGGTAAGGCTTAGGGTTAGGGTTAGGGTTAGGGTTAGGGTTAGGGGACGGTGACGGTTTAGGGGACAGGTTAGGGTACGACAACGGTTTAGGAAGAGCGTACTTGTTAGGGTACGGGTTAGTGTTAGCGTACGGGTTAGGATTAGGTGACGGGTTATGGTAAGGCTTCGGGTAAGGGTTAGGGTTAGGGTTAGGGTTAGGGTTAGGGAACGGGGAAGGTTTGGGGACAGTTTAGGGTACGACAACGGTTTAGGGTGAGCGTACGTGTTAGGGTACGTGTTAGAGTTAGCATACGGGTTCGGATTAGGGGACGGTTTAGGGTAAGGCTTCGGGTAAGAGTTCGGGTTAGGGTTAGTGTTAGGGTTACGGTTAGGGGACTGTGACGGTTTAGGGGACAGGTTAGGGTACGACAACAGTTTAGGGTGAGCGTACGTGTTAGGGTACGGGTTAATGTTAGCGTACGGGTTAGGATTAGGGGACGGGTTAGGGTAAGGCTTCGGGTAAGGGTTAGGGTTAGGGTTAGGGTTAGGGTTAGGGGACGGGGACGGTTGAGGGGACAGGGTAGGGTACGACTACGGTTTAGGGTGAGCGTACGTGTTAGGGTACGGGTTAGTGTTAGCGTACGGGTTAGGATTAGAGGACGTGTTAGGGTAAGGCTTCGGGTAAGGGTTAGGGTTAGGGTTAGGGTTAGGGTTAGGGTTAGGAGGTGGGGACGGTTTAGGGGACAGGTTAGTGTACGACTACGGTTTAGGGTGTGCGTAGGTGTTAGGGTACGGTTTAGTGTTAGCGTACGGGTTAGGATTAGGGGATGGGTTAGGGTAAGGCTTCGGGTAAGGGATAGGGTTAGGGTTAGCGTTAGGGTTAGGGTTAGGGGACGGGGACCGTTTAGGGGACAGGTTATGGTACGACAACGGTTTATGGTGAGCGTACGTGTTAGGCTACGGGATAGGCTTACCGTACGGATTAGGATTAGGGGATGTGTTAGGGTAAGGCTTTGGGTAAGGGTTAGGGTTAGGGTTAGGGTTAGGGTTAGGGGACGGGGACGGTTTAGGGGACAGGTTAGGGTACGACAACGGTTTAGGGTGAGTGTACGTGTTAGGGTACGGGTTAGTGTTAGTGTACGGTTTAGGATTAGGGGACGGGTTAGGGTAAGGCTTTGGGTAAGGGTTAGGGTTAGGGTTAGGGGACGGGGACGGGGACGGGGACGGTTTAGGGGACAGGTCAGTGTATGACAACGGTTTAGGGTGTGCGTACGTGTTAGAGTACGGTTTAGTGTTATCGTAAGCGTTAGGATTAGGGGACGGGTTAGGGTAAGGCTTCGGGTAAGGTTTATGGTTAGGGTTAGGGTTAGGGTTAGGGTTAGGGGATGGGGACGGTTTAGGGGACATGTTAGAGTACGACAACGGTTTAGGGTGAGCGTACGTGTTAGGGTACGGGTTAGTGTTAGCGTACGAGTTAGGTTTAGGGGACGAGTTAGGTTAAGGCTTCGGATAAGGGTTAGGGTTAAGGTTAGGGTTAGGGTTAGGGTTAGGGAACGGGGCCGGTTTAGGGGACAGGTTAGGGTACGACAACGGTTTAGGGTGAGCGTACGTGTTAGGGTACCGGTTAGGGTTAGCATACGGGTTAGGATTAGGGGAAGGTTTAGGGTGAGGCTTCGGGTAAGGGTTCGGGTTAGGGTTAGGGTTAGTGTTAGGGATAGGGTGAGGGGACGGTGACGGATTAGGTGAGAGGTTAGGGTACGACAACGGTTTAGGGTGAGCGTACGTGTTAGGGTACGGGTTAGTGTTAGCGTACGGGTTAGGATTAGGGGACGGGTTAGGGTAAGGCTTCGGGTCAGGGTTAGGGTTAGGGTTAGGGATAGGGATAGGGGACGGGGACGGTTTAGGGGACAGGTTAGGGTACGACAACGGTGTACGTTGAGCGTACGTGTTAGGGTACGGGTTAGTGTTAGCGTACGGGTTAGGATTAGAGGACGTGTTAGGGTAAGGCTTCGGGTAAGGGTTAGGGTTAGGGTTAGGGTTAGGGTTAGGGTTAGGAGATGGGGACGGATTAGGGGACAGGTTAGTGTACAACAACGGTTTAGGGTGTGTGTATGTGTTAGGATACGGTTTAGTGTTAGCGTACGGTTTAGGATTAGGATACGGGTTAGGGTAAGGCTTTGGGTAAGTGTTAGGTTTAGGTTTAGGGTTAGGGGATGGGGACGGTTTAGGGGACAGGTTAGGGTACGACAAAAGTTTAAGGTGAGCGTACGTGTTAGGGTACGGATTAGTGTTAGCGTACGGGTTAGGATTAGGGGACGTGTTAGGGTAAGGCTTCGGGTAAGGGTTAGGGTTAGGGTTAGGGTTAGGAGACGGGGACGGGTACGGGAACCGTTTAGGGGACAGGTTAGTGTACGACAACGGTTTAGGGTGAGCGTACGTGTTAGGGTACGGGTTAGTGTTAGCGTACGGGTTAGGATTAGGGGACGGGTTAGGGTAAGGCTTCGGGTAAGGGTTAGGGCTAGGGTTAGTGTTAGGGTTAGGGGACGGAGATGGTTTAGGGGACAGGTTAGTGTATGACAACGGTTTAGGGTGAGCGTACGTGTTAGGGTACAGGTTAGTGTTATCGTATGGGTTAGGATTGGGGGAAGGGTTAGGGCAAGGCTTCGGGTAAGGGTTAGGGTTTGGGTTAGGGTTAGGGTTAGGGTTAGGGTACGGGGACGGTTTAGGGGACAGGTTAGTGTACGACAACGGTTTATGGTGAGCGTACGTGTTAGGGTACGGGTTAGTGTTAGCGTACGGGTTAGGATTAGGGGACGGGTTAGGGTAAGGCTTCGGGTAAGGGTTAGGGTTAGGGTTAGGTTTAGGGTTAGGGAACGGGGACGGTTTAGGGGACAGGTTAGGGTACGACAACGGTTTAGGGTGAGCGTACGTGTTAGGGTACGGGTTAGTGTTAGCGTACGGGTTAGGATTAGAGGACGTGTTAGGGTAAGGCTTCGGGTAAGGTTTAGGGTTAGGGTTAGGGTTAGGGTTAGGGTTAGGAGACGGGGACGGTTTAGGGGACAGGTTAGTGTATGACTACGGTTTAGGGTGTGCGTATGTGTTAGGGTACGGTTTAGTGTTAGCGTACGGGTTAGGATTAGGGGACGGCTTAGGGCAAGGCTTCGGGTAAGGCTTAGGGCTAGGGTTAGTGTTAGGGTTAGGGGACAGGGACGGTTTAGGGGACAGGTTAGTGTATGACAACGATTTATGGTGAGCGTACGTGTTAGGGTACGGGTTAGTGTTAGCGTACGGTTTAGGATTAGGGGACGGGTTAGGGTAAGGCTTCGGGTAAGTGTTAGTGTTAGGGTTAGGTTTAGGGTTAGGGAACGGGGACGGTTTAGGGGACAGGTTAGGGTACGACAACGGTTTAGGGTGAGCGTACGTGTTAGGGTACGGGTTAGTGTTAGCGTACGGGTTAGGATTAGAGGACGTGTTAGGGTAAGGCTTCAGGTAAGGGTTAGGGTTAGGGTTAGGGTTAGGGTTAGGGTTAGGGTTAGGGTTAGGGGATGGGGACGGGGACGGTTTAGGGGACAGGTCAGTGTACGACAACGGTTTAGGGTGAGCGTACGTGTTAGGGTAAGTTTTAGTGTTATCATAAGGGTTAGGATTAGGTGACGGGTTAGGGTAAGGCTTCGGGTAAGGTTTAGGGTTAGGGTTAGGGTTAGGGTTAGGGGACGGGGACGGTTTAGGGGACAGGTTAGAGTACGACAACGGTTTAGGGTGAGCGTACGTGTTAGGGTACGGGTTAGTGTTAGCGTACGAGTTAGGATTAGGGGACGAGTTAGTGTAAGGCTTCGGATAAGGGTTAGGGTTAAGGTTAGGGTTAGGTTTAGGGTTAGGGAACGGGGACGGTTTAAGGGACAGGTTAGGGTACGACAACGGTTTAGGGTGAGCGTACGTGTTAGGGTACGGGTTAGTGTTAGCGTACGGGTTAGGATTAGGGGACGGGTTAGGGTAAGGCTTCGGGTAAGGGTTAGGGTTAGGGTTAGTGTTAGGGTTAGGGGACGGGGAAGGTTTAGGGGACAGGTTAGGGCACGACAAACGTTTAGGGTGAGCGTACGTGTTAGGGTATGGGTTAGTGTTAGCGTACGGGTTAGGATTAGGGGACGGTTTAGGGGAAGGCTTCGGGTAAGGGTTCGGGTTAGGGTTAGGGTTAGGGTTAGGGATAGGGTGAGGGGACGGTGACGGTGTAGGGGCCAGGTTAGTGTACGACAACGGTTTATGGTGAGCGTACGTGTTAGGGTACAGCTTAGAGTTAGCATAATGTTTAGGATTAGGGGACGGTTTAGGGTAAGGCTTCGGGTAAGGGTTCGGGTTAGGGTTAGGGTTAGGGTTAGGTTTAGGGGACGGTGACGGTTTAGGGGACAGGTTAGGGTACGACAACGTTTTAGGGTGAGCGTACGTGTTAGGGTACGGGTTAGTTTTAGCGTACGGGTTAGGATTAGGGGACGGGTTAGTGTAAGGCTTCGGGTGAGGGTTAGGGTTAGGGTTAGGGTTAGGGTTAGGGTTAGGGTACGGGGACAGTTTAGGGGACAGGTTAGTGTGTGACAACGGTTTAGGGTGAGAGTACGTGTTAGGGTACGGGTTAGTGTTATCGTATGGGTTAGGATTAGAGGACGGGTTAGTGTAAGGCTTCGGGTAAGGGTCAGTGTTAGGGTTAGGGTTAGGGTTAGGGTTACGGGACGGGGAGGGTTTAGGGGACAGGTTAGGGTACGACAACGTTTTCGGGTGAGCGTACGTGTTAGGGTACGGGTTAGTGTTAGCGTACGGGTTAGGATTAGGGAACGGGTTAGTGTAAGGCTTCGTGTAAGGGTTAGGGTTAGGGTTAGGGTTAGGGTTAGGGTTAGGGAATGGGGACGGTTTAGGGGACAGGTTAGGGTACGACAACGTTGTAGGGTGAGCGTAGGTGTTAGGGTACGGGTTAGAGTTAGCATACGGGTTAGGATTAGGGGACGGTTTAGGGTAAGGCTTCGGGTAAGGGTTCGGGTTAGGGTTAGGTTTAGGGTTAGGTTTAGGGGACAGTGACGGTTTAGGGGACAGGTTAGGGTACGACAACGGTTTAGGGTGAACGTACGTGTTAGGGTACGGGTTAGTTTTAGCGTACGGGTTAGGATTAGGGGACGGGTTAGTGTAAGGCTTCGGGTGAGGGTTAGGGTTAGGGTTAGGGTTAGGGTTAGGGTTAGGTTAGGAAACGGGGACAGTTTAGGGGACAGGTTAGGGTACGACAACGGTTTAGGGTGAGCGTACGTGTTAGTGTAAGGGTTAGAGTTTGCATGCGGGTTAGGATTAGGGGACGGTTTAGGTTAAAGCTACGGGTAAGGGTTCGGATTAGGGTTAGGGCGAGGGTTAGGGTTAGGGTTAGGGGACGGTGACGGTTTAGGGGACAGGTTAGTGTACGACAACGGTTTAGGGTGAGCGTACGTGTTAGGATACGGGTTAGTGTTAGAGTACGGGTTAGGATTAGGGGAGGGGTTAGGGTAAGGCTTCGGGGAAGGGTTAGGGTTAGGGTTAGGGTTAGGGGACGGGGACGGTTTAGGGGACAGGTTAGGGTACGACAACGGTTTAGGGTGAGCGTACGTGTTAGGGTACGGGTTAGTGTTAGCATACGGGTTAGGATTAGAGGATGTGTTAGAGTAAGGCTTCGGGTAAGGGTTAGGGTTAGGGTTAGGGTTAGGGTTAGGGTTAGGGGACGGGGACGGTTTAGGGGACAGGTTAGTGTACGACAAAGGTTTAGGGTGAGCGTACGTGTTAGGGTACGGGTTAGAGTTAGCATACGGGTTAGGATTAGGGGACGGTTTAGGGTAAGGCTTCGGGTAAGGGTTCGGGTTAGGGTTAGGGTTAGGGTTAGGTTTAGGGGATGGTGACGGTTTAGGGGACAGGTTAGGGTATGACAACGGTTTAGGGTGAGCGTACGTGTTAGGGTACGGGTTAGTTTTAGCGTATGGGTTAGGATTAGGGGACGGGTTAGGGTAAGGCTTCGGGTAAGGGTTAGGGTTAGGGTTAGGGTTAGGGTTAGGCTTAGGGAACGGGGACGGTTTAGGGGACAGGTTAGGGTACGACAACGGTTTAGGGTGAGCGTTCGTGTTAGTGTACGCGTTAGAGTTAGCATACGTGTTAGGATTAGGGGACGGTTTAGGTTAAGGCTTCGGGTAAGGGTTCGGGTCACGGTTAGGGTTAGGGTTAGGGTTAGGTTTAGGGGACGGTGACGGTTTAGGGGACAGGTTAGGGTACGACAACGGTTTAGGGTGAGCGTACGTGTTAGGTTACGGGTTAGTGTTAGAGTACGGGTTAGGAATAGGGTAGGGGTTAGTGTAAGGCTTCGGGTAAGGGTTAGGGTTAGGGTTAGGGTTAGGGGACGGGGACGGTTTAGGGGACAGGTTAGGGTACGACAACGGTTTAGGGTGAGCGTACGTGTTAGGGTACGGGTTAGTGTTAGCGTACGGATTAGGATTAGAAGACGTGTTAGAGTAAGGCTTCGGGTAAGGTTTAGGGTTAGGTTTAGGGTTAGGGTTAGGGTTAGGGGACGGGGACGGTTTAGGGGACAGGTTGGTGTACGACAACGGTTTAGGGTGAGCGTACGTGTTAGGGTAAGGTTTAGTGTTAGCGTACGGTATAGGATTAGGGGACGGGTTAGGGTAAGGCTTCGGGTAAGGTTTAGGGTTAGGGTTAGGGTTAGGGTTAGGGTTAGGGGACAGGGACAGTTTAGGGGACAGGTTAGTGTATGACAACGGTTTAGGGTGAGAGTACGTGTTAGGGTACGGGTTAGTGTTATCGTATGGGTTAGGATTAGAGGACGGGTTAGTGTAAGGCTTCAGGTAAGGGTTAGTGTTAGGGTTAGGGTTAGGGTTAGGGTTAGGGGATGGTGACGGTTTAGGGAACAGGTTAGGGTACGACAACGTTTTAGGGTGAGCGTACGTGTTAGGGTACGGGTTAGTGTTAGCGTACGGGTTAGGATTAGGGGACGGGTTAGGGTAAGGCTTCGTGTAAGGGTTAGGGTTAGGGTTAGGATTAGGGTTAGGGTTAGGGTTAGGGAACGGGGACGGTTTAGGGGACAGGTTAGGGTACGACAACGGTTTAGGGTGAGCGTACGTGTTAGTGTACGGGTTAGAGTTAGCATACGGGTTAGGATTAGGGGACGGTTTAGGTTAAAGCTTCGGGTAAGGGTTCGGGTTAGGGTTAGGGTTAGGGTTAGGGTTAGGTTTAGGGGACGGTGACGGTTTAGGGGACAGGTTAGGGTACGACAACGGTTTAGGGTGAGCGTACGTGTTAGGGTACGGGTTAGTGTTAGCGTACGTGTTAGGATTAGGGGACGGGTTAGGGTAAGGCTTCGGGTAAGTGTTAGGGTTAGGGTTAGGGTTAGGGGACGGGGACGGTTTAGGGGACAGGTTAGGGTACGACAACGGTTTAGGGTGAGCGTACGTGTTAGGGTACGGGTTAGTGTTAGCGTACGGGTTAGGATTAGAGGACGTGTTAGAGTAAGGCTTCGGGTAAGGGTTAGGGTTAGGGTTAGGGTTAGTGTTAGGGTTAGGAGACGGGGATGGTTTAGGGGACAGGTTAGTGTATGACAACGGTTTAGGGTGTGCGTATGTGTTAGGGTACGGTTTAGTGTTAGCGTACGGGTTAGGATTAGGGGACGGGTTAGGGTAAGGCTTCGGGTAAGGGTTAGGGTTAGGGTTAGGGTTAGGGTTAGGGTTAGGTTTAGGGGACGGGGACGGTTTAGGGGACAGGTTATGGTACGACAACGGTTTAGGGTGAACGTACGTTTTAGGGTACGGGTTAGTGTTAGCGTACGGGTTAGGATTAGGGGACGGGTTAGGGTAAGGCTTCGGGTAAGGGTTAGGGTTAGGGTTAGGGTTAGGGTTAGGGGACGGGGACGGTTTAGGGGACAGTTTAGGGTACGACAACGGTTTAGGGTGAGCGTACGTGTTAGGGTACGGGTTAGTGTTATCGTATGGGTTAGGATTAGGGGACGGATTACGGTAAGGCTTCGGGTAAGGGTTAGGGTTAGGGTTAGGTTTAGGTTTAGGGTTAGGGGACGGGGACGGTTTAGGGGACAGGTTAGGGTACGACAACGGTTTAGGGTGAGCGTACGTGTTAGTGTACGGGTTAGAGTTAGCATACGGGTTAGGATTAGGGGACGGTTTAGGTTAAAGCTTCGGGTAAGGGTTCGGGTTAGGGTTAGGGTTAGGGTTAGGGTTAGGTTTAGGGGACGGTGACGGTTTAGGGGACAGGTTAGGGTACGACAACGGTTTAGGGTGAGCGTACGTGTTAGGGTACGGGTTAGTGTTAGCGTACGTGTTAGGATTAGGGGACGGGTTAGGGTAAGGCTTCGGGTAAGTGTTAGGGTTAGGGTTAGGGTTAGGGGACGGGGACGGTTTAGGGGACAGGTTAGGGTACGACAACGGTTTAGGGTGAGCGTACGTGTTAGGGTACGGGTTAGTGTTAGCGTACGGGTTAGGATTAGAGGACGTGTTAGAGTAAGGCTTCGGGTAAGGGTTAGGGTTAGGGTTAGGGTTAGTGTTAGGGTTAGGAGACGGGGATGGTTTAGGGGACAGGTTAGTGTATGACAACGGTTTAGGGTGTGCGTATGTGTTAGGGTACGGTTTAGTGTTAGCGTACGGGTTAGGATTAGGGGACGGGTTAGGGTAAGGCTTCGGGTAAGGGTTAGGGTTAGGGTTAGGGTTAGGGTTAGGTTTAGGGGACGGGGACGGTTTAGGGGACAGGTTATGGTACGACAACGGTTTAGGGTGAACGTACGTTTTAGGGTACGGGTTAGTGTTAGCGTACGGGTTAGGATTAGGGGACGGGTTAGGGTAAGGCTTCGGGTAAGGGTTAGGGTTAGGGTTAGGGTTAGGGTTAGGGGACGGGGACGGTTTAGGGGACAGTTTAGGGTACGACAACGGTTTAGGGTGAGCGTACGTGTTAGGGTACGGGTTAGTGTTATCGTATGGGTTAGGATTAGGGGACGGATTACGGTAAGGCTTCGGGTAAGGGTTAGGGTTAGGGTTAGGTTTAGGTTTAGGGTTAGGGGACGGGGACGGTTTAGGGGACAAGTTAGTGTACGACAACGGTTTAGGGTGAGCGTACGTGTTAGGGTACGGTTTACTGTTAGCGTAAGTGTTAGGATTAGGGGACGGGTTAGGGTAAGGCTTCGGGTAAGGTTTAGGGTTAGGGTTAGTGTTAGGGTTAGGGTTAGGGAACGGGGACAGTTTAGGGGAGAGGTTAGAGTATGACAATGGTTTAGGGTGAGAGTACGTGTTAGGGTACAGGTTACTGTTATCGTATAGTTTAGGATTAGGGGACGGGTTAGGGTAAGGCTTCGGGTAAGGGTTAGTGTTAGGGTTACGGTTAGGGTTAGGGTTAGGGGACGGGGACGGTTTAGGCGACAGGTTAGGGTACGACAACCGTTTAGGGTGAGCGTACGTGTTAGGGTATGGGTTAGTGTTAGCGTACGGGTTAGGATTAGGGGACGGGTTAGGGTAAGGCTTCGGGTAAGGGTTAGGGTTAGGGTTAGGGTTAGGGTTAGGGAACGGGGACGGTTTAGGGGACAGGTTAGTGTACGACAACGGTTTAGGGTGAGCGTACGTGTTAGGGTACGGGTTAGAGTTAGCATACGGGTTAGGATTAGGGGACGGTTTAGGGTAAGGCTTCGGGTAAGGGTTCGGGTTAGGGTTAGGATTAGGGTTAGGGTTAGGTTTAGGGGATGGTGACGGTTTAGGGGACAGGTTAGGGTACGACAATGGTTTAGGATGAGCGTACGTGTTAGGGTACGGGTTAGTGTTAGCGTACGGGTTAGGATTAGGGGACGGGTTAGGGTAAAGCTTCGGGTAAGGGTTAGGATTAGGGTTAGGGTTAGGGTTAGGGGACGGGGACGGTTTAGGGGACAGGTTAGGGTACGACAACGGTTTAGGGTGAGTGTACGTGTTAGGGTACGGGTTAGTGTTAGCGTACGAGTTAGGATTAGAGTATGTGTTAGTGTAAGGCTTCGGGTCAGGGTTTGGGTTAGGGTTAGGGTTACGGTTAGGGTTAGGAGACGGGGACGGTTTAGGGGACAGGTTAGTGTATGACAACGGTTTAGGGTGTGCGTATGTGTTAGGGTACGGTTTAGTGTTAGCGTACGGTTTAGGATTAGGGGACGGGTTAAGGTAAGGCTTCGGGTAAGGGTTAGTGTTAGGGTTAGGGTTAGGGTTAGGGTTAGGGGACGGGGACGGTGTAGGGGACAGGTTATGGTACGACAACGGTTTATGGTGAGCGTACGTGTTAGGCTACGGGTTAGTGTTAGCGTACGGGTTAGGATTAGGGGATGGGTTAGTGTAAGGCTTCAGGTAAGTGTTAGGGTTAGGGTTAGGGTTAGGGTTAGGAGACGGGGACGGTTTAGGGGACAGGTTAGGGTACGACAAAGGTTTAGGGTGAGCGTACGTGTTCGGGTACGGGTTAGTGTTAGCGTACGGGTTAGGATTAGGGGACGGGTTAGGGTAAGGCTTCGGGTAAGAGTTGGGGTTAGGGTTAGGGTTAGGGTTAGGGGACGGGGACAGGGACGGTTTAGGGGACAGGTCAGTGTATGACAAAGGTTTAGGGTGAGCGTACATGTTAGGGTACGGGTTAGTGTTAGCGTACGGTTTAGGATTAGGGGACGGGTTAGGGTAAGGCTTCGGGTAAGTGTTAGGGTTAGGGTTAGGGTTAGGGTTAGGGGACGGGGACGGTTTAGGGGACAGGTTAGAGAATGACAACGGTTTAGTGTGAGCGTACGTGTTAGGGTACGGGTTAGTGTTAGCGTACGATTTAGGATTAGGGGACGGGTTAGGGTAAGGCTTCGGGTAAGGGTTAGGGTTAGGGTTAGGGTTAGGGGACGGGGACGGTTTAGGTGACAGGTTAGAGTACGACAACAGTTTAGTGTGAGCGTACGTGTTAGGGTATGGGTTAGTGTTAGCGTACGAGTTAGGATTAGGGGACGGGTTAGGGTAAGGCTTCGGAAAAGGGTTAGGGTTAAGGTTAGGTTTAGGGTTAGGGAACGGGGTCGGTTTAGGGGATAGGTTAGTGTACGACAACGGTTTAGGGTGAGCGTACGTGTTAGGGTACGGGTTAGAGTTAGCATACGGGTTAGGATTAGGGGACGGGTTAGGGTAACGCTTCGGGTAAGTGTTAGGGTTAGGGTTAGGGTTAGGGTTAGGGTTAGGTGACGGGGATGGTTTAAGGGACAGGTTAGGGTACGACAACGGTTTAGGGTGAGCGTACGTGTTAGGGTACAGGTTAGTGTTAGCGTACGGGTTAGGATTAGGGGACGGGTTAGGGTAAGGCTTCGGGTAAGGGTTAGGGTTAGGGTTAGTGTTAGGGTTAGGGGACGGGGACGGTTTAGGGGACAGGTTAGGGTATGACAAAGGTTTAGGGTGAGCGTACGTGTTAGGTTACGGGTTAGTGTTAGCGTATAGGTTAGGATTAGGGGACGGTTTAGGGTAAGGCTTCGGGTAAGGATTCGGGTTAGGGTTAGGGTTAGGTTTAGTGTTAGGGTGAGGGGACTGTGACGGTTTAGGGGACAGGTTAGGGTATGACAAAGGTTTAGGGTGAGCGTACGTGTTAGGTTACGGGTTAGTGTTAGCGTATAGGTTAGGATTAGGGGACGGGTTAGGGTAAGGCTTCGGGTAAGGGTTAGGGTTAGGGTTAGGGTTAGGGGACGGGGACGGGGACAGTTTAGGAAACCGGTTAGTGTACGACAACGGTTTAGGGTGAGCGTACGTGTTAGGGTACGGTTTAGTGTTAGCGTACGGGTTAGGATTAGGGGACGGTTTAGGGTAAGGCTTCGGGTAAGGGTTAGGGTTAGGGTTAGGGTTAGGGTTAGGGTTAGGGTTAGGGGACGGGGACGGTTTAGGGGACAGGTTCGGGTACGACAACGGTTTAGGGTGAGCGTACGTGTTAGGGTACGGGTTAGTGTTATCGTATGGTTTAGGATTAGGGAACAGGTTAGAGTAAGGCTTTGGGTAAGGGTTAGGGTTAGGGTTAGGTTTAGGGTTAGGGTTAGGGGACGGGGACGGTTTTGGGGACAGGTTAGTGTACGACAACGGTTTAAGGTGAGCGTACGTGTTAGGGCATGGGTTAGTGTTAGCGTACGGGTTAGGCTTATGGGACGGTTTAGGGTAAGGCTTCGGGTAAGGGTTAGCGTTAGTGTTAGGGTTAGGGTTAGGGGACGTGGACGGTTTATGGGACAGGTTATGGTACGACAACGTTTTAGGGTGAGCGTACGTGTTAGGGTACGTGTTAGTGTTAGCGTACGGGTTAGGATTAGGGGACGTGTTATCGTAATGCTTCGGGTAAGGGTTAGGTTTAGGTTTAGGGTTAGGGTTAGGGTTAGGTGACAGGGACGGTTTAGGAGACAGGTTAGGGTACGACAATGGTTTAGGGTGAGCGTACGTGTTAGGGTACGGGTTAGTGTTAGCGTACGGGTTTGAATTATGGGACGGTTTAGCGTAAGGCTTCGGGTAAGCGTTCGGGTTAGGGTTAGGGTTAGGTTTAGGGTTACGGTTAGGGGACGGGGACGGTTTAGGGGACAGGTTAGGGTACGACAACGGTTTAGGGTGAGCGTACGTGTTAGGGTACGGTTTAGTGTTAGCGTACGGTTTAGGATTTGAGGACGGGTTAGGGTAAGGCTTCGGGTAAGCGTTAGGGTTAGGGTTAGTGTTAGGGTTAGGGGACGGGGATGGGGACGGTTTAGGGGACAGGTTAGGGTACGACAACGGTTTAGGGTGTGCGTATATGTTAGGGTACGGTTTAGTGTTAGCGTACGGGTTAGGATTAGGGGACGTGTTAGGGTAAGGCTTCGGGTAAGGTTTAGGTTTAGGGTTAGGGTTAGGGTTAGGGTTAGGGGACGGGGACGTTTTAGGGGACAGGTTAGTGTACGACAACGGTTTATGGTGAGCGTACGTGTTAGGGTACGGGTTAGTGTTAGCGTCCGGGTTAGGATTAGGGGACGGGTTAGTGTAAGGCTTCGGGTAAGGGTTAGGGTTAGGGTTAGGGTTACTTTACGGGTACGGTTAAGGGGACAGGTTAGTGTACGACAACGGTTTAGGGTGAGCGTACGTGTTACGGTACGGGTTAGTGTTAGCGTACGTGTTAGGATTAGGGGACGGGTTAGGGTAAGTATTCGGGTAAGGGTTAGGTTTAGGGTTAGGGTTAGGGTAGGGTTAGGGGACCGGGACGCTTTACGGGACAGGTTACTGTACGACAACTGTTTAGGGTGAGCGTACGTGTTAGGGTACGGGTTAGTGTTAGCATACGCGTTAGGATAAGGGACGGGTTAAGGTAAGGCTTCGAGTAAGGGTTAGGGTTAGGGTTAGGGTTAGGTTTAGGGGACGGGGACGATTTAGGGGACAGGTTAGGGTACGACAACGGTTTAGTGTGAGCGTACGTGTTAGGGTATGGGTTAGTGTTAGCGTATGGGTTAGGATTAGGGGAAGGGTTAGGGTAAGGCTTCGGGTAAGGGTTAGGGTTAGGGTTAGGGTTAGGGGACGGGGACGGGGACAGTTTAGGGGACAGGTTAGTGTACGACAACGGTTTACGGTGTGCGTATCTGTTAGGGTACGGTTTAGTGTTAGCGTACGGGTTAGGATTAGGGGACGTGTTAGGGTAAGGCTTCGGGTAAGGGTTAGGTTTAGGGTTAGGGTTAGGGTTATGGTTAGGGGACGGGGACGGTTTAAGGGACAGGTTAGGGTACGACAACGGTTTATGGTGAGCGTACGTGTTAGCGTACAGGTTAGTGTTAGCGTACGGGTTAGGATTAGGGGACGGGTTAGGGTAAGGCTTCGGGTAAGGGTTAGTGTTAGGGTTAGGGTTAGGGGACGGTGATGGTTTAGGGGACAGGTTAGGGTACGACAACGGTTTAGGGTGAGCGTACGTGTTAGCGTACGGGTTAGTGTTAGCGTACGGGTTAGGATTAGGGGACGGGTTATGGTAAGGCTTCGGGTAAGTGTTAGGGTTAGGGTTAGGGTTATGGGATGGGGACGGGGACGGTTTAGGGGACAGGTTAGTGTACGACAATGGTTTAGGGTGAGCGTACGTGTTAGGGTACGTGTTAGAGTTAGCGTACGGTTTACGATTAGGGGACGGGTTAGGGTAAGGCTTCGGGTAAGGGTTCGGGTTAGGGTTAGGGTTAGGGTTAGGGGACGGGGACGGTTTAGGGGACAGGTTAGGGTACGAGAACGGTTTAGGGTGAGCGTACGTGTTAGGGTATGGGTTAGTGTTAGCATAAGGGTTAGGATTAGGGGACGGGTTAGGGTAAGGCTTCGGGTAAGGGTTAGGTTTAGGGTTAGGGTTAGGGTTAGGGTTAGGGTTCAGGGACGGTTTAGGGGTCAGGTTAGGGTACGACAACGGTTTAGGGTGTGCGTACGTTTTAGGGTACGGGTTCGTGGAAGCGTACGGGTTAGGATTAGGGGATGGGTTAGGGTAAGGCTTCGGGTAAGGGTTAGGGTTAGGGTTAGGGTTAGGGTTAGGGGACGGGGACGGTTTAGGCGACAGGTTAGGGTACGACAACGGTTTAGGGTGAGCGCACGTGTTAGGGTACGGGTTAGTGTTAGCGTACGGGTTAGGATTAGGGGAAGGCTTAGGGTAAGGCTTCGGGTAAGTGTTAGGGTTAGGGTTAGGGTTACGGAACGGGGACGGTTTAGGGGACAGGTTAGGGTACGACAACGGTTTAGGGTGAGCGTACGTGTTAGGGTACAGCTTAGAGTTAGCATAATGTTTAGGATTAGGGGACGGTTTAGGGTAAGGCTTCGGGTAAGGGTTCGGGTTAGGGTTAGGGTTAGGGTTAGCGTTAGGTTTTTGGGATGGTGACGGTTTAGGGGACAGGTTAGGGTACGACAACGGTTTAGGGTGAGCCTACGTGTTAGGGTGCGGGTTAGTGTTAGCGTACGGGTTAGGAATATGAGACGGGTTAGGGTAAGGCTTCGGGTAAGGGTTAGTGTTAGTGTTAGGGTTAGGGTTTGGGGACGGGGACGGTTTAGGGGACAGGTTAGGTTACGACAACGGTTTAGGGTGAGCGTACGTGTTAGGGTACGGGTTAGTGTTAGCGTACGGGTTAGGATTAGAGGACGTGTTATAGTAAGGCTTCGGGTAAGGGTTAGGGTTAGGGTTAGGGTTAGGGTTAGGGTTAGGGGACGGGGACAGTTTAGGGGACAGGTTAGTGTATGATAACGGTTTAGGGTGAGAGTACGTGTTAGGGTACAGGTTAGTGTTGTCGTATGGGTTAGGATTAGGGGACGGGTTAGTGTAAGGCTTCGGGTAAGGGTTAGGGTTAGGGTTCGGGTTAGGGGACGGGGACGGTTTAGGGGACAGGTTAGGGTACGACAACGGTTTAGGGTGAGCGTACGTGTTAGGGTACGGGTTAGTGTTAGCGTACGGGTTAGGATTTGGGGACGGGTAAGTGTAAGGCTTCGGGTAAGGGTTAGGGTTAGGGTTAGGGTTAGGGTTAGGGAATGGGGATGGTTTAGGGGACAGGTTAGGGTTAGGGTTAGGGTTAGGGTTAGGGTTAGGGGACGGGGAGGGTTTAGGGGACAGGTTAGGTTACGACAACGTTTTCGGGTGAGCGTACGTGTTAGGGTACGGGTTAGTGTTAGCGTACGGGTTAGGATTAGGGAACGGGTTAGTGTAAGGCTTCGTGTAAGGGTTAGTGTTAGGGTTAGGGTTAGGGTTAGGGTTACGGAACGGGGACGGTTTAGGGGACAGGTTAGGGTACGACAACGTTGTAGGGTGAGCGTAGGTGTTAGGGTACGGGTTAGAGTTAGCATACGGGTTAGGATTAGGGGACGGTTTAGGGTAAGGCTTCGGGTAAGAGTTCGGGTTAGGGTTAGGGTTAGGGTTAGGGTTAGGTTTAGGAAACGGGGACAGTTTAGGGGACAGGTTAGGGTACGACAACGGTTTAGGGTGAGCGTACGTGTTAGGTTACGGGTTAGTGTTAGAGTACGGGTTAGGATTAGGGGAGGAGTTAGGGTAAGGCTTCGGGGAAGGGTTAGGGTTAGGGTTAGGGTTAGGGGACGGGGACGGTTTAGGGGACAGGTTAGGGTACGACAACGGTTTAGGGTGAGCGTACGTGTTAGGGTACGGGTTAGTGTTAGCGTACGGGTTAGGATTAGAGGATGTGTTAGAGTAAGGCTTCGGGTAAGGGTTAGGGTTAGGGTTAGGGTTAGGGTTAGGGTTAGGGGACGGGGACGGTTTAGGGGACAGGTTAGTGTACGACAAAGGTTTAGGGTGAGCGTACGTTTTAGGGTACGGGTTAGAGTTAGCATACGGTTAGGATTAGGGGACGGTTTAGGGTAAGGCTTCGGGTGA
Organism: Phocoena phocoena; assembly: GCF_963924675.1. Classification (NCBI taxonomy): domain Eukaryota; kingdom Metazoa; phylum Chordata; class Mammalia; order Artiodactyla; family Phocoenidae; genus Phocoena; species Phocoena phocoena. Next base: position 66,318 of record NW_027077592.1, on the reverse strand, counting down.
GGGTTCGGGTTAGGGTTAGGGTTAGGGTTAGGTTTAGGGGATGGTGACGGTTTAGGGGACAGGTTAGGATATGACAACGGTTTAGGGTGAGCGTACGTGTTAGGGTACGGGTTAGTTTTAGCGTACGGGTTAGGATTAGGGGACGGGTTAGGGTAAGGCTTCGGGTAAGGGTTAGGGTTAGGGTTAGGGTTAGGTTTAGGCTTAGGGAACGGGGACGGTTTAGGGGACAGGTTAGGGTACGACAACGGTTTAGGGTGAGCGTTCGTGTTAGTGTACGGGTTCGAGTTAGCATACGTGTTAGGATTAGGGGACGGTTTAGGTTAAGGCTTCGGGTAAGGGTTCGGGTTAGGGTTAGGGTTAGGGTTAGGGTTAGGTTTAGGGGACGGTGACGGTTTAGGGGACAGGTTAGGGTACGACAACGGTTTAGGGTGAGCGTACGTGTTAGGTTACGGGTTAGTGTTAGAGTACGGGTAAGGAATAGGGGAGGGGTTAGGGTAAGGCTTCGGGTAAGGGTTAGAGTTAGGGTTAGGGTTAGGGGACGGGTACGGTTTAGGGGACAGGTTAGGGTACGACAACGGTTTAGGGTGAGCGTACGTGTTAGGGTACGGGTTAGTGTTAGCGTACGGATTAGGATTAGAAGACGTGTTAGAGTAAGGCTTCGGGTAAGGTTTAGGGTTAGGGTTAGGGTTAGGGTTAGGGTTAGGGGACGGGGACGGTTTAGGGGACAGGTTGGTGTACGACAACGGTTTAGGGTGAGCGTACGTGTTAGGGTAAGGGTTAGTGTTAGCGTACGGGTTAGGATTAGGGGACGGGTTAGGGTAAGGCTTCGGGTAAGGTTTAGGGTTAGGGTTAGGGTTAGGGTTAGGGTTAGGGGACAGGGACAGTTTAGGGGACAGGTTAGTGTATGACAACGGTTTAGGGTGAGAGTACGTGTTAGGGTACGGGTTAGTGTTATCGTATGGGTTAGGATTAGAGGACGGGTTAGTGTAAGGCTTCAGGTAAGGGTTAGTGTTAGGGTTAGGGTTAGGGTTAGGGTTAGGGTTAGGGGACGGGGACGGTTTACGGGAAAGGTTAGGGTACGACAATGGTTTAGGGTGAGCGTACGTGTTAGGGTACGGGTTAGTGTTAGCGTACGGGTTAGGATTAGGGGACGGGTTAGTGTAAGGCTTCGTGTAAGGGTTAGGGTTAGGGTTAGGGTTAGGGTTAGGGTTAGGGAAAGGGGACGGTTTAGGGGACAGGTTAGGGTACGACAACGGTGTAGGGTGAGCGTAGGTGTTAGGGTACGGGTTAGAGTTAGCATACGGGTTAGATTTAGCGGACGGTTTAGGGTAAGGCTTCGGGTAAGTGTTCGGGTTAGGGTTAGGGTTAGGGTTAGGTTTAGGGGATGGTGTCGGTTTAGGGAACAGGTTAGGGTACGACAACGGTTTAGGGTGAGCGTACGTGTTAGGGTACGGGTTAGTGTTAGCGTACGGGTTAGGATTAGGGGACGGGTTAGGGTAAGGCTTCGGGTAAGGGTTAGGGTTAGGGTTAGGATTAGGGTTAGGGTTAGGGTTAGGGAACGGGGACGGTTTAGGGGACAGGTTAGGGTACGACAACGGTTTAGGGTGAGCATACTTGTTAGTGTACGGGTTAGAGTTAGCATACGGGTTAGGATTAGGGGACGGTTTAGGTTAAAGCTTCGGGTAAGGGTTCGGGTTAGGGTTAGGGTTAGGGTTACGGTTAGGTTTAGGGGACGGTGACGGTTTAGGGGACAGGTTAGGGTACGACAGCGGTTTAGGGTGAGCGTACGTGTTAGGGTACGGGTTAGTGTTAGCGTACGTGTTAGGATTAGGGGACGGGTTAGGGTAAGGCTTCGGGTAAGGGTTAGGGTTAGGGTTAGGGTTAGGGGACGGGGACGGTTTAGGGGACAGGTTAGGGTACGACAACGGTTTAGGGTGAGCGTACGTGTTAGGGTACGGGTTAGTGTTAGCGTACGGGTTAGGATTAGAGGACGTGTTAGAGTAAGGCTTCGGGTAAGTGTTAGGGTTAGGGTTAGGGTTAGTGTTAGGGTTAGGAGACGGGGACGGTTTAGGGGACAGGTTAGTGTATGACAACGGTTTAGGGTGTGCGTATGTGTTAGGGTACGGTTTAGTGTTAGCGTACGGGTTAGGATTAGGGGACGGGTTAGGGTAAGGCTTCGGGTAAGGGTTAGGGTTAGGGTTAGGGTTAGGGTTAGGTTTAGGGGACGGGGACGGTTTGGGGGACAGGTTATGGTACGACAACAGTTTAGGGTGAGCGTACGTTTTAGGGTACGGGTTAGTGTTAGCGTACGGGTTAGGATTAGGGGACGGGTTAGGGTAATGCTTCGGGTAAGGGTTAGGGTTAGGGTTAGGGTTAGGGTTAGGGGACGGGGACGGTTTAGGGGACAGTTTAGGGTACGACAACGGTTTAGGGTGAGGGTACGTGTTAGGGTACGGGTTAGTGTTATCGTATGGGTTAGGATTAGGGGACGGATTACGGTAAGGCTTCGGATAAGGGTTAGGGTTAGGGTTAGGTTTAGGTTTAGGGTTAGGGGACGGGGACGGTTTAGGGGACAAGTTAGTGTACGACAACGGTTTAGGGTGAGCGTACGTGTTAGGGTACGGTTTACTGTTAGCGTAAGTGTTAGGATTAGGGGACGGGTTAGGGTAAGGCTTCGGGTAAGGTTTAGGGTTAGGGTTAGGGTTAGGGTTAGGGTTAGGGAACGGGGACAGTTTACTGGAGAGGTTAGAGTATGACAGCGGTTTAGGGTGACAGTACGTGTTAGGGTACAGGTTAGTGTTATCGTATGGTTTAGGATTAGGGGACGGGTTAGGGTAAGGCTTCGGGTAAGGGTTAGTGTTAGGGTTAGGGTTAGGGTTAGGGTTAGGGGACGGGGACGGTTTAGGGGACAGGTTAGGGTACGACAACGGTTTAGGGTGAGCGTACGTGTTAGGGTACGGGTTAGTGTTAGCGTACGGGTTAGGATTAGGGGACGGGTTAGGGTAAGGCTTCGGGTAAGGGTTCGGGTTAGGGTTAGTATTAGGGTTAGGGTTAGGTTTAGGGGATGGTGACGGTTTAGGGGACAGGTTAGGGTACGACAATGGTTTAGGGTGAGCGTACGTGTTAGGGTACGGGTTAGTGTTAGCGTACGGGTTAGGATTAGGGGACGGGTTAGGGTAAGGCTTCGGGTAAGGGTTAGGGTTAGGGTTAGGGTTAGGGTTAGGGGACGGGGACGGTTTAGGGGACAGGTTAGGGTACGACAACGGTTTAGGGTGAGTGTACGTGTTAGGGTACGGGATAGTGTTAGCGTACGAGTTAGGATTAGAGGATGTGTTAGTGTAAGGCTTCGGGTCAGGGTTAGGGTTAGGGTTAGGGTTAGGGTTAGGGTTAGGAGACGGGGACTGTTTAGGGGACAGGTTAGTGTATGACAACGGTTTAGGGTGTGCGTATGTGTTAGGGTACGGTTTAGTGTTAGCGTACGGTTTAGGATAAGGGGACGGGTTAAGGTAAGGCTTCGGGTAAGGGTTAGTGTTAGGGTTAGGGTTAGGGTTAGGGTTAGGGGACGGGGACGGTGTAGGGGACAGGTTATGGTACGACAACGGTTTATGGTGAGCGTACGTGTTAGGCTACGGGTTAGTGTTAGCGTACGGGTTAGGATTAGGGGATGGGTTAGTGTAAGGCTTCAGGTAAGGGTTAGGGTTAGGGTTAGGGTTAGGGTTAGGAGACGGGGACGGTTTAGGGGACAGGTTAGGGTACGACAAAGGTTTAGGGTGAGCGTACGTGTTCGGGTACGGGTTAGTGTTAGCGTACGGGTTAGGATTAGGGGACGGGTTAGGGTAAGGCTTCGGGTAAGAGTTGGGGTTAGGGTTAGGGTTAGGGTTAGGGGACGGGGACAGGGACGGTTTAGGGGACAGGTCAGTGTATGACAAAGGTTTAGGGTGAGCGTACATGTTAGGGTACGGGTTAGTGTTAGCGTACGGTTTAGGATTAGGGTACGGGTTAGGTTAAGGCTTCGGGTAAGTGTTAGGGTTAGGGTTAGGGTTAGGGTTAGGGGACGGGGACGGTTTAGGGGACAGGTTAGAGTACGACAACGGTTTAGGGTGAGCGTACTTGTTAGGGTACGGGTTAGTGTTAGCGTACGATTTAGGATTAGGGGACGGGTTAGTGTAAGGCTTCGGGTAAGAGTTAGGGTTAGGGTTAGGGTTAGGGGACGGGGACGGTTTAGGTGACAGGTTAGAGTACGACAACGGTTTAGGGTGAGCGTACGTGTTAGGGTACGGGTTAGTGTTAGCGTACGAGTTAGGATTAGGGGACGGGTTAGGGTAAGGCTTCGGAAAAGGGTTAGGGTTAAGGTTAGGTTTAGGGTTAGGGAACGGGGACGGTTTAGGGGACAGGTTAGTGTACAACAACGGTTTAGGGTGAGCGTACGTGTTAGGGTACGGGTTAGAGTTAGCATACGGGTTAGGATTAGGGGACGGGTTAGGGTAACGCTTCGGGTAAGTGTTAGGGTTAGGGTTAGGGTTAGGGTTAGGGTTAGGCGACGGGGAAGGTTTAAGGGACATGTTAGGGTACGACAACGGTTTAAGGTGAGCGTACGTGTTAGGGTACAGGTTAGTGTTAGCGTACGGGTTAGGATTAGGGGACGGGTTAGGGTAAGGCTTCGGGTAAGGGTTAGGGTTAGGGTTAGTGTTAGGGTTAGGGGACGGGGACGGTTTAGGGGACAGGTTAGGGTATGACAAAGGTTTAGGGTGAGCGTACGTGTTAGGATACGGGTTAGTGTTAGCGTATAGGTTAGGATTAGGGGACGGTTTAGGGTAAGGCTTCGGGTAAGGATTCGGGTTAGGGTTAGGGTTAGGTTTAGTGTTAGGGTGAGGGGACGGTGACGGTTTAGGGGACAGGTTAGGGTATGACAAAGGTTTAGGGTGAGCGTACGTGTTAGGTTACGGGTTAGTGTTAGCGTATAGGTTAGGATTAGGGGACGGGTTAGGGTAAGGCTTCGGGTAAGGGTTAGGGTTAGGGTTAGGGTTAGGGGACGGGGACGGGGACAGTTTAGGGAACCGGTTAGTGTACGACAACGGTTTAGGGTGAGCGTACGTGTTAGGGTACGGTTTAGTGTTAGCGTACGGGTTAGGATTAGGGGACGGGTTAGGGTAAGGCTTCGGGTAAGGGTTAGGGTTAGGGTTAGGGTTAGGGTTAGGGTTAGGGGACGGGGACGGTTTAGGGGACAGGTTCGGGTACGACAACGGTTTAGGGTGAGCGTACGTGTTAGGGTACGGGTTAGTGTTATCTTATGGTTTAGGATTAGGGAACGGGTTAGAGTAAGGCTTTGGGTAAGGGTTAGGGTTAGGGTTAGGTTTAGGGTTAGGGTTAGGGGACGGGGACGATTTTGGGGACAGATTAGTGTACGACAACGGTTTAAGGTGAGCGTACGTGTTAGGGCATGGGTTAGTGTTAGCGTACGGGTTAGGCTTATGGGACGGGTTAGGGTAAGGCTTCGGGTAAGGGTTAGCGTTAGTGTTAGGGTTAGGGTTAGGGGACGTGGACGGTTTATGGGACAGGTTATGGTATGACAACGTTTTAGGGTGAGCGTACGTGTTAGGGTACGTGTTAGTGTTAGCGTACGGGTTAGGATTAGGGGACGTGTTATCGTAATGCTTCGGGTAAGGGTTAGGTTTAGGTTTAGGGTTAGGGTTAGGGTTACGTGACAGGGACGGTTTAGGAGACAGGTTAGGGTACGACAATGGTTTAGGGTGAGCGTACGTGTTAGGGTACGGGTTAGTGTTAGCGTACGGGTTTGAATTATGGGACGGTTTAGCGTAAGGCTTCGGGTAAGCGTTCGGGTTAGGGTTAGGGTTAGGGTTAGGGGACCGGGATGGGGACGGTTTAGGGGACAGGTTAGGGTACGACAACGGTTTAGGGTGTGCGTATATGTTAGGGTACGGTTTAGTGTTAGCGTACGGGTTAGGATTAGGGGACGTGTTAGGGTAAGGCTTCGGGTAAGGTTTAGGTTTAGGGTTAGGGTTAGGGTTAGGGTTAGGGGACGGGGACGTTTTAGGGGACAGGTTAGGGTACGACAACGGTTTATGGTGAGCGTACGTGTTAGGGTACGGGTTAGTGTTAGCGTCCGGGTTAGGATTAGGGGACGGGTTAGTGTAAGGCTTCGGGTAAGGGTTAGGGTTAGGGTTAGGGTTACTTTACGGGTACGGTTAAGGGGACAGTTTAGTGTACGACAACGGTATAGGGTGAGCGTACGTGTTAGGGTACGGGTTACTGTTAGCGTACGTGTTAGGATTAGGGGACGGGTTAGGGTAAGTATTCGGGTAAGGGTTAGGTTTAGGGTTAGGGTCAGGGTAGGGTTAGGGGACCGGGACGCTTTACGGGACAGGTTACTGTACGACAACTGTTTAGGGTGAGCGTACGTGTTAGGGTACGGGTTAGTGTTAGCGTACGCGTTAGGATAAGGGATGGGTTAAGGTAAGGCTTCGAGTAAGGGTTAGGGTTAGGGTTAGGGTTAGGTTTAGGGGACGGGGACGATTTAGGGGACAGGTTAGGGTACGACAACGGTTTAGTGTGAGCGTACGTGTTAGGGTATGGGTTAGTGTTAGCGTATGGGTTAGGATTAGGGGAAGGGTTAGGGTAAGGCTTCGGGTAAGGGTTAGGGTTAGGGTTAGGGTTAGGGGACGGGGACGGGGACGGTTTAGGGGACAGGTTATTGTACGACAACGGTTTACGGTGTGCGTATCTGTTAGGGTACGGTTTAGTGTTAGCGTACGGTTTAGGATTAGGGGACGTGTTAGGGTAAGGCTTCGGGTAAGGGTTAGGTTTAGGGTTAGGGTTAGGGTTATGGTTAGGGGACGGGGACGGTTTAAGGGACAGGTTAGGGTACAACAACGGTTTATGGTGAGCGTACGTGTTAGCGTATGGGTTAGTGTTAGCGTACGGGTTAGGATTAGGGGACGGGTTAGTGTAAGGCTTCGGGTAAGGGTTAGTGTTAGGGTTAGGGTTAGGGGACGGGGATGGTTTAGGGGACAGGTTAGGGTACGACAACGGTTTAGGGTGAGCGTACGTGTTAGGGTACGGTTTAGTGTTAGCGTACGGTTTAGGATTAGGGGTCGGGTTATGGTAAGGCTTCGGGTAAGGGTTAGGGTTAGGGTTAGGGTTATGGGATGGGGACGGGGACGGTTTAGGGGACAGGTTAGTGTACGACAATGGTTTAGGGTGAGCGTACGTGTTAGGGTACGTGTTAGAGTTAGCGTACGGTTTACGATTAGGGGACGGGTTAGGGTAAGGCTTCGGTAAGGGTTAGGGTTAGGGTTAGGGTTAGGGTTAGGGGACGGGGACGGTTTAGGGGACAGGTTAGGGTACGAGAACGGTTTAGGGTGAGCGTACGTGTTAGGGTATGGGTTAGTGTTAGCATAAGGGTTAGGATTAGGGGACGGGTTAGGGTAAGGCTTCGGGTAAGGGTTAGGGTTAGGGTTAGGTTTAGGGTTAGGGTTAGGGGTCAGGGACGGTTTAGGGGTCAGGTTAGGGTACGACAACGGTTTAGGGTGTGCGTACGTTTTAGGGTACGGGTTCGTGGAAGCGTACGGGTTAGGATTAGGGGATGGGTTAGGGTAAGGCTTCGGGTAAGGGTTAGGGTGAGGGTTAGGGTTAGGGTTAGGGTTAGGGGACGGGGTCGGTTTAGGGGACAGGTTAGGGTACGACAACGTTTGAAGGTGAGCGTACGTTTTAGGGTACGGGTTAGTGTTAGCGTACGGGTTAGGATTATGGGACGGGTTAGGGTAAGGCTTTGCGTAAGGGTTAGGGCTGGGTTAGTGTTAGGTTTAGGGTTAGGGGACGGGGACGGTTTAGGGAAAAGGTTAGTGTACGACAACGGTTTAGGGTGAGCGTACGTGTTAGGGTACGGGTTAGTGTTAGCGTACGGTTTATGATTAGGGGACGGGTTAGTGTAAGGCTCTGGGTAAGGGTTAGTGTTAGGGTTAGGCTTAGGGTTAGGGTTAGGGTTAGGGTTAGGGTTAGGGTTAGGGGACGGGGACGGTTTAGGGGACAGGTTAGGGTACGACAACGGTTTAGGGTGAGCGTACGTGTTACGGTATGGTTTACTGTTAGCATACGGGTTAGGATTAGGGGACGGGTTAGTGTAAGGCTTCGGGTAAGGGTTAGGGTTAGGGTTAGGGTTAGGGTTAGATGACGGGGACGGTTTAGGGGACAGGTTAGGGTACGACAACGGTTTAGGGTGAGCGTACGTGTTAGGGTATGGATTAGTGTTAGCGTACAGGTTAGGATTAGGGGTCAGGTTAGGGTAAGGCTTCGGTTAAGGGTTAGGGTTAGGGTTAGGGTTAGGGTTACGGGATGGGGACGGTTTAGGGGACAGGTTAGGGTACGACAACGGTTTAGGGTGAGCGTAAGTGTTAGGGTACGTGTTAGTGTTAGCGTACGGGTTAGGATTAGGGGACGGGTTAGGGTAAGGCTTCGGGTAAGGGTTAGGCTTAGGGTTAGGGTTAGGTTTAGGGTTAGGGGATGGGGACGGTTTAGGGGACTGGTTAGGGTACAAGAACAGTTTGGGGTGAGCATACGTGTTAGGGTACGGGTTAGTGTTAGAGTACGGATTAGGATTAGGGTACAGGTTAGGGTAAGGCTTCGGGTAAGGATTACGGTTAGGGTTAGGGTTAGGGTTAGGGTTAGGGGATGGGGAAGGTTTAGCAGACAGGTTAGTGTACGACAACGGTTTAGGGTGAGCGTAAGTGTTAGGGTATGGGTTAGTGTTAGCATACGGGTTAGGATTAGGGGACGGGTTAGGTTAAGGCTTCGGGTAAGGGTTAGGGTTAGGGTTAGGGTGAGTGTTAGGTGAAGGGGACGGTTTAGGGGAGACATTAGTTTACGACAACGGTTTAGGGTGAGCGTACGTGTTAGGGTACAGGTTAGCGTTAGCGTACGGGTTAGGATTAGGGTACGGGTTAGGGTAAGGCTTCGGGTAAGGGTTAGCTTTAGGTTTATGGTTAGGGTTAGGGGACGGGGACGGTTTAGGGGACAGGTTAGTGTACGACAAAGATGTAGGGTGAGCGTACGTGTTAGGGTATGGGTTAGTGTTAGCGTACGGGTTAGGATTACGGGACGGGTTAGCGTAAGGCTTCGGGTAAGAGTTAGCTTTAGGGTTAGGGTTAGGGTTAGGGTTAGGGGACGGGGACAGTTTAGGGGACAGGTTAGGGTACGACAATGGTTTAGGGTGAGCGTACGTGTTAGTGTATGGGTTAGTGTTAGCGTACGGGTTAGGATTAGGGGACGGGTTAATGTAAGGCTTCGGGTAAGGGTTAGGGTTAGGGTTAGTGTTAGGGTTAGGGTTAGGGGACGGGGACGGTTTAGGGGACAGGTTAGGGTACGACAACGGTTTAGGGTGAGCGTACGTGTTAGGGTACGGGTTAGTGTTAGCCTACAGATTAGGATTAGGGGACGGGTTAGGGTCAGGCTTCGGGTAAGGGTTAGGGTTAGGGTTAGTGTTAGGGTTAGGGGACGGGGACCGTTTAGGGGACAGGTTAGGGTACGCATCAGTTTAGGGTGAGCGTACATGTTAGGGTACGGGTTTGTGTTAGCGTACGGGTTAGTAACAGGGGACGGGTTAGGGTACGGCTTCGGGTAAGGGTTACGGATAGGTTTAGGGTTACGGTTAGGGTTAGGGAATGGGGACGATTTAGGGGACAGGTTAGGGTACGACAACGGTTTAGGGTGGGCGTACGTGTTAGGGTACAGGTTAGTGTTAGCCTACGGGTTAGGATTAGGGGACGGGTTAGCTTAAGGCTTCGGGTAAGGGTTAGAGTTAGGGTTAGGGTTAGGGGACGGGGACGGTTTAGGGGACAGGTTAGTGTACGACAACTGTTTAGGGTGAGCGTATGTGTTAGGGTACGGGTTAGTGTTAGCGAACGGGTTAGGATTAGGGGAAGGGTTAGTGTAAGGCTTCGGGTCAGGTTTTGGGTTAGGGTTAGGGTTAGGGGTAGTGGACGGGGACGGGAATGGGTTAGGGGTAGGTTAGGGTACGACAACGGTTTAGGGTGAGTGTACGTGTTAGGGTATGTGTTAGTGTTAGGGTACGTGTTAGGATTAGGGGACGGGTTATGGTAAGGCTTCGGGTAAGGGTTAGGGTTACGGTTAGGGTTAGGGTTAGGGTTAGGGGACGTGGACTGTTTAGGGGACAGCTTAGGGTACGACAACGGTTTAGGGTGAGCATACGTGTTAGGGTACGGGTTAGTGTTAGCGTACGTGTTAGGATTAGGGGACGGGTTAGGGTAAGTATTCGGGTAAGGGTTAGGTTTAGGGTTAGGGTTAGGGTAGGGTTAGGGGACCGGGACGCTTTACGGGACAGGTTACTGTACGACAACGGTTTAGGGTGAGCGTACGTGTTAGGGTACGGGTTAGTGTTAGCGTACGCGATAGGATTAGGGGACGGGTTAAGGTAAGGCTTCGAGTAAGGGTTAGGGTTAGGGTTAGGGTTAGGGTTAGGGGACGGGGACGATTTAGGGGAGAGGTTAGGGTACGACAACGGTTTAGTGTGAGCGTACGTGTTAGGGTATGGGTTAGTGTTAGCGTATGGGTTAGGATTAGGGGAAGGGTTAGGGTAAGGCTTCGGGTAAGGGTTAGGGTTAGGATTAGCGTTAGGGTTAGGGGACGGGGATGGTTTAGGGGACAGTTTAGTGTACGACAACGGTTTAGGGTGAGCGTACGTGTTAGGGTACGGGTTAGTGATAGCGTACTGTTTAGGATTACAGGACGGGTTAGGCTAAGGCTTCGGGTAAGGGTTAGGGTTAGGGTTAGGGTTAGGGTTAGGGGACGGGGACGGGGACGGTTTAGGGGACAGGTTAGTGTACGACAATGGTTTAGGGTGTGCGTATCTGTTAGGGTACGGTTTAGTGTTAGCGTACGGGTTAGGATTAGGGGACGTGTTAGGGTAAGGCTTCGGGTAAGGGTTACGTTTAGGGTTAGGGTTAGGGTTTGGGTTAGGGGACGGGGACGGTTTAAGGGACAGGTTAGGGTACGACAACGGTTTATGTTGAGCGTACGTGTTAGCATACGGGTTAGTGTTAGCGTACGGGTTAGGATTAGGGGACGGGTTAAGGTAAGGCTTCGGGTAAGGGTTAGTGTTAGGTTTAGGGTTAGGGGACGGGGACGGTTTAGGGGACAGGTTAGGGTACGACAACGGTTTAGGGTGAGCGTACGTGTTAGGGTACGGGTTAGTGTTAGCGTACGGGTTAGGATTAGGGGACGGGTTAGGGTAAGGCTTCGGGTAAGGGTTAGGATTAGGGTTAGGGTTATGGGATGGGGACGGGGACGGTTTAGGGGACAGGTTAGTGTACGACAACGGTTTAGGGTGAGCGTACGTGTTAGGGTATGGGTTAGTGTTAGCGTACGGGTTACGATTAGGGGACGGGTTAGGGTAAGGCTTCGGGTAAGGGTTAGGGTTAGGGTTAGGGTTAGGGTTAGGGGACGGTGACGGTTTAGGGGACAGGTTAGGGTACGAGAACGGTTTAGGGTGAGCGTACGTGTTAGGGAACGGGTTAGTGTTAGCATAAGGGTTAGGATTAGGGGACGGGTTAGGGTAAGGCTTCGGGTAAGGGTTAGGGTTACGGTTACGGTTAGGGTTAGGGTTAGGGGTCAGGGACGGTGTAGGGGTCAGGTTAGGGTACGACAACGATTTAGGGTGTGCGTACGTTTTAGGGTACGGTTTCGTGGAAGCGTACGGGTTAGGATTAGGGGATGGGTTAGGGTAAGGCTTCGGGTAAGGGTTAGGGTGAGGGTTAGGGTTAGGGTTAGGGTTAGGGGACGGGGTCGTTTTAGGGGACAGGTTAGGGTACGACAACTTTTGAAGGTGAGCGTACGTTTTAGGTTACGGGTTAGTGTTAGCGTACGGGTTAGGATTATGGGACCGGTTAGGGTAAGGCTTTGCGTAAGGGTTAGGGTTGGGTTAGTGTTAGGTTTAGGGTTAGGGGATGGGGACGGTTTAGGGAAAAGGTTAGTGTACGACAACGGTTTAGGGTGAGCGTACGTGTTAGGTTACGGGTTAGTTTTAGCGTACGGTTTAGGATTAGGGGACGGGTTAGTGTAAGGCTCTGGGTAAGGGTTAGTGTTAGGGTTAGGGTTAGGGTTAGGGACGGTTTAGGGGACAGGTTAGGGTACGACCACGGTTTAGGGTGAGCGTACATGTTACGGTATGTGTTAGTGTTAGCGTACGGGTTAGGATTAGGGGACAGTTTAAGGTAAGGCTTCGGGTAACAGTTAGGGTTAGGGTTAGGTTTAGGGTTAGGGTTAGGGGACGGGGACGGTTTAGGGGAGAGGTTAGGGTACGACAACGTTTTAGGGTGAGCGTACGTGTTACGGTACGGTTTAGTGTTAGCGTACGTGTTAGGATTAGGGGACGGGTTAGGGTAAGGCTTCGGGTAAGGGTTAGGGTTAGGGTTAGGGTTAGGGTTAGGGTTAGGTGACGGGGACGGTTTAGGGGACAGGTTAGGGTACGACAACGGTTTAGGGTGAGCGTACGTGTTAGGGTATGGATTAGTGTTAGCGTACAGGTTAGGATTAGGGGTCGGGTTAGGGTAAGGCTTCGGTTAAGGGTTAGGTTTAGGGTTAGGGTTAGGGTTAGGGGATGGGGACGGTTTAGGGGACAGGTTTCGGTACGACAACGGTTTAGGGTGAGCGTACGTGTTAGGGTACATGTTAGTGTTAGCGTACGGGTTAGGATTAGGGGACGGGTTAGGGTAAGGCTTCGGGTAAGGGTTAGGGTTAGGGTTAGGGTTAGGTTTAGGGTTAGGGGACGGGGACGGTTTAGGGGACTGGTTAGGGTACAACAACTGTTTGGGGTGAGCATACGTGTTAGGGTACGGGTTAGTGTTATCGTACGGATTAGGATTAGGGTACAGTTTAGGGTAAGGCTTCGGGTAAGGATTAGGGTTAGGGTTAGGGTTAGGGTTAGGGTTAGGGGATGGGGAAGATTTAGCAGACAGGTTAGAGTACGACAACGGTTTAGGGTGAGCGTAAGTGTTAGGGTATGGGTTAGTGTTAGCATACGGGTTAGGATTAGGGGACGGATTAGGTTAAGGCTTCGGGTAAGTGTTAGGGTTAGGGTTAGGGTGAGTGTTAGGTGAAGGGGACGGTTTAGGGGAGACATTAGGGTACGACAACGGTTTAGGGTGAGCGTACGTGTTAGGGTACTGGTTAGAGTTAGCGTACGGGTTAGGATTAGGGGACGGGATTGGGTAAGGCTTCGGGTAAGGGTTAGGGTTAGGGTTAGGGTTAGGGGACGGGGACGGTTTAGGTGTCAGGTTAGGGTACGACAAAGATTTAGGGTGAGCGTACGTGTTAGGGTATGGGTTAGTGTTAGCGTACGGGTTAGGATTACGGGACGGGTTAGCGTAAGGCTTCGAGTAAGAGTTAGGTTTAGGGTTAGGGTTAGGGTTAGGGTTAGGGGACTGGGACAGTTTAGGGGACAGGTTAGGGTACGACAATGGTTTAGGGTGAGCGTACGTGTTAGTGTACGGGTTAGTGTTAGCGTACGGGTTAGGATTAGGGGACGGGTTAATGTAAGGCTTCGGGTAAGGGTGAGGGTTAGGGTTAGTGTTAGGATTAGGGTTAGGGGACGGGGACGGTTTAGGGGACAGGTTAGTGTATGACAACTGTTTAGGGTGAGCGTAACGGTTAGGGTACGGGTTAGTGTTAGCGAACGGGTTAGCTTTAGGGGAAGGGTTAGTGTAAGGCTTCGGGTAAGGGTTTGGGTTAGGGTTAGGGTTAGGGGTAGGGGACGGGGACCTGAACGGTTTAGGGGTAGGTTAGGCTACGACAACGGTTTAGGGTGAGTGTACGTGTTAGGGTATGTGTTAGTGTTAGCGTACGGGTTAGGATTAGGGGACGGGTTATGGTAAGGCTTCGGGTAAGGGTTAGGGTTACGGTTAGGGTTAGGGTTAGGGTTAGGGGATGTGGACTGTTTTGGGGACAGCTTACGGTACGACAACGGTTTAAGGTGAGCATACGTGTTAGGGTACGGGTTAGTGTTAGCGTCCGGGTTAGGATTAGGGGACGGGTTAGGGTAAGGCTTCGGGTAAGGGTTAGGGTTAGGGTTAGGTTTAGGGTTAGGGTTAGGGGTCAGGGACGGTTTAGGGGTCAGGTTAGGGTACGACAACGGTTTAGGGTGTGCGTACGTTTTAGGGTACGGGTTCGTGGAAGCGTACGGGTTAGGATTAGGGGATGGGTTAGGGTAAGGCTTCGGGTAAGGGTTAGGGTGAGGGTTAGGGTTAGGGTTAGGGTTAGGGGACGGGGTCGGTTTAGGGGACAGGTTAGGGTACGACAACGTTTGAAGGTGAGCGTACGTTTTAGGGTACGGGTTAGTGTTAGCGTACGGGTTAGGATTATGGGACGGGTTAGGGTAAGGCTTTGCGTAAGGGTTAGGGCTGGGTTAGTGTTAGGTTTAGGGTTAGGGGACGGGGACGGTTTAGGGAAAAGGTTAGTGTACGACAACGGTTTAGGGTGAGCGTACGTGTTAGGGTACGGGTTAGTGTTAGCGTACGGTTTAGGATTAGGGGACGGGTTAGTGTAAGGCTCTGGGTAAGGGTTAGTGTTAGGGTTAGGCTTAGGGTTAGGGTTAGGGTTAGGGTTAGGGTTAGGGTTAGGGGACGGGGACGGTTTAGGGGACAGGTTAGGGTACGACAACGGTTTAGGGTGAGCGTACGTGTTACGGTATGGTTTACTGTTAGCATACGTGTTAGGATTAGGGGACGGGTTAGGGTAAGGCTTCGGGTAAGGGTTAGGGTTAGGGTTAGGGTTAGGGTTAGATGACGGGGACGGTTTAGGGGACAGGTTAGGGTACGACAACGGTTTAGGGTGAGCGTACGTGTTAGGGTATGGATTAGTGTTAGCGTACAGGTTAGGTTTAGGGGTCAGGTTAGGGTAAGGCTTCGGTTAAGGGTTAGGGTTAGGGTTAGGGTTAGGGTTACGGGATGGGGACGGTTTAGGGGACAGGTTAGGGTACGACAACGGTTTAGGGTGAGCGTACGTGTTAGGGTACGGGTTAGTGTTAGCGTACGGGTTAGGATTAGGGGACGGGTTAGGGTAAGGCTTCGGGTAAGGGTTAGGCTTAGGGTTAGGGTTAGGTTTAGGGTTAGGGGATGGGGACGGTTTAGGGGACTGGTTAGGGTACAAGAACAGTTTGGGGTGAGCATACGTGTTAGGGTACGGGTTAGTGTTAGAGTACGGATTAGGATTAGGGTACAGGTTAGGGTAAGGCTTCGGGTAAGGATTACGGTTAGGGTTAGGGTTAGGGTTAGGGTTAGGGGATGGGGAAGGTTTAGCAGACAGGTTAGTGTACGACAACGGTTTAGGGTGAGCGTAAGTGTTAGGGTATGGGTTAGTGTTAGCATACGGGTTAGGATTAGGGGACGGGTTAGGTTAAGGCTTCGGGTAAGGGTTAGGGTTAGGGTTAGGGTGAGTGTTAGGTGAAGGGGACGGTTTAGGGGAGACATTAGTTTACGACAACGGTTTAGGGTGAGCGTACGTGTTAGGGTACAGGTTAGCGTTAGCGTACGGGTTAGGATTAGGGTACGGGTTAGGGTAAGGCTTCGGGTAAGGGTTAGCTTTAGGTTTATGGTTAGGGTTAGGGGACGGGGACGGTTTAGGGGACAGGTTAGTGTACGACAAAGATGTAGGGTGAGCGTACGTGTTAGGGTATGGGTTAGTGTTAGCGTACGGGTTAAGATTACGGGATGGGTTAGCGTAAGGCTTCGGGTAAGAGTTAGCTTTAGGGTTAGGGTTAGGGTTAGGGTTAGGGGACGGGGACAGTTTAGGGGACAGGTTAGGGTACGACAATGGTTTAGGGTGAGCGTACGTGTTAGTGTATGGGTTAGTGTTAGCGTACGGGTTAGGATTAGGGGACGGGTTAATGTAAGGCTTCGGGTAAGGGTTAGGGTTAGGGTTAGTGTTAGGGTTAGGGTTAGGGGACGGGGACGGTTTAGGGGACAGGTTAGGGTACGTCAACGGTTTAGGGTGAGCGTACGTGTTAGGGTACGGGTTAGTGTTAGCCTACAGATTAGGATTAGGGGACGGGTTAGGGTCAGGCTTCGGGTAAGGGTTAGGGTTAGGGTTAGTGTTAGGGTTAGGGGACGGGGACCGTTTAGGGGACAGGTTAGGGTACGCATCAGTTTAGGGTGAGCGTACATGTTAGGGTACGGGTTTGTGTTAGCGTACGGGTTAGTAACAGGGGACGGGTTAGGGTACGGCTTCGGGTAAGGGTTACGGATAGGTTTAGGGTTACGGTTAGGGTTAGGGAATGGGGACGATTTAGGGGACAGGTTAGGGTACGACAACGGTTTAGGGTGGGCGTACGTGTTAGGGTACAGGTTAGTGTTAGCCTACGGGTTAGGATTAGGGGACGGGTTAGCTTAAGGCTTCGGGTAAGGGTTAGAGTTAGGGTTAGGGTTAGGGGACGGGGACGGTTTAGGGGACAGGTTAGTGTACGACAACTGTTTAGGGTGAGCGTATGTGTTAGGGTACGGGTTAGTGTTAGCGAACGGGTTAGGATTAGGGGAAGGGTTAGTGTAAGGCTTCGGGTCAGGTTTTGGGTTAGGGTTAGGGTTAGGGGTAGGGGACGGGGACGGGAATGGGTTAGGGGTAGGTTAGGGTACGACAACGGTTTAGGGTGAGTGTACGTGTTAGGGTATGTGTTAGTGTTAGCGTACGTGTTAGGATTAGGGGACGGGTTATGGTAAGGCTTCGGGTAAGGGTTAGGGTTACGGTTAGGGTTAGGGTTAGGGTTAGGGGACGTGGACTGTTTAGGGGACAGCTTAGGGTACGACAACGGTTTAGGGTGAGCATACGTGTTAGGGTAAGGGTTAGTGTTAGCGTACGTGTTAGGATTAGGGGACGGGTTAGGGTAAGTATTCGGGTAAGGGTTAGGTTTAGGGTTAGGGTTAGGGTAGGGTTAGGGGACCGGGACGCTTTACGGGACAGGTTACTGTACGACAACGGTTTAGGGTGAGCGTACGTGTTAGGGTACGGGTTAGTGTTAGCGTACGCGATAGGATTAGGGGACGGGTTAAGGTAAGGCTTCGAGTAACGGTTAGGGTTAGGGTTAGGGTTAGGGTTAGGGGACGGGGACGATTTAGGGGAGAGGTTAGGGTACGACAACGGTTTAGTGTGAGCGTACGTGTTAGGGTATGGGTTAGTGTTAGCGTATGGGTTAGGATTAGGGGAAGGGTTAGGGTAAGGCTTCGGGTAAGGGTTAGGGTTAGGATTAGCGTTAGGGTTAGGGGACGGGGATGGTTTAGGGGACAGTTTAGTGTACGACAACGGTTTAGGGTGAGCGTACGTGTTAGGGTACGGGTTAGTGATAGCGTACTGTTTAGGATTACAGGACGGGTTAGGCTAAGGCTTCGGGTAAGGGTTAGGGTTAGGGTTAGGGTTAGGGTTAGGGGACGGGGACGGGGACGGTTTAGGGGACAGGTTAGTGTACGACAATGGTTTAGGGTGTGCGTATCTGTTAGGGTACGGTTTAGTGTTAGCGTACGGGTTAGGATTAGGGGACGTGTTAGGGTAAGGCTTCGGGTAAGGGTTACGTTTAGGGTTAGGGTTAGGGTTTGGGTTAGGGGACGGGGACGGTTTAAGGGACAGGTTAGGGTACGACAACGGTTTATGTTGAGCGTACGTGTTAGCATACGGGTTAGTGTTAGCGTACGGGTTAGGATTAGGGGACGGGTTAAGGTAAGGCTTCGGGTAAGGGTTAGTGTTAGGTTTAGGGTTAGGGGACGGGGACGGTTTAGGGGACAGGTTAGGGTACGACAACGGTTTAGGGTGAGCGTACGTGTTAGGGTACGGGTTAGTGTTAGCGTACGGGTTAGGATTAGGGGACGGGTTAGGGTAAGGCTTCGGGTAAGGGTTAGGATTAGGGTTAGGGTTATGGGATGGGGACGGGGACGGTTTAGGGGACAGGTTAGTGTACGACAACGGTTTAGGGTGAGCGTACGTGTTAGGGTACGGGTTAGTGTTAGCGTACGGGTTACGATTAGGGGACGGGTTAGGGTAAGGCTTCGGGTAAGGGTTAGGGTTAGGGTTAGGGTTAGGGTTAGGGGACGGTGACGGTTTAGGGGACAGGTTAGGGTACGAGAACGGTTTAGGGTGAGCGTACGTGTTAGGGAACGGGTTAGTGTTAGCATAAGGGTTAGGATTAGGGGACGGGTTAGGGTAAGGCTTCGGGTAAGGGTTAGGGTTACGGTTACGGTTAGGATTAGGGTTAGGGGTCAGGGACGGTGTAGGGGTCAGGTTAGGGTACGACAACGATTTAGGGTGTGCGTACGTTTTAGGGTACGGTTTCGTGGAAGCGTACGGGTTAGGATTAGGGGATGGGTTAGGGTAAGGCTTCGGGTAAGGGTTAGGGTGAGGGTTAGGGTTAGGGTTAGGGTTAGGGGACGGGGTCGGTTTAGGGGACAGGTTAGGGTACGACAACTTTTGAAGGTGAGCGTACGTTTTAGGTTACGGGTTAGTGTTAGCGTACGGGTTAGGATTATGGGACCGGTTAGGGTAAGGCTTTGCGTAAGGGTTAGGGTTGGGTTAGTGTTAGGTTTAGGGTTAGGGGATGGGGACGGTTTAGGGAAAAGGTTAGTGTACGACAACGGTTTAGGGTGAGCGTACGTGTTAGGTTACGGGTTAGTTTTAGCGTACGGTTTAGGATTAGGGGACGGGTTAGTGTAAGGCTCTGGGTAAGGGTTAGTGTTAGGGTTAGGGTTAGGGTTAGGGACGGTTTAGGGGACAGGTTAGGGTACGACCACGGTTTAGGGTGAGCGTACATGTTACGGTATGTGTTAGTGTTAGCGTACGGGTTAGGATTAGGGGACAGTTTAAGGTAAGGCTTCGGGTAACAGTTAGGGTTAGGATTAGGTTTAGGGTTAGGGTTAGGGGACGGGGACGGTTTAGGGGAGAGGTTAGGGTACGACAACGTTTTAGGGTGAGCGTACGTGTTACGGTACGGTTTAGTGTTAGCGTACGTGTTAGGATTAGGGGACGGGTTAGGGTAAGGCTTCGGGTAAGGGTTAGGGTTAGGGTTAGGGTTAGGGTTAGGGTTAGGGTTAGGTGACGGGGACGGTTTAGGGGACAGGTTAGGGTACGACAATGGTTTAGGGTGAGCGTACGTGTTAGGGTATGGATTAGTGTTAGCGTACAGGTTAGGATTAGGGGTCGGGTTAGGGTAAGGCTTCGGTTAAGGGTTAGGTTTAGGGTTAGGGTTAGGGTTAGGGGATGGGGACGGTTTAGGGGACAGGTTTCGGTACGACAACGGTTTAGGGTGAGCGTACGTGTTAGGGTACATGTTAGTGTTAGCGTACGGGTTAGGATTAGGGGACGGGTTAGGGTAAGGCTTCGGGTAAGGGTTAGGGTTAGGGTTAGGGTTAGGTTTAGGGTTAGGGGACGGGGACGGTTTAGGGGACTGGTTAGGGTACAACAACTGTTTGGGGTGAGCATACGTGTTAGGGTACGGGTTAGTGTTATCGTACGGATTAGGATTAGGGTACAGTTTAGGGTAAGGCTTCGGGTAAGGATTAGGGTTAGGGTTAGGGTTAGGGTTAGGGTTAGGGGATGGGGAAGATTTAGCAGACAGGTTAGAGTACGACAACGGTTTAGGGTGAGCGTAAGTGTTAGGGTATGGGTTAGTGTTAGCATACGGGTTAGGATTAGGGGACGGATTAGGTTAAGGCTTCGGGTAAGGGTTAGGGTTAGGGTTAGGGTGAGTGTTAGGTGAAGGGGACGGTTTAGGGGAGACATTAGGGTACGACAACGGTTTAGGGTGAGCGTACGTGTTAGGGTACTGGTTAGAGTTAGCGTACGGGTTAGGATTAGGGGACGGGATTGGGTAAGGCTTCGGGTAAGGGTTAGGGTTAGGGTTAGGGTTAGGGGACGGGGACGGTTTAGGTGTCAGGTTAGGGTGCGACAAAGATTTAGGGTGAGCGTACGTGTTAGGGTATGGGTTAGTGTTAGCGTACGGGTTAGGATTACGGGACGGGTTAGCGTAAGGCTTCGAGTAAGAGTTAGGTTTAGGGTTAGGGTTAGGGTTAGGGTTAGGGGACTGGGACAGTTTAGGGGACAGGTTAGGGTACGACAATGGTTTAGGGTGAGCGTACGTGTTAGTGTACGGGTTAGTGTTAGCGTACGGGTTAGGATTAGGGGACGGGTTAATGTAAGGCTTCGGGTAAGGTTGAGGGTTAGGGTTAGTGTTAGGATTAGGGTTAGGGGACGGGGACGGTTTAGGGGACAGGTTAGTGTATGACAACTGTTTAGGGTGAGCGTAACGGTTAGGGTACGGGTTAGTGTTAGCGAACGGGTTAGCTTTAGGGGAAGGGTTAGTGTAAGGCTTCGGGTAAGGGTTTGGGTTAGGGTTAGGGTTAGGGGTAGGGGACGGGGACCTGAACGGTTTAGGGGTAGGTTAGGCTACGACAACGGTTTAGGGTGAGTGTACGTGTTAGGGTATGTGTTAGTGTTAGCGTACGGGTTAGGATTAGGGGACGGGTTATGGTAAGGCTTCGGGTAAGGGTTAGGGTTACGGTTAGGGTTAGGGTTAGGGTTAGGGGATGTGGACTGTTTTGGAGACAGCTTACGGTACGACAACGGTTTAGGGTGAGCATACGTGTTAGGGTACGGGTTAGTGTTAGCGTCCGGGTTAGGATTAGGGGACGGGTTAGGGTAAGGCTTCGGGTAAGGGTTAGGGTTAGGGTTAGGGTTACTTTACGGGTACGGTTTAGGGGACAGGTTAGTGTACGACAACGGTTTAGGGTGAGCGTACGTGTTAGGGTATGTGTTAGTGTTAGCGTACGGTTTAGGATCACGGGACGGGTTAGGGTAAGGCTTCGGGTAAGGGTTAGTGTTAGGGTTAGGGTTAGGGTTAGGGTTAGGGGACGGGGTCGGTTTAGGGGACAGGTTAGTGTACGACAGCGTTTTAAGGTGAGCGTACGTGTTACGGTACGGTTTAGTGTTAGCGTACGTGTTAGGATTAGGGGACGGGTTAGGGTAAGGCTTCGGGTAAGGGTTAGGGTAAGGGTTAGGGTTAGGGTTAGGGTTAGGTGACGGGGACGGTTTAGGGGACAGGTTAGGCTACGACAACGGTTTAGGGTGAGCGTACGTGTTAGGGTATGGATTAGTGTTAGCGTACAGGTTAGGATTAGGGGTCGGGTTAGGGTAAGGCTTCGGTTAAGGGTTAGGGTTAGGGTTAGGGTTAGGGTTAGGGGATGGGGACGGTTTAGGGGACAGGTTTCGGTACGACAACGGTTTAGGGTGAGCGTACGTGTTAGGGTCCGTGTTAGTGTTAGCGTACGGGTTAGGATTAGGGGACGGGTTAGGGTAAGGCTTCGGGTAAGGGTTAGGGTTAGGGTTAGGGTTAGGTTTAGGGTTAGGGGACGGGGACGGTTTAGGGGACTGGTTAGGGTACAACAACAGTTTGGGGTGAGCATACGTGTAAGGGTACGGGTTAGTGTTAGCGTAGAGATTAGGATTAGGGTACAGGTTAGGGTAAGGCTTCGGGTAAGGATTAGGTTTAGGGTTAGGGGATGGGGAAGGTTTAGCAGACAGGTTAGTGTACGACAATGGTTTAGGGTGAGCGTAAGTGTTAGGGTATGGGTTAGTGTTAGCATACAGGTTAGGATTAGGGGACGGGTTAGGTTAAGGCTTCGGGTAAGGGTTTTGGTTAGGGTTAGGGTGAGTGTTAGGTGAAGGGGACGGTTTAGGGGAGACATTAGGGTACGACAACGGTTTAGGGTGAGAGTACGTGTTAGGGTACAGGTTAGCGTTAGCGTACGGGTTAGGATTAGGGGACGGGTTAGGGTAAGGCTTCGGGTAATTGTTAGGGTTAGGGTTAGGGTTAGGGTTAGGGTTAGGGGACGGGGACGGTTTAGGGGCAAGGTTATGGTAGGACAACGGTTTAGGGTGAGCGTACGTGTTAGGGTACGGGTTAGTGGTAGCGTACGGGTTAGGATTAGGGGACGGGTTAGGGTAAGGCTTCGGGTAAGGGTTAGGGTTAGGTTAGGGTTAGGGTTAGGGGACGGGGACGGTTTAGGGGACAGGTTAGTGTACGACAACGGTTTAGGGTGAGCGTACGTGTTAGGGTACGGGTTAGTGTTAGCGTACGGGTTAGGATTACGGGACGGGTTAGTGTAAGGCTTCGGATAAGTGTTAGGGTTAGGGTTAGTGTTAGGGTTAGGGTTAGGGGATGTGGACGGTTTAGGGGACAGGTTAGGGTACGACAACGATTTAGGGTGAGCGTACGTGTTGGGTTACGTGTTAGTGTTAGCGTACGGGTTAGGATTAAGGTACGGGTTAGTGTAAGGCTTCGAGTATGGATTAAGGTTAGGGTTAGGGTTAGGGTTAGGGGAAGGGGACGGTTTAGGGGACAGGTTAGGGTATACCAACGGTTTAGTGTGAGCGTACGTGTTAGGGTATGGTTTAGTATTTGCGTACGGGTTAGGATTAGGGGACGGTTTAGGGTAAGGCTTCGGGTAAGGGTTAGAGTTAGGGTTAGTGTTAGGGGTCGGGGACAGTTTAGGGGACAGGTTAGGGTACGACAACGTTTTAAGGTGAACGTACGTGTTAGGGTACGGGTTAGTGGTAGCGTACGGTTTAGGATCAGGGGACGGGTTAGGGTAAGGCTTCGGATAAGGGTTAGGGTTAGGGTTAGGGTTAGGGTTAGGGGACGGGGTCGGTTTAGGGGACAGGTTAGGGTACGACAACGTTTTAAGGTGAACGTACGTGTTAGGGTACGGGTTAGTGTTAGCGTACGGGTTAGGATTAGGGGACGGGTTAGGGTAAAGCTTCAGGTAAGGGTTAGGTTTAGCTTTAGGGTTAGGGTTAGGGTTAGGGGACGGGGACGTTTTAGGGTACAGGTTAGGGTACGACAACGGTTTAGGGTGAGCGTACGTGTTAGGGTACGGGTTAGTGTTAGCGTATGGGTTAGGATTAGGGGACGTGTTAGGGTAAGGCTTCGGGTAAGTGTTAGGGTTAGGGTTAGGGTTAGGGTTAGAGGACGGGGACCGTTTAGGGGAGAGGTTAGGGTACAACAACGGTTTAGGTTCAGCGTACGTGTTAGGGTATGGGTTAGTGTTAGCGTACGGTTTAGGATTAGGGGACGGGTTAGTTTAAGGCTTCGGGTAAGGGTTAGGGTTAGGTTTAGGGTTAGGGTTTGGGTTAGGGGTCTGGGACGGTTTAGGGGACAGGTTAGGGTACGACAACGGTTTAGGGTGAGCGTACATGTTAGGGTACGGGTTAGTGTTAGCGTACGGGTTAGGATTAGGGTTCGGGTTAGGGTAAGGCTTCGGGTAAGTGTTAGGGTTAGGGTTAGGGTTACGGTTAGGGGATGGGGACGGTTTAGGGGACAGGTGACGGTACGACAATGGTTTAGGGTGAGAGTACGTGTTAGGGTACGTGTTAGTGTTAGCGTACGGGTTAGGATTAGGGGACGGATTAGGGTAAGACTTCGCGTAAGGTTTAGGGTTAGGGTTAGGGTTAGGGTTAGGGGACGGGGACGGTTTAGGGGACAAGTTAGGGTACAACAACGGTTTAGGGTGAGCATAAGTGTTAGGGTACGGGTTAGTGTTAGCGTACGGATTAGGATTAGGGTACGGGATAGGGTAAGGCTTCGGGTAAGGATTAGGTTTAGGGTTAGGGTTAGGGTTAGGGTTAGGGGATGGGGAAGGTTTAGTAGACAGGTTAGGGTACGACAACGGTTTAGGGTGAGCGTACGTGTTAGGGTACGGGTTAGTGTTAGCATACGGGTTAGGATTAGGGGACGGGTTAGGTTAAGGCTTCGGGTAAGGATTAGGGTTAGGGTTAGGAGACGGAGACTGTTTAGGGGACAGGTTAGAATACGACAACGGTTTAGGGTGAGCGTATGTGTTAGGGTACGGGTTAGTGTTAGCGTACGGTTTAGGATTACGGGACGGGTTAGTGTAAGGCTTCGGGTAAGGGTTAGGGTTAGGGTTAGGGTTAGGGTTAGGTGACGGGGACAGTTTAGGGGACATGTTGGGGTACGACAATGGTTTAGGGTGAGCGTACGTGTTAGCGTACGGGTTAGTGTTAGGGTACTGGTTAGCATTAGGGTACGGGTTAGGGTAAGGCTTCGGGTAAGGGTTAGGGTTAGGGTTAGGGTTAGGGTTAGGGTTAGGTTACGGGGACGGTTTAGGGGACAGGTTAGGGTACAACAACGGTTTAGGGTGAGCGTACGTGTTAGGGTACGGGTTAGTGGTAGCGTACGCTTTAGGATCAGGGGACGGGTTAGGGTAGGGCTTCGGATAAGGGTTCGGTTTAGGGTTAGGGTTAGGGTTAGGCTACGGGGTCGGTTTAGGAGACACGTTAGGGTACGACAACGTTTTAAGGTGAGCGTACGTGTTAGGGTACGGGTTAGTGTTAGCGTACGGGTTAGGATTAGGGGACGGGTTAGGGTAAGGCTTCGGGTAAGGGTTAGGTTTAGGTTTAGGGTTAGGGTTAGGTTTAGGGGATGGGCACGTTTTAGGGTACAGGTTATGGTACGACAACGGTTTAGGGTGAGCGTACGTGTTAGGGTATGGGTTAGTGTTAGCGTACGGGTTAGGATTAGGGGACGGGTTAGGGTAAGTATTCGGGTAAGGGTTAGGTTTAGTGTTAGGGTTAGGGTTAGGGTTAGGAGACCGGGACGGTTTACGGGACAGGTTAGTGTACGACAACTGTTTAGGGTGAGCGTACATGTTAGGATACGGGTTAGTGTTAGCGTACGGGATAGGATTAGGGGATGGGTTAGGGTAAGGCTTCGGGTAAGGGTTAGGGTTAGGGTTAGGGTTAGGGTTAGGGGACGGGGACCGTTTAGAGGAGAGGTTAGGGTACAACAACGGTTTAGGGTGAGCGTACGTGTTAGGGTACGTGTTAGTGTTAGCGTACGGGTTAGGATTAGGGGACGGATTAGGGTAAGACTTCGGGTAAGGGTTAGGGTTAGTGTTAGGGTTAGGGGACGGGGACGGTTTAGGGGACAGGTTAGGGTACAACAACGGTTTAGGGTGAGCATAAGTGTTAGGGTACGGGTTAGTGTTAGCGTACGGATTAGGTTTAGGGTACGGGTTAGGGTAAGGCTTCGGGTAAGGATTAGGTTTAGGGTTAGGGTTAGGGTTAGGGTTAGGGTATGGGGAAGGTTTAGCGGACAGTTTAGGGTACGACAACCGTTTAGGGTGAGCGTACCTGTTAGGTTACGGGTTAGTGTTAGCATACGGGTTAGGATTAGGGGACGGGTTAGGTTAAGGCTTCTGGTAAGGGTAAGGGTTAGGGTTAGGGTTAGTGTTAGGGTTAGGAGACGGGGACTGTTTAGGGGACAGGTTAGAATACGACAACGGTTTAGGGTGAGCGTACGTGTTAGGGTACGGGTTAGTGTTAGCGTACGGTTTAGGATTACGGGACGGGTTAGTGTAAGGCTTCGTGTAAGGGTTAGGGTTAGGGTTAGTGTTAGGGTTAGGTGACGGGGACAGTTTAGGGGACATGTTAGTTTACGACAATGGTTTAAGGTGAGCGTACGTGTTAGCGTACGGGTTAGTGTTAGGGTACTGTTTAGCATTAGGGGACGGGTTAGGGTAAGGCTTCGGGTAAGGGTTAGGGTTAGGGTTAGGGTTAGGTTTAGGGTTAGGTTACGGGGACGGTTTAGGGGACACGTTAGGGTACAACAACGGTTTAGGGTGAGTGTACGTTTTACGGTACGGGTTAGTGTTAGCGTACGGGTTAGGATTACGGGACGGGTTAGGGTAAGGCTTCGGGTAAGTGTTAGGGTTAGGGTTAGGGTTAGGGTTAGGGGACGGGGACGGGGACGGTTTAGGGGACAGGTTAGTGTACGACTACGGTTTAGGGTCAGCGTACGTGTTAGAGTACGGTTTAGTGTTAGTGTACGGTTTAGGATTAGGGGATGTGTTAGGGTAAGCCTTCGGGAAAGGTTTAGGTTTAGGTTAGGGTTAGGGTTAGGTTTAGGGGACGGGGACGTTTTAGGGGACAGGTTAGGGTACGACAACGATTTAGGGTGAGCGTATGTGTTAGGGTACGGGTTAGTGTTAGCGTACGTGTTAGGATTAGGGGACGGATTAGGGTAAGGCTTCGGGTAAGGGTTAGGTTTAGGGTTACGGTTAGGGTTAAGGTTAGGGGACGGGGAAGGTTTAGGGGACAGGTTAGGGTAGGACAATGGTTTAGGGTGAGCGTATGTTTTAGGGTATGGGTTAGTGTTAGCGTACGGGTTAGGATTGGGGACGGGTTAGGGTAAGTCTTCGGGTAAGGGTTAGGGTTAGGGTTAGGGTTAGGGTTAGGAGACGGGGACGGGGACGGTTTAGGGGACAGGTTAGGGTTCGACAACGGTTTAGGGTGAGCGTACGTGATAGGGTCCGGATTAGTGTTAGCGTACGGTTAGGATTAGGGGACGGGTTTGTGTAAGGCTTCGGGTAAGCGTTAGGTTTAGGGTAAGTGTTAGGGTTAGGGTTAGGGGACCGGAACGGTTTAGGGGACAGGTTAGGGTACGACAACTGTTTAGGGTGAGCATACGTGTTAGGGTACGGGTTGGTGTTAGCGTACGGTTTAGGATTAGGGGACGTGTTAGGGTAAGGCTTCGGGTAAGGGTTAGGTTTAGGGTTAGGGTTAGGGTTAGGGTTAGGGGACGGGGACGGTTTAGGGGACAGGTTAGGGTACGACAACGTTTTATGGTGAGCGTACGTGTTAGGGTACGTGTTAGTGTTAGCGTACGGGTTAGGATTAGGGGACGGGTTAGGGTAAGGCTTCGGGTAAGGGTTAGGTTTAGGGTTAGGGTTAGGGTTAGGGAACGGGGACGGTGTAGGGGACAGGTTAGGGTACGAGAACGGTTTAGGGTGAGCGTACGTGTTAGGGTACGGGTTAGTGTTAGCATAAGGGTTAGGATTAGGGGACGGGTTAGTGTAAGGCTTCGGGTAAGGGTTAGGGTTAGGATTAGGGTTAGGGTTAGGGGTCAGGGAAGGTTTAGGGGTCAGGTTAGCGTACGACATCGGTTTAGGGTGTGCGTACGTTTTAGGGTACGGGTTCGTGGAAGCGTACGGGTTAGGATTAGGGAATGGGTTAGGGTAAGGCTTCGGGTAAGGGTTAGGGTGAGGGTAAGGGTTAGGGTTAGGGTTAGTGGACGGGGACCGTTTAGGGGACAGGTTTGGGTACAACAACGGTTTAGGGTGTGCATAAGTGTTAGGGTACGGGTTAGTGTTAGCGTACGGATTAGGATTAGGGTACGGGATAGGGTAAGGCTTCGGGTAAGGATTAGGTTTAGGGTTAGGGTTAGGGTTAGGGTTAGGGGATGGGGAAGGTTTAGTGGACAGGTTAGGGTACGACAACGGTTTAGGGTGAGCGTACGTGTTAGGGTACGTGTTAGTGTTAGCATACTGGTTAGTATTAGGGGACGGGTTAGGTTAAGGCTTCAGGTAAGGGTTAGGGTTAGGGTTAGGGTTAGGAGACGGAGACTGTTTAGGGGACAGGTTAGAATACGACAACGGTTTAGGGTGAGCGTATGTGTTAGGGTACGGGTTAGTGGTAGCGTACGGTTTAGGATTACGGGACAGGTTAGTGTAAGGCTTCGGGTAAGGGTTAGGGTTAGGGTTAGGGTTAGGGTTAGGTGACGGGGACTGTTTAGGGGACATGTTGGGGTACGACAATGGTTTAGGGTGAGCGTACGTGTTAGCGTACGGGTTAGTGTTAGGGTACTGGTTAGCATTAGGGTACGGGTTAGGGTAAGGCTTCGGGTAAGGGTTAGGGTTAGGGTTAGGGTTAGGGTTAGGGTTAGGTTACGGGGACGGTTTAGGGGACAGGTTAGGGTAGGACAACAGTTTAGGGTGAGCGGACGTGTTAGGGTATGGTTTAGTGGTAGCGTACGGGTTAGGATTAGGGGACTTGTTAGTGTAAGGCTTCGGGTAAGGCTTAGTGTTAGGGTTAGGGTTAGGGGACGGGGACGGGGACGGTTTAGGGGACAGGTTAGGGTACGACAACGGTTTAGGGTGAGCGTACGTGTTAGGGTAAGGTTTAGTGTTAGCGTACGGGTTAGGATTAGGGGACGTGTTAGGGTAAGGCTTCGGGTAAGGGTTAGGTTTAGGGTTAGGGTTAGGGTTAGGGTTAGGGGACGGGGACGGTTTAGGGGACAGGTTACGGTACGACAACGTTTTATGGTGAGCGTACGTGTTAGGGTACGGGTTAGTGTTAGCGTACGGGTTAGGATTAGGGGATGGGTTAGGTTAAGGCTTCGTGTAAGGGTTAGTGTTAGGGTTAGGGTTAAGGGACGGGGACGGTTTAGGGGACAGGTTAGGGTACGACAACGGTTTAGGGTGAGCGTACGTGTTAGGGTACGGGTTAGTGTTAGCGTACGGGTTAGGATTAAGGGACGGGATAGGGTAAGGCTTCGGGTAAGGGTTAGGGTTAGGGTTAGGGTTAGGGGATGGGGACGGGGACGGTTTAGGGGACAGGTTAGTGTACGACAACGGTTTAGGTTGAGCATACGTGTTAGGGTACGTGTTAGTGTTAGCGTACGGGTTAGGATTAGGGGACGGGTTAGGGTAAGGCTTCGGGTAAGGGTTAGGTTTAGGGTTAGGGTTAGGGGACGGGGACGGTGTAGGGGACAGGTTAGGGTACGAGAACGGTTTAGGGTGAGCGTACGTGTTAGGGTACGGGTTAGTGTTAGCATAAGGGTTAGGATTAGGGGACGGGTTAGTGTAAGGCTTAGGGTAAGGGTTAGGGTTAGGGTTAGGGTTAGGGTTAGGGTTAGGGATCAGGGAAGGTTTAGGGGTCAGGTTAGAGTACGACATCGGTTTAGGGTGTGCGTACGTTTTAGGGTACAGGTTCGTGGAAGCGTACGGGTTAGGATTAGGGAATGGGTTAGGGTAAGGCTTCGGGTAAGGGTTAGGGTGAGGGTTAGGGTTAGGGTTAGGGTTAGGGGACGGGGTCGGTTTAGGGGACAGGTTAGGGTACGACAATGGTTTATGGTGAGCGTACGTGTTAGGGTACGGGTTAGTGTTAGCGTACGGGTTAGGATTATGGGACGGGTTAGTGTAAGGCTTTGCGTAAGGGTTAGGGCTGGGTTAGTCTTAGGGTTAGGGTTAGGGTTAGGGGACGGTTTAGGGGACAGGTTAGGGTATGACAACGGTTTAGGGTGAGCGTACATGTTAGGGTATGGGTTAGTGTTAGCGTATGGGTTAGGATTAGGGGACGGGTTAGGGTAAGGCTCAGGGTAAGGGTTAGGGTTAGGGTTAGGGTTAGGGTTAGGTGACGGGGACGGTTTAGGGAACAGGTTAGGGTACGACAACGGTTTAGGGTGAGCATACGTGTTAGGGTATGGGTTAGTGTTAGCGTACAGGTTAGGAATAGGGGTCGGGTTAGGGTAAGGCTTCGGGTAAGGGTTAGGGTTAGGGTTAGGGTTAGGGTTAGGGGATGGGGACGGTTTATGGGACAGGTTACGGTACGACAACGGTTTAGGGTGAGCGTACGTGTTAGGGTATGTGTTAGTGTTAGCGTACTGGTTAGGATTAGGGGACGGGTTAGTGTAAGGCTTCGGGTAAGGGTTAGGGTTAGGATTAGGGTTAGGGTTAGGGGTCAGGGAAGGTTTAGGGGTCAGGTTAGCGTACGACATCGGTTTAGGGTGTGCGTACGTTTTAGGGTACGGGTTCGTGGAAGCGTACGGGTTAGGATTAGGGAATGGGTTAGGGTAAGGCTTCGGGTAAGGGTTAGGGTGAGGGTTAGGGTTAGGGTTAGGGTTAGGGGACGGGGACGGTTTAGGGGACAGGTTAGGGTACAACAACGGTTTAGGGTGAGCATAAGTGTTAGGGTACGGGTTAGTGTTAGCG
Organism: Phocoena phocoena; assembly: GCF_963924675.1. Taxonomy (NCBI): domain Eukaryota; kingdom Metazoa; phylum Chordata; class Mammalia; order Artiodactyla; family Phocoenidae; genus Phocoena; species Phocoena phocoena. The sequence goes on along the minus strand of NW_027077592.1, from coordinate 36,475 downwards.
TACGGATTAGGATTAGGGTACGGGATAGGGTAAGGCTTCGGGTAAGGATTAGGTTTAGGGTTAGGGTTAGGGTTAGGGTTAGGGGATGGGGAAGGTTTAGTGGACAGGTTAGGGTACGACAACGGTTTAGGGTGAGCGTACGTGTTAGGGTACGGGTTATTGTTAGCATACGGGTTAGGATTAGGGGACGGGTTAGGTTGAGGCTTCGGGTAAGGGTTAGGGTTAGGGTTAGGGTTAGGAGACGGAGACTGTTTAGGGGACAGGTTAGAATACGACAACGGTTTAGGGTGAGCGTATGTGTTAGGGTACGGATTAGTGTTAGCGTACGGTTTAGGTTTACGGGACAGGTTAGTGTAAGGCTTCGGGTAAGGGTTAGGGTTAGGGTTAGGGTTAGGGTTAGGTGACGGGGACAGTTTAGGGGACATGTTGGGGTACGACAATGGTTTAGGGTGAGCGTACGTGTTAGCGTACGGGTTAGTGTTAGGGTACTGGTTAGCATTAGGGTACGGGTTAGGGTAAGGCTTCGGGTAAGGGTTAGGGTGAGGGTTAGGGTTAGGGTTAAGGTTAGGTTACGGGGACGGTTTTGGGGACAGGTTAGGGTACAACAACGGTTTAGGGTGAGTGTACGTATTATGGTACGGGTTAGTGTTACCGTACGGGTTAGGATTACGGGACGGGTAAGGGTAAGGCTTCGGGTAAGGGTTAGGGTTGGGGTTAGGGTTAGGGTTAGGGTTAGGGGACGGGGACGGTTTAGGGGACAGGTTAGGGTACGACAACGTTTTATGGTGAGCGTACGTGTTAGGGTACGGGTTAGTGTTAGCGTACGGGTTAGGATTAGGGGACGGGTTAGGTTAAGGCTTCGTGTAATGGTTAGTGTTAGGGTTAGGGTTAGGGGACGGGGACGGTTTAGGGGACAGGTTAGGGTACGACAACGGTTTAGGGTGAGCGTACGTGTTAGGGTACGGTTTAGTGTTAACGTACGGGTTAGGATTAGGGGACGGGATAGGGTAAGGCTTCGGGTAAGGGTTAGGGTTAGGGTTAGGGTTAGGGGATGGGGACGGGGACGGTTTAGGGGACAGGTTAGTGTACGACAACGGTTTAGGGTGAGCATACGTGTTAGGGTACGTGTTAGTGTTAGCGTACGGTTAAGGATTAGGGGACGGGTTAGGGTAAGGCTTCGGGTAAGCGTTAGGTTTAGGGTTAGGGTTAGGGTTAGGGGACGGGGACAGTGTAGGGGACAGGTTAGGGTACGAGAACGGTTTAGGGTGAGCGTACGTGTTAGGGTACGGGTTAGTGTTAGCATAAGGGTTAGGATTAGGGGACGGGTTAGTGTAAGGCTTCGGGTAAGGGTTAGTGTTAGGGTTAGGGTTAGGGTTAGGGGTCAGGGAAGGTTTAGGGGTCAGGTTAGAGTACGACATCGGTTTAGGGTGTGCGTACGTTTTAGGGTACGGGTTCGTGGAAGCGTACAGGTTAGGATTAGGGAATGGGTTAGGGTAAGGCTTCGGGTAAGGGTTAGGGTGAGGGTTAGGGTTAGGGTTAGGGTTAGGGGACGGGGTCGGTTTAGGGGACAGGTTAGGGTACGACAATGGTTTATGGTGAGCGTACGTGTTAGGGTACGGGTTAGTGTTAGCGTACGGGTTAGGATTATGGGACGGGTTATTGTAAGGCTTTGCGTAAGGGTTAGGGCTGGGTTAGTCTTAGGGTTAGGGTTAGGGTTAGGGGACGGTTTAGGGGACAGGTAAGGGTACAACAACGGTTTAGGGTGAGCGTACATGTTAGGGTATGGGTTAGTGTTAGCGTACGGGTTAGGATTAGGGGACGGGTTAGGGTAAGGCTCCGGGTAAGGGTTAGGGTTAGGGTTAGGGTTAGGGTTAGTGTTAGGTGACGGGGACGGTTTAGGGAACAGGTTAGGGTACGACAACGGTTTAGGGTGAGCGTACGTGTTAGGGTATGGGTTAGTGTTAGCGTACAGGTTAGGAATAGGTGTCGGGTTAGGGTAAGGCTTCGGGTAAGTGTTAGGGTTAGGGTTAGGGTTAGGGTTAGGGGATGGGGACGGTTTACGGGACAGGTTATGGTACGACAACGGTTTAGGGTGAGCGTACGTGTTAGGGTACGTGTTAGTGTTAGCGTACTGGTTAGGATTAGGGGACGGGTTAGGGTAAGGCTTCGGGTAAGGGTTAGGGTTAGGGTTAGGGTTAGGTTTAGGGTTAGGGGACGGGGACGGTTTAGGGAACAGGTTAGGGTACAACAATGGTTTGGGGTGAGCATACGTGTTAGGGTACGGGTTTGTGTTAGCGTACGGATTAGGATTAGGGTACGAGTTAGCGTAAGGCTTCGGGTAAGGATTAGGTTTAGGGTTAGGGTTAGGGTTAGGGTTAGTGGATGGGGAAGGTTTAGCAGACAGGTTAGTGTACGACAACGGTTTAGGGTGAGCGTACGTGTTAGGGTACGGGTTAGTGTTAGCATACGGGTTAGGATTAGGGGACGGGTTAGGTTAAGGCTTCGGGTAATTGTTAGGATTAGGGTTAGGGTTAGGGTTAGGTGACGGGGACGGTTTAGGGGCAAGGTTATGGTAGGACAACTGTTTAGGGTGAGCATACGTGTTAGGGTAAGGGTTAGTGGTAGCGTACGGGTTAGGATTAGGGGACGGGTTTGGGTAAGGCCTCGGGAAATTGTTAGGGTTAGGTTAGGGTTAGGGTTAGGGGACGGGGACGGTTTAGGGGACAGGTTAGTGTGCGACAACGGTTTAGGGTGAGCGTACGTGTTAGGGTACTGGTTAGTGTTAGCGTACGGGTTAGGATTACGTGACGGGTTAGTGTAAGGCTTCGGGTAAGTTTTAGGGTTAGGGTTAGTGTTAGGGTTAGGGTTAGGGGATGGGGACGGTTTAGGGGACAGATTAGTGTACGACAATGATTTAGTGTGAGCGTACGTGTTGGGGTACGGGTTAGTGTTAGCGTACGGGTTAGGATTAAGGTACGGTTTAGGGTAAGGCTTCGAGTATGGATTAAGGTTAGGGTTAGGGTTAGGGTTAGGGGAAGGGGACGGTTTAGGGGACAGGTTAGGGTATACCAACGGTTTAGTGTGAGCGTACGTGTTAGGGTATGGGTTAGTGTTAGCGTACGGGTTAGGATTAAGGGGCGGTTTAGGGTAAGGCTTCGGGTAAGGGTTAGGGTTAAGGTTAGGGTTAGGGTTAGTGTTAGGGGTCGGGGACGGTTTAGGGGACAGGTTAGGGTACGACAACGGTTTAGGGTGTGCGTACGTGTTAGGGTACGGGTTAGTGGTAGCGTACGCTTTAGGATCAGGGGACGGGTTAGGGTAAGGCTTCAGATAAGGGTTAGGTTTAGGGTTAGGGTTAGGGTTAGGCTACGGGGTCGGTTTAGGGGACAGGTTAGGGTACGACAACGTTTTAAGGTGAGCGTACGTGTTAGGGTACGGGTTAGTGTTAGCGTACGGGTTAGGATTAGGGGACGGGTTAGGGTAAGGCTTCGGGTAAGGGTTACGTTTAGGTTTAGGGTTAGGGTTAGGTTTAGGGGATGGGGACGTTTTAGGGTACAGGTTATGGTACGACAACGGTTTAGGGTGAACGTACGTGTTAGGGTATGGGTTAGTGTTAGCGTACGGGTTAGGATTAGGGGACGGGTTAGGGTAATTATTCGGGTAAGGGTTAGGTTTAGGGTTAGGGTTAGGGTTAGGGTTAGGAGACCGGGACGGTTTATGGGACAGGTTAGTGTACGACAACTGTTTAGGGTGAGCGTACATGTTAGGGTACGGGTTAGTGTTAGCGTACGGGTTAGGATTAGGGGACGGGTTAGGGTAAGGCTTCGGGTAAGGGTTAGGGTTAGGGTTAGGGTTAGGGTTAGGGGACGGGGACCGTTTAGAGGAGAGGTTAGGGTACAACAACGGTTTAGGGTGAGCGTACGTGTTAGGGTACGTGTTAGTGTTAGCGTACGGGTTAGGATTAGGGGACAGATTAGGGTAAGACTTCGGGTAAGGGTTAGGGTTAGTGTTAGGGTTAGGGGACGGGGACGGTTTAGGGGACAGGTTAGGGTACAACAACGGTTTAGGGTGAGCATAAGTGTTAGGGTACGGGTTAGTGTTAGCGTACGGATTAGGATTAGGGTACGGGTTAGTGTAAGGCTTCGAGTAAGTATTAGGTTTAGGGTTAGGGTTAGGGTTAGGGTTAGGGTATGGGGAAGGTTTAGCGGACAGTTTAGGGTACGACAACCGTTTAGGGTGAGCGTACGTGTTAGGGTACGGGTTAGTGTTAGCATACGGGTTATGATTAGGGGACGGGTTAGGTTAAGGCTTCTGGTAAGTGTTAGGGCTAGGGTTAGGGTTAGGGTTAGGGTTAGGAGACGGGGACTGTTTAGGGGACAGGTTAGAATACGACAACGGTTTAGGGTGAGCGTACGTGTTAGGGTACGGGTTAGTGTTAGCGTACGGGTTAGGATTAGGGGACGGGTTAGGGTAAGGCTTCGAGTAAGTGTTAGGGTTAGGGTTAGGCTTAGGGTTAGGGGACGGGGACAGTTTAGGGGACATGTTAGGTTACGACAATGATATAGGCTGAGCGTACGTGTTAGGGTACGGGTTAGAGTTAGGGTATGGGTTAGGATTAGGGGACGGGTTAGGGTAAGGCTTCGGGTAAGTGTTAGGGTTAGGGTTAGGGTTAGGGTTATGATACGGGGACGGTTTAGGGGACAGGTTAGGGTACAACAACGGTTTAGGTTGATCGTACTTATTATGGTATGGGTTAGTGTTAGCGTACGGGTTAGGATTAGGGGTCGGTTTAGGGTAAGGCTTTGGGTAAGGGTTAGGGTTAGGGTTTGGGTTAGGGTTAGGTTTAGGGGACGGGGACAGTTTAGGGGCGAGGTTAGGTTACAACAACGGTTTAGGGTGAGCGTACGTGTTAGGGTACGGGTTAGTGTTAGCGTATGGGTTAGGATTAGGGGACGGGATAGGGTAAGGCTTCGGGTAAGTGTTAGGGTTAGGGTTAGGGTTAGGGTTTGGGTTAGGGGACGAAGACGGTTTAGGGGACAGGTTAGAGTACGAAAACGGTTTAGGGTGAGCGTACGTATTAGGGTACGGGTTAGTGTTAGCGTACGGGTTAAGATTAGGGGACAGGTTAAGGTAAGGCTTCGGGTAAGGGTTAGGGTTAGGGTTAGGGTTAGGGGACTGGATCGGTTTAGGGGACAGGTTAGGGTACAACAACGGTTTAGGGTGAGCGTACGTGTTAGGGTACGGGTTAGTGTTAGCGTACGTGTTAGGATTAGGTTACGGGTTATGGTAAGGCTTCGGTTAACGGTTAGGTTTAGGTTTAGGTTTAGGGTTAGTGTTAGGTGATGGGGACGGTTTAGGGGACAGGTTAGGGTAGGACAACGGTTTAGGGTGAGCGTACGTGTTAGGGTATGGGTTAGTGGTAGCGTACGGGTTAGGATTAGGATACGGGTTAGGGTAAGGCTTCGGGTAAGTGTTAGGGTTAGGTTTAGGGTTAGGGGACGGGGACGGGTACGGTTTAGGGGACAGGTTATGGTACGACAACGGTTTAGGGTGAGCGTACGTGTTAGTGTACGTGTTAGTGTTAGCGTATGGGTTAGGGTTAGGGGACGGGTTAGGGTAAGGCTTCGGGTAAGGGTTAGGGTTAGGGTTAGGGTTACGGTAGGGGACGGGGACGGTTTAGGGAACAGGTTAGGGTTCGACAACGGTTTAGGGTGAGCGTACGTGTTAGGGTACGGATTAGTGTTAGCGTACGGGTTAGGATTAGGGGACGGGTTAGTGTAAGGCTTCGGGTAAGGGTTAGGTTTAGGGTAAGGGTTAGGGTTAGTGTTAGGGGACCGGGACGGTTTAGGGGAAAGGTTAGGGTACGACAACTGTTTAGGGTGAACATCCGTGTTAGGGTACGGGTTAGTGTTAGCGTACGGTTTAGGATTAGGGGACGGGTTAGGGTAAGGCTTCGGGTAAGGGTTAGGGTTAGGGTTAGGGTTAGGGTTAGGGTTAGGGTTAGGGTTAGTGGACGGGGACGGTTTAGGGGACAGATTAGGGTATGAAAAAGGTTTAGGGTGAGCGTACGTGTAAGGGTACGGATTAGTGTTAGCGTACGGGTTAGGATTAAGGGACGGGTGAGGGTAAGGCTTCGGGTAAGGGTTATATTTAGGGTTAGTGTTAGGGTTAGGGTTAGGGGACGGGGACGGTTTAGGGGACAGGTTAGTGTACGACAACGGTTTAGGGTGAGCGTACGTGTTAGGGTACGGGTTAGTGTTAGCTTACGGGTTAGGATTAGGGGACGGGTTAGTGTAAGGCTTCGGGTAAGGGTTAGGTTTAGGGTTAATGTTAGGGTTAGGGTTAGGGGACGGGGACGGTTTAGGGGACAGGGTAGTGTACGACAACGTTTTAGGGTGAGCGTACTTGTTAGGGTACGGGTTAGTGTTAGCTTACGGGTTAGGATTAGGGGACGGGTTAGTGTAAGGCTTCGGGTAAGGGTTAGGGTTAGGGTTAGGGTTAGGGTTAGGGGACGGGGACAGTTTAGGGGACATGTTAGGGTACGACAATGGTTTAGGCTGAGCGTACGTGTTAGGGTATGGGTTAGAGTTAGGGTACGGGTTAGGATTAGGGGACGGGTTAGGGTAAGGCTCCGGGTAAGGGTTAGGGTTAGGGTTAGTGTTAGGGTTAGGGTTATGATACGGGGACGGTTTAGGGGACAGGTTAGGGAACAACAACGGTTTAGGTTGATCGTATGTATTAGGGTACGGTTTAGTGTTAGCGTACGGGTTAGGATTAGGGGTCGGGTTAGCGTAAGGCTTCGGGTAAGGGTTAGGGTTTGGGTTAGGGTTAGTGTTAGGGGACGGGGACGGTTTAGGGGACAGGTTAGTGTACGACAATGGTTTAGGTTGAACGTACGTGTTAGGGTACGGGTTAGTGTTAGCGTACGGGTTAGGATTAAGGGACGGGTTAGGGTAAGGATTCGGGTAAGGGTTAGGTTTAGGGTTAGGGTTAGGGTTAGGGTTAGGGGACTGGGACGGTTTAGGGGACAGGTTAGGGTACGACAACTGTTTAGAGTGAGCGTATGTGTTAGGGTACGCGTTAGTGTCAGCGTACGCGTTAGCATTAGGGGACGGGTTAGGGTAAGGCTTCGGGTTAGGGTTATGGTTAGGTTTAGGGTTAGGCTTAGGGGACGGGGACGATTTAGGGGACAGGTTAGGGTATGACAACGGTTTAGGGTGAGCGTACGTGTTAGGGCACGGGTTAGTGTTAGTGTACGTTTTAGGATTAGGGGACGAGTTAGGGTAAGGCTTCGGGTAAGTGTTAGGGTTAGGGTTAGTGTTAGGGTGAGGGTGAGGGGACGGGAACAGTTTAGGGGTGAGGTTAGGTTACAAGAACGGTTTAGGGTGAGCGTACGTGTTAGGGTACGGGTTAGTGTTAGCGTACGGGTTAGGATTAGGGGACGGGATAGGGTAAGGTTTCGGGTAAGGGTTAGGGTTAGGGTTAGGTTTAGGGTTTGGGTTAGGGGTCGGGGACGGTTTAGGGGACAGGTTAGAGTACGAAAACGGTTTAGGGTGAGCGTACGTATTAGGGTACGGGTTACTGTTAGCGTACGGGTTAAGTTTAGGGGACAGGTTAAGGTAAGGCTTAGGGTAAGGGTTAGGGTTAGGGTTAGGGTTAGGGGACGGGATCGGTTTAGGGGACAGGTTAGTGTACAGCAACGTTTTAGGGTGAGAGTACGTGTTAGGGTACGGGTTAGTGTTAGCGTACAGGTTAGGATTAGGGGACGGGTTAGGCTAAGCCTTCGGGTAAGGCTTAGGGTTAGTGTTAGGGTTAGGGTTAGGTGACGGGGACGTTTTAGGGGACAGGTTAGGGTATGACAACGGTTTAGGGTGAGCGTATGTGTTAGGGTATGGGTTAGTGTTAGCGTATGGGTTAGGATTAGGGGACAGTTTAGGTTAAGGCTTCGGGTAAGGGTTAGGGTTAGGGTTAGGGTTAAGGTTAGGGTTAGGGGACGGGGACGGTTTAGGGGACGGTTTTGGGGTACAACAACGGTTTAGGGTGAGCGTATTTGTTAGGGTACGGGTTAGTATTAGCGTACGGGATAGGATTAGGGGACGGGTTAGGGTAAGGCTTCGTGTAAGGGTTAGGGTTAGGATTAGGGTTAGGGGACGGGGACGGGGACGGTTTAGGGGACAGGTTATGGTACGACAACGGTTTAGGATGAGCGTACATTTTAGGGTACGGGTTAGTGTTAGCGTACGGGTTAGGATTAGGGGACGGGTTAGGGTAAGGCTTCGGGTAAGGGTTAGGGTTAGGGTTAGGGTTAGGGTTAGGGTTAGGGGACCGGGACGGTTTAGGGGACAGGTTAGTGTACGACAACTGTTTAGGGTGAGCATACGTGTTAGGGTACGGGTTAGTGTTAGCGTACGGGTTAGGGTTAGGGGACTGGTTAGGGTAAGGCTTCGGGTAAGGGTTAGGGTTAGGGTTAGGGTTAGGGTTAGTGTTAGGGTTAGGGGACGGGGACGGTTTAGGGAACAGTTTAGTGTATGACAATGGTTTAGGGTGAGCGTACGTGTTAGAGTACGGGTTAGTGTTAGCGTACGGGTTAGGATTAGGGGACGAGTTAGTGTAAGGCTTCGGGTAAGGGTTAGGGTTAGGGTTATGGTTAGGGTTAGGGGACGGGGACAGTTTAGGGGACATTTTAGGGTACGACAACGGTTTAGCCTGAGCGTACGTGTTAGGGTACTGTTTAGATTTAGCGTACGGTTTAGGACTAGGTGACAGGTTAGGGTAAGGCTTCGTGTAAGGGTTAGGGTTAGGTTTAGGGTTAGGTTTAGGGTTAGGGGATGGGGACGGTTTAGGGGACAGGTTAGGGTACGACAACGGTTTAGGGTGAGTGTACGTGTTAGGGTACGAGTTAGTGTTAGTGTACGGGTTAGGATTAGGAGACTGGTTAGGGTAAGGCTTTGGGTAAGTGTTAGCGTTAGGGTTAGAGTTAGGATTAGGCGACGGGGACGGTTTAGGGGACAGGTTTGTGTACGACAACAGTTTAGGGTGAGCGTACGTGTTAGGGTACGGGTTAGTGTTAGCGTACGGGTTAGGATTAGGGGAGGGGTTAGGTTAAGGATTCGGGTAAGGTTTAGGGTTAGGGTTAGGGTTAAGGGACAGGGACGATTTAGGGGACTGGTTAGGGTACGACAACGGTTTAGAGTGAGCGTACGTGTTAGGGTACGAGTTAGTGTTAGCGTACGGGTTAGGAATAGGGGACGGGTTAGGGTAAGGCTTCGGGTAAGGGTTAGTGTTAGGGTTAGTGTTAGGGTTAGGGTTACGTGATGGGGACGGTTTAGGGGACTGGTTAGGGTACGACAACGATTTAGGGTGAGCGTACGTGTTAGGGTACTGGTTAGTGTTAGTGTACGGGTTAGGATTAGGGGACGGGCTAGGGTAAGGCTTCGGGTAAGGGTTAGGGTGAGGGTTAGGGTTAGGGGACGGGGACGGGGACGGTTTAGGGGACAGGTTAAGGTACGACAAAGGTTTAGGGTGAGCGTACGTGTTAGGGTACGGATTAGTGTTAGCGTACGGGTTAGGATTAGGGGACGGGTTAGGTAAAGGCTTCGGGTAAGAGTTAGGTTTAGAGTTAGGGTTAGGGTTAGGGTTAGGGGACCGGGACGGTTTAGGGGACAGGTTAGTGTACGACAACGGTTTAGGGTGAGCATACGTGTTAGAGTACGGGTTAGTGTTAGCGTACGGGTTAGGATTAGGGGACTGGTTAGGGTAAGGCTTCGGGTATGGGTTAGGGTTAGGGTTAGGGTTAGGGTTAGGGTTAGGGTTAGGGGACGGGGACGGTTTAGGGGACAGTTTAGTGTACGACAATGGTTTAGGGTGAGCGTACGTGTTAGGGTACGGGTTAGTGTTAGCGTACGGGTAAGGATTAGGGGACGGGTTAGCGTAAGGCTTCGGGAAAGGGTTAGGGTTAGGGTTATGGTTAGGATTAGGGGACAGGGACAGTTTAGGGGACATTTTAGGGTACGACAACGGTTTAGGGTGAGCGTACGTGTTAGGGTACGGGTTAGGAATAGGGAACAGGTTATGGTAAGGCTTCGGGTAAGTGTTAGGGTTACGGTTAGGGTTTGGGTTAGGGCACTGGGATGGTTTAGGGGAGAGGTTAGGGTACGACAACGGTTTAGGGTGAGTGTACGTGTTACGGTACGGGTTAGTGTTAGCGTACGGGTTAGGATTAGCGGACGGGTTAGGGTAAGACATCGGGTAAGGGTTAGGGTTAGGGTTAGGTTTAGGGTTAGGGGACGGGGACGGGGACCGTTTAGGGGACAGGTTCTGGTACAACAATGGTTTAGGGTGATCGTACGTTTTAGGGTATGGGTTAGTGTTAGCGTACGTGTTAGGATTAGGGGACGGGTTAGGGTAAGGCTTCGGGTAAGGTTTAGGGTTAGGGTTAGTGTTAGGGTTCGGGTTAGGTTTAGGGGACAGCGATGGTTTAGGGGACAGTTTAGGGTACGACAACGGTTTAGTGTGAGCATACGTGTTAGGGTACGGGTTAGTTTTACCGTACGGGTTAGGACTAGGGGACGGGTGAGGGTAAGGCTTCCGGTAAGTGTTAGGGTTAGGGTTAGGGTTAGGGGATGGAGACGGTTTAGGTGACAGGTTAAGGTACGACAATGGTTTAGGGTGAGTGTACGTGTTAGGGTATGAGTTAGTGTTAGGGTACGGGTTAGGATTAGGAGACTGGTTAGTGTAAGGCTTCGGGTAAGTGTTAGTGTTAGGTTTAGGGTTAGGATTAGGCGACGGGGACGGTTTAGGGGACAGGTTTGTGTACGACAACAGTTTAGGGTGAGCGTACGTGTTAGGGTACGGGTTAGTGTTAGCGTACGGGTTAGGATTAGGGGAGGGTTTAGTTTAAGGATTTGTGTAAGGTTTAGGGTTAGGGTTAGGTTTAAGGGATGGGGACGGTTTAGGGGACTGGTTAGGGTACGTCAACGGTTTAGGGTGACCGTACGTGTTAGGGTACAAGTTAGTGTTAGCGTACGGGTTAGGAATAGGGGACGGGTTAATGTAAGGCTTCGGGTAAGTGTTAGTGTTAGGGTTAGGGTTAGTGTTAGGGTTACGTGATGGGGACGTTTTAGGGGACTGGTTAGGTTACGACAACGATTTAGGGTGAGCGTACGTGTTAGGATATGGGTTAGTGTTAGCGTTCGGGTTAGGATTAGGGGACGGGTTAGGGTAAGTATTCGGGTAAGGGTTAGGTTTAGGGTTAGGGTTAGGGTTAGGGTTAGTTGACCGGGACGGTTTACGGGACAGGTTACTGTACGACAACTGTTTAGGGTGAGCGTACATCTTAGGGTACGGGTTAGGGTTAGCGTACGGGTTAGGATTAGGGGACGGGTTAGGGTAAGGCTTCGGGTAAGGGTTAGGGTTAGGGTTAGGGTTAGGGTTAGGGGACGGGGACCGTTTAGGGGAGAGGTTAGGGTACAACAACGGTTTAGGGTGAGCGTACGTGTTAGGGTACGTGTTAGTGTTAGCGTACGGGTTAGGATTAGGGGACGGATTAGGGTAAGACTTCGGGTAAGGGTTAGGGTTAGGGTTAAGGTTAGGGTTAGGGGATGGGGACGGTTTAGGGGACAGGTTAGGGTACAACAACGGTTTAGGGTGAGCATAAGTGTTAGGGTACGGGTTAGTGTTAGCGTACGGATTAGGATTAGGGTACGGGTTAGGGTAAGGCTTTGGGTAAGGATTAGGTTTAGGGTTAGGGTTAGGGTTAGGGTTAGGGGATGGGGAAGGTTTAGCAGACAGGTTAGGGTACGACAACGGTTTAGGGTGAGCGTACGTGTTAGGGTACGGGTTAGTGTTAGCATACGGGTTAGGATTAGGGGACGGGTTAGGTTAAGGCTTCTGGTAAGGGTTAGGCTTAGGGTTAGGGTTAGGGTTAGGGTTAGGATACAGGGACTGTTTAGGGGAGAGGTTAGAATACGACAACGGTTTAGGGTGAGCGTACGTGTTAGGGTACGGGTTAGTGTTAGCGTACGGTTTAGGATTACGGGACGGGTTAGTGTAAGGCTTCGTGTAAGGGTTAGGGTTAGGGTTAGGGTTAGGTTTAGGTGACGGGGACAGTTTAGGGGACATGTTAGGGTACGACAATGGTTTAAGGTGAGCGTACGTGTTAGCGTACGGGTTAGTGTTAGGGTACTGGTTAGCATTAGGGGACGGGTTAGTGTAAGGCTTCGGGTAAGGGTTAGGGTTAGGGTTAGGGTTTGGGTTAGGGTTAGGTTATGGGGACGGTTTAGGGGACACGTTAGGGTACAACAACGGTTTAGGCTGAGTGTACGTATTACGGTACGGGTTAGTGTTAGGGTACGGGTTAGGATTACAGGACGGGTTAGGGTAAGGCTTCGGGTAAGTGTTAGGGTTAGGGTTAGGGTTAGGGGACGGGGACGGGGACGGTTTAGGGGACAGGTTTGTGTACGACTACGGTTTAGGGTGAGCGTACGTGTTAGGGTACAGGTTAGTGTTAGTGTACGGTTTAGGATTAGGGGATGGGTTAGGGTAAGCCTTCGGGAAAGGTTTAGGTTTAGGTTAGGGTTAGGGTTAGGTTTAGGGGACGGGGACGTTTTAGGGGACAGGTTAGGGTACGACAACGATTTAGGGTGAGCGTATGTGTTAGGGTACGGGTTAGTGTTAGCGTACGTGTTAGTATTAGGGGACGGGTTAGGGTAAGGCTTCGGGTAAGGGTTAGGTTTAGGGTTACGGTTAGGGTTAAGGTTAGGGGACGGGGAAGGTTTAGGGGACAGGTTAGTGTAGGACAAATGTTTAGGGTGAGCGTACGTTTTAGGGTATGGGTTAGTGGTAGCATACGGGTTAGGATTAGGGGACGGGTTAGGGTAAGGCTTCGGGTAAGGGTTAGGCTTAGGGTTAGGGTTAGGGGACGGGGACGGGGACTGTTTAGGGGACAAGTTATGGTACGAAAACGGTTTAGGGTGAGCGTACGTGTTAGGGTATGGGTTAGTGTTAGCGTACGGGTTAGGATTGGGGACGGGTTAGGGTAAGTCTTCGGGTAAGGGTTAGGGTTAGGGTTAGGGTTAGGAGACGGGGACGGGGACGGTTTAGGGGACAGGTTAGGGTTCGACAACGGTTTAGGGTAAGCGTACGTGATAGGGTCCGGATTAGTGTTAGCGTACGGGTTAGGATTAGGGGACGGTTTAGTGTAAGGCTTCGGGTAAGCGTTAGGTTTAGGGTAAGGGTTAGGGTTAGGGTTAGGGGACCGGAACGGTTTAGGGGACAGGTTAGGGTACGACAACTGTTTAGGGTGAGCATACGTGTTAGGGTACAGGTTAGTGTTAGCGTACGGTTTAGGATTAGGGGACGGGTTAGGGTAAGGCTTCGGGTAAGGGTTAGGGTTAGGGTTAGGGTTAGGGTTAGGGTTAGGGGACGGAGACAGTTTAGGGGACAGGTTAGAGTACGACAAAGGTTTAGGGAGAGCGTACGTGTTAGGGTACGGGTTAGTGTTAGCGTACGTGTTAGGATTAGGTTACGGGTTAGGGTAACGCTTCGGGTAAGGGTTAGGTTTAGGGTTAAGGTTAGGGTAAGGGTTAGGGGACCGGGACGGTTTAAGGGACAGGTTAGGGTACGACAACTGTTTAGGGTGAGCATACGTGTTAGGGTACGGGTTAGTGTTAGCGTACGGGTTAGGATTATGGGACGGGTTAGTATAAGGCTTCGGGTAAGGTTTAGGGTTAGGGTTAGGGTTAGGGTTACGGGACGGGGACAGTTTAGGGGACAGGTTAGGGTACGACAACGGTTTAGGGTGAGCGTACGTGTTAGGGTACCGGTTAGTGTTAGGGTACGTGTTAGGGTTAGGGTACGGGTTAGTGTAAGGCTTCGGGTAAGGGTTAGGGTTAGGGTTAGGGTTAGGGGACGGGGACGGGGAAGGTTTAGGGGACAGGTTAGGGTACGACAACAGTTTAGGGTGAGCGTACGTGTTAGGGTATGGGTTAGTGTTAGCGTACGGGTTAGGATTATGGGACGGGTTAGTTTAAGGCTTCGGGTAAGGGTTAGGGTTAGGGTTAGGGTTAGGGTTAGTGTTAGGGGTCGGGGACTGTTTAGGGGACAGGTTAGTGTACGACAACCGTTTAGGGTGTGCGTACGTGTTAGGGTACGGTTTAGTGGTAGTTTACGGTTTAGGATCCGGGGATGGGTTAGTGTAAGGCTTCGGGTAAGGGTTAGGGTTAGGGTTAGGGTTAGGGTTAGGTTTAGGGGACGGGGTGGGTTTAGGGGACAGGTTAGTGTACGACAACGTTTTAAGGTGAGCGTACGTGTTAGGGTACGGGTTAGTGTTAGCGTACGGGTTAAGATTAGGGGACAGGTTAAGGTAAGGCTTCGGGTAAGGGTTAGGGTTAGGGTTAGTGTTAGGGGATGGGATCGGTTTAGGGGACATGTTAGGGTACAACAACGGTTTAGGGTGAGCGTACGTGTTAGGGTACGGGTTAGTGTTAGCGTACGTGTTAGGATTAGGTTACGGGATAGGGTAAGGCTTCGGGTAAGGGTTAGGTTTAGGGTTAGGGTTAGGGTTAGTGTTAGGTGACGGGGACGGTTTAGGGGACAGGTTAGGGTAGGACAACGGTTTAGGGTGAGCGTACGTGTTAGGGTACCGGATAGTGTTAGGGTACGTGTTAGGATTAGGGTACGGGTTAGTGTAAGGCTTCGGGTAAGGGTTAGGGTTAGGGTTAGGGTTAGGGGACGGGGACGGGGACGGTTTAGGGGACAGGTTAGGGTACGACAACAGTTTAGGGTGAGCGTACGTGTTATGGTATGGGTTAGTGTTAGCGTACGGGTTAGGATTAGGGGACGGGTTAGTGTAAGGCTTCGGGTAAGGGTTAGGGTTAGGGTTAGGGTTAGGGTTAGTGTTAGGGGTCGGGGACGGTTTAGGGGACAGGTTAGTGTACGACAACCGTTTAGGGTGTGCGTACGTGTTAGGGTACGGGTTAGTGGTAGCCTACGGTTTAGGATCCGGGGACGGGTTAGGGTAAGGCTTCGGGTAAGGGTTAGGGTTAGGGTTAGGGTTAGGGTTAGGGTTAGGGGACGGGGTGGGTTTAGGGGACAGGTTAGTGTACGACAACGTTTTAAGGTGAGCGTACGTGTTAGGGTACGGTTTATTGTTAGCGTATGGGTTAGGATTAGGTGACGGGTTAGGGTAAGGCTTCGGGTAAGATTTAGGTTTAGGGTTAGGATTAGAGTTAGGGGACGGGGACGATTTATTGGACAGGTTAGGATACGACAACGGTTTAGTGTGAGCGTACGTGTTAGGGTATGGGTTAGTGTTAGCGTACGGATTAGGATTAGGGGACGGGTTAGGGTAAGGCTTCGGGTAAGGGTTAGGTTTAGGGTTAGGGTTAGGGTTAGGGTTAGGGGACGGGGACAGATTAGGGGAGAGGTTAGGTTACAACAACGTTTTAGGGTGAGCGTACGTGTTAGGGTACGGGTTAGTGTTAGCGTACGGGTTAGGATTAGGGGACGGGTTAAGGTAAGGCTTCGGGTAAGGGTTAGGGTTAGGGTTAGGGTGAGGGTTTGGGTTAGGGGACGGGGACGGTTTAGGGGACAGGTTAGGGTACAACAACAGTTTAGGGTGAGCGTACATATTAGGGTACGGGTTAGTGTTAGCGTACGGGTTAGGATTAGGGGACGGTTTAGTGTAAGGCTTCGGGTAAGCGTTAGGTTTAGGGTAAGGGTTAGGGTTAGGGTTAGGGGACCGGAACGGTTTAGGGGACAGGTTAGGGTACGACAACTGTTTAGGGTGAGCATACGTGTTAGGGTACGGGTTAGTGTTAGCGTACGGTTTAGGATTAGGGGACGGGTTAGGGTAAGGCTTCGGGTAAGGGTTAGGGTTAGGGTTAGGGTTAGGGTTAGGGTTAGGGTTAGGGTTAGGGTTAGGGGACAGAGACAGTTTAGGGGACAGGTTAGGGTACGACAAAGGTTTAGGGAGAGCGTACGTGTTAGGGTACGGGTTAGTGTTAGCGTACGTGTTAGGATTAGGTTACGGGTTAGGGTAACGCTTCGGGTAAGGGTTAGGTTTAGGGTTAAGGTTAGGGTAAGGGTTAGGGGACCGGGACGGTTTAAGGGACAGGTTAGGGTACGACAACTGTTTAGGGTGAGCATACGTGTTAGGGTACGGGTTAGTGTTAGCGTACGGGTTAGGATTATGGGACGGGTTAGTATAAGGGTTCGGGTAAGGTTTAGGGTTAGGGTTAGGGTTAGGGTTACGGGACGGGGACAGTTTAGGGGACAGGTTAGGGTACGACAACGGTTTAGGGTGAGCGTACGTGTTAGGGTACCGGTTAGTGTTAGGGTACGTGTTAGGGTTAGGGTACGGGTTAGTGTAAGGCTTCGGGTAAGGGTTAGGGTTAGGGTTAGGGTTAGGGGACGGGGACGGGGAAGGTTTAGGGGACAGGTTAGTGTACGACAACAGTTTAGGGTGAGCGTACGTGTTAGGGTATGGGTTAGTGTTAGCGTACGGGTTAGGATTATGGGACGGGTTAGTTTAAGGCTTCTGGTAAGGGTTAGGGTTAGGGTTAGGGTTAGGGTTAGTGTTAGGGGTCGGGGACGGTTTAGGGGACAGGTTAGGGTACGACAACCGTTTAGGGTGTGCGTACGTGTTAGGGTACGGTTTAGTGGTAGTTTACGGTTTAGGATCCGGGGATGGGTTAGGGTAAGGCTTCGGGTAAGGGTTAGGGTTAGGGTTAGGGTTAGGGTTAGGGTTAGGGGACGGGGTGGGTTTAGGGGACAGGTTAGTGTACGACAACGTTTTAAGGTGAGCGTACGTGTTAGGGTACGGGTTAGTGTTAGCGTACGGGTTAGGATTAGGGGACGGGTTAGGGTAAGGCTTCGGGTAAGATTTAGGGTTAGGGTTAGGGTTAGAGTTAGGGGACGGGGACGATTTATGGGACAGGTTATGATACGACAACGGTTTAGTGTGAGCGTACGTGTTAGGGTACGGGTTAGTGTTAGCGTACGTGTTAGGATTAGGGGACGGGTTAGGGTAAGGCTTCGGGTAAGGGTTAGGGTTAGGGTTAGGGTTAGGGTTAGGGGACGGGGACAGTTTAGGGGAGAGGTTAGGTTACAACAACGGTTTAGGGTGAGCGTACGTGTTAGTGTACGGGTTAGTGTTAGCGTACGGGTTAGGATTAGGGGACGGGTTAAGGTAAGGCTTCGGGTAAGGGTTAGGGTTAGGGTTAGGGTTAGGGTTTGGGTTAGGGGACGGGGACGGTTTAGGGGACAGGTTAGGGTACAACAACGGTTTAGGGTGAGCGTACGTGTTAGGGTACGGGTTAGTGTTAGCGTACGTGTTAGGATTAGGTTACCGGTTAGGGTAAGGCTTCGGGTAAGGGTTAGGTTTAGGGTTAGGGTTAGGGTTAGTGTTAGGGTTAGGGTTAGGGTTAGGGGACGGGGACGGGGATGGTTTAGGGGACAGGTTATGGTACGACATCGGTTTAGGGTGAGCGTACGTGTTAGGGTACGGGTTAGTGTTAGCGTATGGGTTAGGTTTAGGGGATGTGTTAGGGTAAGGCTTCGGGTAAGGGTAACGGTTAGGGTTAGTGTTAGGGTTAGGGTTAGGGTTAGGGTTAGGGTTAGTGGACGGGGACGGTTTAGGGGACTGATTAGGGTATGACAAATGTTTAGGGTGAGCGTACGTGTAACGGTACGGATTAGTGTTAGCGTACGGGTTAGGATTAAGGGACGGGTTAGGGTAAGGCTTCGGGTAAGGGTTAGGTTTAGGGTTAGGGATAGGGTTAGGGTAAGGGGACCGGGAGGGTTTAGGGGACAGGTTAGGTTACGACAACTGTTTAGGGTAAGCATACGTGTTAGGGTACGGATTAGTGTTAGCGTACGGGTTAGGATTAGGGGACGGGTTAGTGTAAGGCTTCGGGTAAGGGTTAGGTTTAGGGTTAGGGTTAGGGTTAGGGTTAGGGTTAGGGGACGGGGACAGTTTAGGGGACATGTTAGGGTATGACAACGGTTTAGGGTGAGCGTACGTGTTAGGGTACGGGTTAGTGTTAGGTTACGGGTTAGGATTAGGGAGGGGTTAGGGTAAGGCTTCGGGTAAGGATTAGGGTTAGGGTTAGGGTTAGGGTTAGGGGACGGGGATGGTTTAGGGCACAGGTTAGGGTACGACAACGGTTTAGGGTGAGTGTACGTGTTAGGGTACGGGTTAGTGTTAGCGTACGGGTTAGGATTAGGGGACGGGTTAGGGTAAGGCTTCGAGTAAGTGTTAGGGTTAGGGTTAGGCTTAGGGTTAGGGGACGAGGACAGTTTAGGGGACATGTTAGGGTACGACAATGATATAGGCTGAGCGTATGTGTTAGGGTATGGGTTAGAGTTAGGGTACGGGTTAGGATTAGGGGACGGGTTAGGGTAAGGCTTCGGGTAAGGGTTAGGGTTAGGGTTAGGGTTAGGGTTATGATACGGGGACGGTTAAGGGGACAGGTTAGGGTACAACAACGGTTTAGGTTGATCGTACGTATTATTGTACGAGTTAGTGTTAGCGTACGGGTTAGGATTAGGGGTCGGGTTAGGGTAAGGCTTTGGGTAAGGGTTAGGGTTAGGGTTTGGGTTAGGGTTAGGGTTAGGGGACGGGGACAGTTTAGGGGCGAGGTTAGGTTACAACAACGGTTTAGGGTGAGCGTACGTGTTAGGGTACAGGTTACTGTTAGCGTATGGGTTAGGATTAGGGGACGGGATAGGGTAAGGCTTCGGGTAAGGGTTAGGTTTAGGGTTAGGGTTAGGGTTTGGGTTAGGGGACGAAGACGGTTTAGGGGACAGGTTAGAGTACCACAACGGTTTAGGGTGAGCGTACGTATTAGGGTACGGTTTAGTGTTAGCGTACGGGTTAAGATTAGGGGACAGGTTAAGGTAAGGCTTCGGGTAAGGGTTAGGGTTAGGGTTAGGGGACGGGATCGGTTTAGGGGACATGTTAGGGTACAACAACGGTTTAGGGTGAGCGTACGTGTTAGGGTACGGGTTAGTGTTAGCGTACGTGTTAGGATTAGGTTACGGGTTAGGGTAAGGCTTCGGGTAAGGGTTAGGTTTAGGGTTAAGGTTAGGGTTAGTGTTAGGGGTCGGGGACGGTTTAGGGGACAGGTTAGTGTACGACAACCGTTTAGGGTGTGCGTACGTGTTAGGGTACGGGTTAGTGGTAGCGTACGGTTTAGGATCCGGGGACGGGTTAGGGTAAGGCTTCGGGTAAGGGTTAGGGTTAGGGTTAGGGTTTGGGTTAGGGTTAGGGGACGGGGTGGGTTTAGGGGACAGGTTAGTGTACGTAAACGTTTTAAGGTGAGCGTACGTGTTAGGGTACGGTTTATTGTTAGCGTATGGGTTAGGATTAGGTGACGGGTTAGGGTAAGGCTTTGGGTAAGATTTAGGTTTAGGGTTAGGGTTAGAGTTAGGGGACGGGGACGATTTATGGGACAGGTTAGGATACGACAACGGTTTAGTGTGAGCGTACGTGTTAGGGTACGGGTTAGTGTTAGCGTACGGATTAGGATTAGGGGACGGGTTAGGGTAAGGCTTCGGGTAAGGGTTAGGTTTAGGGTTAGGGTTAGGGTTAGGGTTACGGGACGGGGACAGTTTAGGGGAGAGGTTAGGTTACAACAACGGTTTAGGGTGAGCGTACGTTTTAGGGTACGGGTTAGTGTTAGCGTACGGGTTAGGATTAGGGGACGGGTTAAGGTAAGGCTTCGGGTAAGGGTTAGGGTTAGGGTTAGGGTGAGGGTTTGGGTTAGGGGACGGGGACGGTTTAGGGGACAGGTTAGGGTACTACAACGGTTTAGGGTGAGCGTACATATTAGGGTACGGGTTAGTGTTAGCGTACGGGTTAGGATTAGGGGACGGTTTAGTGTAAGGCTTCGGGTAAGCGTTAGGTTTAGGGTAAGGGTTAGGGTTAGGGTTAGGGGACCGGAACGGTTTAGGGGACAGGTTAGGGTACGACAACTGTTTAGGGTGAGCATACGTGTTAGGTTACGGGTTAGTGTTAGCGTACGGTTTAGGATTAGGGGACGGGTTAGGGTAAGGCTTCGGTTAAGGGTTAGGGTTAGGGTTAGGGTTAGGGTTAGGGTTAGGGGACGGAGACAGTTTAGGGGACAGGTTAGGGTACGACAAAGGTTTAGGGAGAGCGTACGTGTTAGGGTACGGGTTAGTGTTAGCGTACGTGTTAGGATTAGGTTACGGGTTAGGGTAACGCTTCGGGTAAGGGTTAGGTTTAGGGTTAAGGTTAGGGTAAGGGTTAGGGGACCGGGACGGTTTAAGGGACAGGTTAGGGTACGACAACTGTTTAGGGTGAGCATACGTGTTAGGGTACGGGTTAGTGTTAGCGTACGGGTTAGGATTATGGGACGGGTTAGTATAAGGCTTCGGGTAAGGTTTAGGGTTAGGGTTAGGGTTAGGGTTACGGGACAGGGACAGTTTAGGGGACAGGTTAGGGTACGACAACGGTTTAGGGTGAGCGTACGTGTTAGGGTACCGGTTAGTGTTAGGGTACGTGTTAGGGTTAGGGTACGGGTTAGTGTAAGGCTTCGGGTAAGGGTTAGGGTTAGGGTTAGGGTTAGGGGACGGGGACGGGGAAGGTTTAGGGGACAGGTTAGGGTACGACAACAGTTTAGGGTGAGCGTACGTGTTAGGGTATGGGTTAGTGTTAGCGTACGGGTTAGGATTATGGGACGGGTTAGTTTAAGGCTTCGGGTAAGGGTTAGGGTTAGGGTTAGGGTTAGGGTTAGTGTTAGGGGTCGGGGACGGTTTAGGGGACAGGTTAGTGTACGACAACCGTTTAGGGTGTGCGTACGTGTTAGGGTACGGTTTAGTGGTAGTTTACGGTTTAGGATCCGGGGATGGGTTAGGGTAAGGCTTCGGGTAAGGGTTAGGGTTAGGGTTAGGGTTAGGGTTAGGGTTAGGAGACGGGGTGGGTTTAGGGGACAGGTTAGTGTACGGCAACGTTTTAAGGTGAGCGTACGTGTTAGGGTACGGGTTAGTGTTAGCGTACGGGTTAGGATTAGGGGACGGGTTAGGGTAAGGCTTCGGGTAAGATTTAGGGTTAGGGTTAGGGTTAGAGTTAGGGGACGGGGACGATTTATGGGACAGGTTATGATACGACAACGGTTTAGTGTGAGCGTACGTGTTAGGGTACGGGTTAGTGTTAGCGTACGTGTTAGGATTAGGGGACGGGTTAGGGTAAGGCTTCGGGTAAGGGTTAGGGTTAGGGTTAGGGTTATGGGACGGGGACAGTTTAGGGGAGAGGTTAGGTTACAACAACGGTTTAGGGTGAGCGTACGTGTTAGTGTACGGGTTAGTGTTAGCGTACGGGTTAGGATTAGGGGACGGGTTAAGGTAAGGCTTCGGGTAAGGGTTAGGGTTAGGGTTAGGGTTAGCGTTTGGGTTAGGGGACGGGGACGGTTTAGGGGACAGGTTAGGGTACAACAACGGTTTAGGGTGAGCGTACGTGTTAGGGTACGGGTTAGTGTTAGCGTACGTGTTAGGATTAGGTTACCCGTTAGGGTAAGGCTTCGGGTAAGGGTTAGGTTTAGGGTTAGGGTTAGGGTTAGTGTTAGGGTTAGGGTTAGGGTTAGGGGACGGGGACGGGGATGGTTTAGGGGACAGGTTATGGTACGACAACGGTTTAGGGTGAGCGTACGTGTTAGGGTACGGGTTAGTGTTAGCGTATGGGTTAGGGTTAGGGGATGTGTTAGGGTAAGGCTTCGGGTAAGGGTAAGGGTTAGGGTTAGTGTTAGGGTTAGGGTTAGGGTTAGGGTTAGGGTTAGTGGACGGGGACGGTTTAGGGGACTGATTAGGGTATGACAAAGGTTTAGGGTGAGCGTACGTGTAACGGTACGGATTAGTGTTAGCGTACGGGTTAGGATTAAGGGACGGGTTAGGGTAAGGCTTCGGGTAAGGGTTAGGTTTAGGGTTAGGGATAGGGTTAGGGTAAGGGGACCGGGAGGGTTTAGGGGACAGGTTAGGGTACGACAACTGTTTAGGGTAAGCATACGTGTTAGGGTACGGATTAGTGTTAGCGTACGGGTTAGGATTAGGGGACGGGTTAGTGTAAGGCTTCGGGTAAGGGTTAGGTTTAGGGTTAGGGTTAGGGTTAGGGTTAGGGTTAGGGGACGGGGACAGTTTAGGGGACATGTTAGGGTATGACAACGGTTTAGGTTGAGCGTACGTGTTAGGGTACGGGTTAGTGTTAGGTTACGGGTTAGGATTAGGGAGGGGTTAGGGTAAGGCTTCGGGTAAGGATTAGGGTTAGGGTTAGGGTTAGGGTTAGGGGACGGGGATGGTTTAGGGCACAGGTTAGGGTACGACAACGGTTTAGGGTGAGTGTACGTGTTAGGGTACGGGTTAGTGTTAGCGTACGGGTTAGGATTAGGGGACGGGTTAGGGTAAGGCTTCGAGTAAGTGTTAGGGTTAGGGTTAGGCTTAGGGTTAGGGGACGAGGACAGTTTAGGGGACATGTTAGGGTACGACAATGATATAGGCTGAGCGTATGTGTTAGGGTATGGGTTAGAGTTAGGGTACGGGTTAGGATTAGGGGACGGGTTAGTGTAAGGCTTCGGGTAAGGGTTAGGGTTAGGGTTAGGGTTAGGGTTATGATACGGGGACGGTTAAGGGGACAGGTTAGGGTACAACAACGGTTTAGGTTGATCGTACGTATTATGGTACGAGTTAGTGTTAGCGTACGGGTTAGGATTAGGGGTCGGGTTAGGGTAAGGCTTTGGGTAAGGGTTAGGGTTAGGGTTTGGGTTAGGGTTAGGGTTAGGGGACGGGGACAGTTTAGGGGCGAGGTTAGGTTACAACAACGGTTTAGGGTGAGCGTACGTGTTAGGGTACAGGTTACTGTTAGCGTATGGGTTAGGATTAGGGGACGGGATAGGGTAAGGCTTCGGGTAAGGGTTAGGGTTAGGGTTAGGGTTAGGGTTTGGGTTAGGGGACGAAGACGGTTTAGGGGACAGGTTAGAGTACCACAACGGTTTAGGGTGAGCGTACGTATTAGGGTACGGTTTAGTGTTAGCGTACGGGTTAAGATTAGGGGACAGGTTAAGGTAAGGCTTCGGGTAAGCGTTAGGGTTAGGGTTAGGGGATCGGGACGGTTTAGGGGACAGGATAGGGTTCGACAATGGTTTAGGGTGAGCGTACATGTTAGGGTATGGGTTATTGTTAGCATAGGGGTTAGGATTAGGGGACGGGTTAGGGTAAGGCTTTGGGTAAGGGTTAGGGTTAGGGTTAAGGTTAGGTTTAGGGGACGGGGACGGTTTAGGGGACAGGTTAGGGTATGACAATGGTTTAGGGTTAGCGTACGTGTTAGGGTATGGGTTAGTGTTAGCGTACAGGTTAGGAATAGCGGACGTGTTAGTGTAAGGCTTCGGGTAAGGGTTAGGGTTAGGGTTAGGGTTAGGGTTAGGGGACGGGGACGGTTTAGGGGACACGTTAGTGTACGACAACGGTTTAGGGTGAGCGTACGTGTTAGGGTACGGGTTAGTGTTAGCGTACGGTTTAGGATTAGGGGACGGGTGAGTGTAAGGCTTCGGGTACGGGTTAGGGTTATGGTTAGGGTTAAGTTTAGGGTTAGGGAATGGGGACGGTTTAGGGGACAGGTTAGGGTACGACAATGGTTTAGGGTGAGCGTACGTGTTAGGGTACGGGTTAGAGTTAGCATACGGGTTAGGATTAGGGGACGGGTTAGGGTAAGGCTTCGGGTAAGGGTTAGGGTTAGGGTTAGGGTTAGGGTTACAGTTAGGGGACGGGGACGGTTTATGGGACAGTTTAGTGTACGACAACGGTTTTGGGTGAGCGTACATGTTAGGGTATGGATTAGTGTTAGCGTTCGGGTAAGGATTATGGGACGGGTTAGGGTAAGGCTTCGGGTAAGGTTTATGGTTAGGGTTAGGGTTAGGGTTAGAGGACGGGGACGGTTTAGGGGACATGTTAGTGTACGACAATGGTTTAGGGTGAGCGTATGTGTTAGGGTATGGGTTAGTGTTAGCGTACCGGTTAGGTTTAGGGGATGGGTTAGGGTAAGGCTTCAGGTAAGGGTTAGGTTTAGGGTTAGGGTTAGGGTTAGGGTTAGGGGACAGGGACGGTTTAGGGTACAGGTTAGGGTACGACAACGGTTTATTGTGAGCGTACGTGTTAGGGTACGGGTTACTGTTAGTGTACAGGTTAGGATTAGGGGACGGGTTAGGGTAAGGCTTCGGGTAAGGGTTAGAGTTAGGGTTAGGGTTAGGGGACGGGGACGGGGACGGTTTAGGGGACAGGTTAGGGTACGACAACGGTTTAGGGTGAGCATACGTGTTAGGGTACGGGTTAGTGTTAGCCTACGGGTTAGGATTAGGGGACGGGTTAGTGTAAGGCTTCGGGTAAGGTTTAGGGTTAGGGTTAGGGTTAGGGTTATGGGACGGGGACGGGGACGGTTTAGGGGTCAGGTTCATGTACGACAACGGTTTAGGGTGAGCGTACGTGTTGCGGTACGGGTTAGTGTTAGCGTACGGGTTAGGCTTATGGGACGGGTTAGGGTAAGGCTTCGGGTAAGGTTTAGGGTTAGGGTTAGGGTTAGGGTTAGGGGACGGGGACGGTTTAGGAGACAGGTTAGGGTACGACAACGGTTTAGTGTGAGCGTACGTGTTAGGGTACGGGTTAGTGTTATCTTATGGGTTAGGATTAGGGGACGGGTTAGGGTAAAGCTTCGGGTAAGGGTTAGGGTTAGGGTTAGGGTTAGGGTTAGGGTTAGGGTACAGGGACGGTTTAGGGGACAGATTAGGGTACGACAACGGTTTTGGGTGAGCGTACGTGTTAGGGTATGGATTAGTGTTAGCGTACGGGTTAGGATTAGGGGACGGATTAGGGTAAGGCTTCGGGTAAGCGTTAGGGTTAGGTTTAGGGTTAGGGTTATGGTTAGGGGATGGGGACGCTTTAGGGGAGAGGTTAGGGTACGACAACGGTTTAGGGTGTGCGTACATGTTAGGGTATGGGTTAGTGTTAGCGTACGGGTTAGGATTAGGGGACGGATTAGGGTAAGGCTTTGGGTAAGGGTCAGGGTTAGGGTTAGTGTTAGGGTTAGGGGATGGGGACGGTTGAGGGGACAGGTTAGGGTACGACAAAGGTTTAGAGTGAGCGTACGTGTTAGGGAACGGGTTCGTGTTAGCGTATGGGTTAGGATTAGGGGACGTGTTAGGGTAAGGATTCGGGTAAGGGTTGGGGTTAGGGTTAGGGTTAGGATTAGGGTTAGGGGACGGTGACGTTTTAGGGGACAGGTTACGGTATGACAACGATTTAGGGTGAGCGTACGTGTTAGGGTACGGGTTAGTGTTAGCGTACGGGTTAGGATTAGGGGACGGGTTAGGGTAAGGCTTCGGGTAAGGGTTAGCATTAGGGTTTGGGTTAGGTTTAGGGTTAGGGGACGGGGACGGTTTAGGGGACAGTTTAGGGTACGACAACGGTTTAGGGTGAGCGTACGTGTTAGGGTACGGGTTAGTGTTAGCGTACGGGTTAGGATTAGGGGACGGGTTAGGGTAAAGCTTCGGGTAAGGATTAGGATTATGGTTAGGGTTAGGGTTAGGGTTAGGGAATGGGGACGGTTTAGGGGACAGGTTAGGGTACGACAACGGTTTAGGGTGAGCGTATGTGTTAGGGTATGGGTTAGAGTTAGCATACGGGTTAGGATTAGGGGACGGGTTAGGGTAAGGCTTCGGGTAAGGTTTAGGATTAGGGTTAGTGTTAGGGTTAGGGGACGGGGACGGTTTAGGGGACAGGTTAGGGTACGACAAATGTTTAGGGTGAGCGTACGTGTTAGGGTACTGGTTAGTGTTAGCGTACGGGTTAAGATTAGGGGACGGGTTAGGGTAAGGCTTCTGGTAAGGGTTCGGGTTAGGGTTAGGCTTAGGGTTAGGGTTAGGGGACGGGGTTGGTTTAGGGGACAGGTTAGGGTATGACAATGGTTTAGGGTGAGCGTACATGTTAGGGTACGTGTTAGTGTTAGCGTACGGGTTAGGATTAAGGGACGGGTTAGGGTAAGGCTTCAGGTAAGGGTTAGGGTTAGCGTACGGGTTAGGATTAAGGGACGGGTTAGGGTAAGGCTTCAGGTAAGGGTTAGGGTTAGGGTTAGGGTTAGGGTTATTGTTAGGGAACGGCGACGGTTTAGGGGACAGGTTAGTGTACGACAACTGTTTAGGGTGAGTGTACGTGTTAGGGTACGGGTTAGTGTTAGCGTTCGGTTAGGATTACGGGATGGGTTAGGGTAAGGCTTCGGGTAAGGGTTAGGTTTAGGGTTTGGGTTAGTGTTAGGGTTAGGGGACGGGGACGGTTTATGGGACAGGTTCGGGTACGACAACGGTTTAGGGTGAGCCTACGTGTCAGGGTACGGGTTAGAGTTATCGTATGGGTTAGGATTAGGGGACGGGTTAGGGTAAGGCTTCGGGTAAGGGTTAGGGTTAGGGTTAGGGTTAGAGGACGGGGAAGGTTTAGGGGACAGGTTAGGGTATGACAAATGTTTAGGGTGAGCGTACGAGTTAGGGTATGGGTTAGTGTTAGCGTACGGGTTAGGATTAGGGGACGGGTTAGGGTAAGGCTTCGGGTAAGTGTTCGGGTTAGGGTTAGGGTTAGGGTCAGGGTTAGGGGACGGTGACGGTTTAGGCGACAGGTTAGGGTACGACAACGTTTTAGGGTGAGCGTACGTGTTAGAGTACTGGTTAGTGTTAGCGTACGGGTTAGGAATAGGTGACGGGTTAGGGTAAGGCTTCGGGTAAGGGTTAGGGTTAGGGTTAGGGTTAGGGGACGGGGACGGTTTAGGGGACAGGTTCGGGTACGACAACGGTTTAGGGTGAGCGTCCGTGTTAGGGTACGGGTTATTGTTAGTGTACGGGTTAGGATTAGGGGACGGGTTAGGGTAAGGCTTCAGGTAAGGGTTAGGTTTAGGGTTAGGGTTAGGGTTAGGGTTAGGGGACAGGGACGGTTTAGGGAACAGGTTAGGGTACGAAAACGGTTTAGAGTGAGTGTACGTGTTAGGGTACGGGTTACTGTTAGCGTACGGGTTAGGATTAGGGGACGGGTTAGGGTAAGGCTTCGGGTAAGGCTTAGGGTTAGGTTAAGCGTTAGGGTTAGGGTTAGGGGATGGGGACGGTTTAAGGGAGAGGTTAGGGTACGACAACGGTTTAGGGTGAGCGTAAGTGTTAGGGTACGGGTTCGTGTTAGCGTACGATTTAGGATTAGGGGACGGGTTAGGGTAAGGCTTTGGGTAAGGGTTAGGGTTAGGGTTAGTGTTAGGGTTAGGGGACGGGGAAATTTTAGGGGTCAGGTTAGGGTATGACAAATGTTTAGGGTGAGCGTACGAGTTAGGGTACGGGTTAGTGTTAGCTTACGGGTTAGGATTAGGGGACGGGTTAGGGTAAGGCTTCGGGTAAGTGTTCGGGTTAGGGTTAGGGTTAGGGTTAGGGTTAGGGGACGGTGACGGTTTAGGCGACAGGTTAGGGTACGACAACGGTTTAGGGTGAGCGTACGTGTTAGAGTACTGGTTAGTGTTAGCGTACGGGTTAGGAATAGGGGACGGGTTAGGGTAAGGCTTCGGGTAAGGGTTAGGGTTAGGGTTAGGGTTAGGGTTAGGGGACGGGGACGGTTTAGGGGACAGGTTCGGGTACGACAACGGTTTAGGGTGAGCGTACATGTTAGGGTACGTGTTAGTGTTAGCGTACGGGTTAGGTTTAGGCGACGGTTTAGGGTAAGGCTTCGGATAAGGGTTAGGGTTAGGATTAGGGTTAGGGTTAGGGGACGGGGATGGTTTAGGGGACAGGTTAGGGTACGACAACGGTTTAGGGTGAGCTTACGTTTTAGGGTACGGGTTAGTGTTAGCGTACGGGTTAGGATTAAGGGACGGGTTAAGTTAAGTCTTCAGGTAAGGGTTAGGGTTAGGGTTAGGGTTAGGGTTAGGGGACGGCGACGGTTTAGGGGACAGGTTAGGGTACGACAACTGTTTAGTGTGCGTGTACGTGTTAGGGTACGTGTTAGTGTTAGCGTGCGGGTTAGGATTACGGGATGGGTTAGGGTAAGGCTTCGGGTAAGGGTTAGGGTTAGGGTTAGGGTTAGGGTTAGTGTTAGGGGACGGGGACAGTTTAGGGGACAGTTTAGGGTACGACAACTGTTTAGGGTGAGCGTACGTGTTAGGGTACGGTTTATTGTTAGTGTACGGGTTAGGATTAGGGGACGGGTTAGGGTAAGGCTTCAGGTAAGGGTTAGGGTTAGGGTTAGGGTTAGGGTTAGGGGACGGGGACGGTTTAGGGGACAGGTTCGGGTACGAAAACGGTTTAGAGTGAGCGTACGTGTTAGGGTATGGGTTAGTGTTAGCGTACGGGTTAGGTTTAGGGGACGGTTTAGGGTAAGGCTTCGGGTAAGGGTTAGGGTTAGGGGTAGGATTAGGGTTAGGGTTAGGGGACGGGGTTGGTTTAGGGTACAGGTTAGGGTACGACAATGGTTTAGGGTGAGCGTACATGTTAGGGTACCGGTTAGTGTTAGCGTACGGGTTAGGATTAAGGGACGGGTTAGGGTAAGGCTTCAGGTAAGGGTCAGGGTTAGGGTTAGGGGACGGGGACGGTTTAGGGGACACTTTAGTGTACGACAACGGTTTAGGGTGAGCGTACGTGTTAGGGTACGGGTTAGTGTTAGCGTACGGTTTAGGATTAGGGGACGGGTGAGTGTAAGGCTTCGGGTACGGGTTAGGGTTATGGTTAGGGTTAAGGTTACAGTTAGGGGACGGGGACGGTTTATGGGACAGGTTAGTGTATGACAACGGTTTTGGGTGAGCGTATATGTTAGGGTATGGATTAGTGTTAGCGTTCGGGTAAGGATTATGGGACGGGTTAGGGTAAGGCTTCGGGTAAGGTTTATGGTTAGGGTTAGGGTTAGAGGACGGGGACGGTTTAGGGGACATGTTAGTGTACGACAATGGTTTAGGGTGAGCGTATGTGTTAGGGTATGGGTTAGTGTTAGCGTACCGGTTAGGATTAGGGGATGGGTTAGGGTAAGGCTTCAGGTAAGGGTTAGGTTTAGGGTTAGGGTTAGGGTTAGGGTTAGGGGACAGGGACGGTTTAGGGTACAGGTTAGGGTACGACAACGGTTTAGTGTGAGCGTACGTGTTAGGGTACGGGTTACTGTTAGTGTACGGGTTAGGATTAGGGGACGGGTTAGGGTAAGGCTTCGGGTAAGGGTTAGAGTTAGGGTTAGGGTTAGGGGACGGGGACGGGGACGGTTTAGGGGACAGGTTAGGGTACGACAACGGTTTAGGGTGAGCATACGTGTTAGGGTACGGGTTAGTGTTAGCCTACGTGTTAGGATTAGGGGACGGGTTAGGGTAAGGCTTCGGGTAAGGTTTAGGGTTAGGGTTAGGGTTAGGGTTAGGGGACGGGGACGGTTTAGGAGACAGGTTAGGGTACGACAACGGTTTAGTGTGAGCGTACGTGTTAGGGTACGGGTTAGTGTTATCTTATGGGTTAGGATTTGGGGACGGGTTAGGGTAAAGCTTCGGGTAAGGGTTAGGGTTAGGGTTAGGGTTAGGGTTAGGGTTAGGGTACGGGGACGGTTTAGGGGACAGATTAGGGTACGACAACGGTTTTGGGTGAGCGTACGTGTTAGGGTATGGATTAGTGTTAGCGTTCGGGTAAGGATTAGGGGACGGGTTAGGATAAGGCTTCGGGTAAGGTTTAGGGTTAGGGGTAGGGTTAGGGTTAGAGGACGGGGACGATTTAGGGGACAGGTTCGGGTACGACAATGGTTTAGGGTGAGCGTTCGTGTTAGGGTATGGGTTAGTGTTAGCGTACGGGTTAGGATTAGGGGATGGGTTAGGGTAAGGCTTCGGGTAAGGGTTAGGGTTAGGGTTAGGGTTAGGGTTAGGTGACAGGGACGGTTTAGGGAACAGGTTAGGGTACGACAACGGTTTAGGGTGAGCATACGTGTTAGGGTACGGGTTACTTTTAGCGTACGGGTTAGGATTAGGGGACGGATTAGTGTAAGGCTTCGGGTAAGCGTTAGGGTTAGGTTTAGGGTTAGGGTTATGGTTAGGGGATGGGGACGCTTTATGGGAGAGGTTAGGGTACGACAACTGTTTAGGGTGAGCGTACATGTTATGGTATGGGTTAGTGTTAGCGTACGGGTTAGGATTAGGGGACGGATTAGGGTAAGGCTTTGGGTAAGGGTCAGGGTTAGGGTTAGTGTTAGGGTTAGGGGACGGGGACAGTTGAGGGGACAGGTTAGGGTACGACAAAGGTTTAGAGTGAGCGTACGTGTTAGGGAACGGGTTCGTGTTAGCGTATGGGTTAGGATTAGGGGACGTGTTAGGGTAAGGCTTCGGGTAAGGGTTCGGGTTAGGGTTAGAGTTAGGGTTAGGGTTAGGGGACGGTGACGGTTTACGGGACAGGTTACGGTACGACAACGATTTAGGGTGAGCGTACATGTTAGGGTACGGGTTAGTGTTAGCGTACGGGTTAGGATTAGGGGACGGGTTAGGGTAAGGCTTCGGGTAAGGGTTAGGGTTAGGGTTTGGGTTAGGTTTAGGGTTAGGGGACGGGGACGGTTTAGGGGACAGGTTAGGGTACGACAACGGTTTAGTGTGAGCGTACGTGTTAGGGTACGGGTTAGAGATAGCATGTGGGTTAGGATTAGGGGACGGGTTAGGGTAAGGCTTCGGGTAAGGTTTAGGATTAGAGTTAGTGTTAGGGTTAGGGGACGGGGACGGTTTAGGGGACAGGTTAGGGTATGACAAATGTTTAGGGTGAGCGTACGTGTTAGGGTACTGGTTAGTGTTAGCGTACGGGTTAAGATTAGGGGACGGGTTAGGGTAAGGCTTCTAGTAAGGGTTCGGGTTAGGGTTAGGGTTAGGGTTAGGGGACGGGGTTGGTTTAGGGGACAGGTTAGGGTATGAAAATGGTTTAGGGTGAGCGTACATGTTAGGGTACGGGTTAGTGTTAGCGTACGGGTTAGGATTAAGGGACGGGTTAGTGTAAGGCTTCAGGTAAGGGTTAGGGTTAGGGTTAGGGTTAGGGTTAGGGTTAGGGGACGGCGATGGTTTAGGGGACAGGTTAGTGTACGACAACTGTTTAGGGTGAGTGTACGTGTTAGGGTACGGGTTAGTGTTAGCGTACGGTTAGGATTACGGGACGGGTTAGGGTAAGGCTTCGGGTAAGGGTTAGGTTTAGGGTTAGGGTTAGTTTTAGGGTTAGGGGACGGGGACGGTTTAGGGGACAGTTTCGGGTACGACAACGGTTTAGGGTGAGCGTACGTGTCAGGGTACGGGTTAGAGTTATCGTATGGGTTAGGATTAGGGGACGGGTTAGTGTAAGGCTTCGGGTAAGGGTTAGGTTTAGGGTTAGGGTTAGGGTTAGGGGACGGGGACGGTTTAGGGGACAGGTTAGGGTACGACAACGGTTTAGGGTGAGCGTACGTGTTAGGGTACGGGTTAGTGTTAGCGTACGGTTTAGGATTAGAGGACGGGTGAGTGTAAGGCTTCGGGTAAGGGTTAGGGTTATGGTTAGGGTTAAGGTTAGGGTTAGGAAATGGGGACGGTTTAGGGGACAGGTTAGGGTACGACAATGGTTTAGGGTGAGCGTACGTGTTAGGGTACGGGTTAGAGTTAGCATACGGGTTAGGATTAGGGGACGGGTTAGTGTAAGGCTTCGGGTAAGGGCTAGGGTTAGGGTTAGGGTTAGGGTTACAGTTAGGTGACGGGGACGGTTTATGGGACAGGTTAGTGTACGACAACGGTTTTGGGTGAGCGTACATGTTAGGGTATGGATTAGTGTTAGCGTTCAGGTAAGGATTAGGGGACGGGTTAGTGTAAGGCTTCGGGTAAGGTTTATGGTTATGGTTAGGGTTAGGGTTAGAGGACGGGGACGGTTTAGGGGACATGTTAGTGTACGACAACGGTTTAGGGTGAGCGTATGTGTTAGGGTATGTGTTAGTGTTAGCGTACCGGTTAGGATTAGGGGATGGGTTAGGGTAAGGCTTCAGGTAAGGGTTAGGTTTAGGGTTAGGATTAGGGTTAGGGTTAGGGGACAGGGACGGTTTAGGGAACAGGTTAGGGTACGAAAACGGTTTAGAGTGAGCGTACGTGTTAGGGTACGGGTTACTGTTATCGTACGGGTTAGGATTAGGGGACGGATTATGGTAAGGCTTCGGGTAAGGCTTAGGGTTAGGTTAAGGGTTAGGGTTAGGGGATGGGGACGGTTTAAGGGAGAGGTTAGGGTACGACAACGGTTTAGGGTGAGCGTAAGTGTTAGGGTACGGGTTCGTGTTAGCGTACGATTTAGGATTAGGGGACGGGTTAGGATAAGGCTTTGGGTAAGCGTTAGGGTTAGGGTTAGTGTTAGGGTTAGGGGACGGGGACGGTTTAGGGGACAGGTTAGGGTATGATAAATGTTTAGGGTGAGCGTACGTGTTAGGGTACGGGTTAGTGTTAGCGTACGGGTGAGGATTAGGGGACGGGTTAGGGTAAGGCTTCGGGTAAGTTTTCGGGTTAGGGTTAGGGTTAGGGTTAGGGTTAGGGGACGGTGACGGTTTAGGCGACAGGTTAGGGTACGACAACGGTTTAGGGTGAGCGTACGTGTTAGAGTACTGGTTAGTGTTAGCGTACGGGTTAGGAATAGGGGACGGGTTAGGGTAAGGCTTCGGGTAAGGTTTAGGGTTAGGGTTAGGGTTAAGGTTAGGGGATGGGGACGGTTTAGGGGACAGGTTCGGGTACGACAACGGTTTAGGGTGAGCGTACGTGTTAGGGTACGGGTTAGTGTTAGCGTGCGGGTTAGGATTAGGCGACGGTTTAGGGTAAGGCTTCGGATAAGGGTTAGGGTTAGGATTAGGGTTAGGGTTAGGGGACGGGGATGGTTTAGCGGACAGGTTAGGGTACGACAACGGTTTAGGGTGAGCGTACGTTTTAGGGTACGGGTTAGTGTTAGCGTACGGTTTAGGATTAAGGGACGGGTTAAGTTAAGGCTTCAGGTAAGGGTTAGGGTTAGGGTTAGGGTTAGGGTTAGGGGACGGCGACGGTTTAGGGGACAGGTTAGGGTACGACAACTGTTTAGGGTGAGTGTACGTGTTAGGGTACGGGTTAGTGTTAGCGTGCGGGTTAGGATTACGGGATGGGTTAGGGTAAGGCTTCGGATAAGGGTTAGGGTTAGGGTTAGGGTTAGGGTTAGTGCTAGGGGACGGTGACGGTTTAGGGGACAGGTTAGGGTACGACAACTGTTTAGGGTGAGCGTACGTGTTAGGGTATGGGTTATTGTTAGCGTTCGGGTTAGGATTAGGGGACGGGTTAGGGTAAGGCTTCAGGTAAGGGTTAGGGTTAGGGTTAGGGTTAGGGTTAGGGGCGGGGACGGTTTAGGGGACAGGTTCGGGTAGGAAAACGGTTTAGAGTGAGCGTACGTGTTAGGGTATGGGTTAGTGTTAGCGTACGGGTTAGGTTTAGGGGACGGTTTAGGGTAAGGCTTCGGGTAAGGGTTAGGGTTAGGGGTAGGATTAGGGTTAGGGTTAGGGGACGGGGTTGGTTTAGGGGACAGGTTAGAGTACGACAATGGTTTAGGGTGAGCGTACATGTTAGGGTACGGGTTAGTGTTAGCGTACGGGTTAGGATTAAGGGACGGGTTAGGGTAAGGCTTCAGGTAAGGGTTAGGGTTAGGGTTAGGGTTAGGGTTAGGGTTAGGGGACGGCGATGGTTTAGGGGACAGGTTAGGGTACGACAACTGTTTAGGGTGAGTGTACGTGTTAGGGTACGGGTAAGTGTTATCGTATGGGTTAGGATTAGGGGACGGGTTAGGGTAAGGCTACGGGTAAGGGTTAGGTTTAGGGTTAGGGTTAGGGTTAGTGTTAGGGGACAGGGACGGTTTAGGGGACACGTTAGGGTACGACAACGGTTTAGGGTGAGCGTACGTGTTAGGGTACGGGTTAGTGTTAGCGTACGGTTTAGGATTAGGGGACGGGTGAGTGTAAGGCTTCGGGTAAGGGTTAGGGTTATGGTTAGGGTTAAGGTTAGGGTTAGGGAATGGGGACGGTTTAGGGGACAGGTTAGGGTACGACAATGGATTAGGGTGAGCGTACATGTTAGGGTACGGGTTAGAGTTAGCATACGGGTTAGGATTAGGGGACGGGTTAGTGTAAGGTTTCGGGTAAGGGTTAGGGTTAGGGTTAGGGTTAGGGTTACAGTTAGGGGACGGGGACGGTTTATGGGACAGGTTAGTGTACGACAACGGTTTTGGGTGAGCGTACATGTTAGGGTATGGATTAGTGTTAGCGTTCGGGTAAGGATTATGGGACGGGTTAGGGTAAGGCTTCGGGTAAGGTTTATGGTTAGGGTTAGGGTTAGGGTTAGAGGACGGGGACGGTTTAGGGGACATGTTAGTGTACGACAACAGTTTAGGGTGAGCGTATGTGTTAGGGTATGGGTTAGTGTTAGCGTACCGGTTAGGATTAGGGGATGGGTTAGGGTAAGGCTTCAGGTAAGGGTTAGGTTTAGGGTTACGGTTAGGGATAGGGTTAGGGTTAGGGTACGGTGACGGTTTAGGCGACAGGTTAGGGTACGACAATGGTTTAGGGTGAGCGTACGTGTTAGAGTACTGGTTAGTGTTAGCGTACGGGTTAGGAATAGGGGACGGGTTAGGGTAAGGCTTCGGTAAGGGTTAGTGTTAGGTTTAGGGTTAGGGTTAGGGGACGGGGACGGTTTAGGGAAAGGTTCGGGTACGACAACGGTTTAGGGTGAGCGTACGTGTTAGGGTACCGGTTAGTGTTAGCGTACGGGTTAGGTTTAGGGGACGGTTTAGTGTAAGCTTCGGATAAGGTTTAGGGTTAGGATTAGGGTTAGGGTTAGGGGACGGGGATGGTTTAGGGGACAGGTTAGGGCACGACAACGGTTTAGGGTGAGCGTACGTTTTAGGGTACGGGTTAGTGTAGTGTACGTGTTAGGATTAAGGGACGGGTTAAATTAAGGCTTCAGGTAAGGGTTAGGGTTAGGGGTTAGGGTTAGGGTTAGGGGACGGCGACGGTTTAGGAGACAGGTTAGGGTACGACAACTGTTTAGGGTGAGTGTACCTGTTAGGGTACGGGTTAGTGTTAGCGTGCGGGTTAGGATTACGGGATGGGGTTAGGGTAAGGCTTCGGGTAAGGGTTAGGGTTAGGGTTAGGGTTAGGGTTAGTGTTAGGGGACGGGGATGGTTTAGGGGACAGGTTAGGGTACGACAACTGTTTAGGGTGAGCGTACGTGTTAGGGTACGGGTTATTGTTAGCGTACGGGTTAGGATTAGGGGACGGGTTAGGGTAGGGCTTCGGGTAAGGGTTAGCGTTAGGGTTAGGTTTAGGGTTAGGGTTAGGGGATGGGGACTGTTTAGGGGACATGTTAGGGTACGACAACGGTTTAGGGTGAGCGTACGTGTTAGGTTAGGGTTAGTGTTAGCGTACGGGTTAGGATTAGGGGACGGGTTAGGGTAAGGCTTCGGGTAAGGGTTAGGGTTAGTGTTAGGGTTAGGGTTAGGGGACGGGGACGGTTTAGGGGACAGGTTAGGGTACGACAACGGTTTAGGGTGAGCGTACGTGTTAGGGTACTGGTTATGGTTAGCGTACGAGTTAGGATTAGGGGACGGGTTAGAGTAAGGCTTCGGGTAAGTGTTAGGGTTAGTGTTAGGGTTAGGGTTAGGGGATGGGGACGGTTTAGGGACAGGTTAGCGTATGACAATGGTTTAGGGTGAGCGTATGTGTTAGGGTATGGGTTAGTGTTAGCGTACGGGTTAGGATTAGGGGATGGGTTAGGGTAAGGCTTCGGGTAATGGTTAAGGGTTAGGGTTAGGGTTAGGGTTAGGGGACAGGGACGGTTTAGGGAACAGCTTAGGGTATGACAATGGTTTTGAGTGAGCGTACGTGTTAGGGTACGGGTTACTGTTAGCGTACGGGTTAGGATTAGGGGACGGGTTAGGGTAAGGCTTCGGGTTAGGGTTAGGGTTAGGGTTAGGGTTAGGGTTAGGGACGGGGACGGTTTAGGGGACAGGTTAGGGTAGGACAACGGTTTAGGGTGAGCGTAAGTTTTAGGGTACGGGTTAGTGTTAGCGTACGGGTTAGGATTAGGGGACGGGTTAGGGTAAGGCTTCGGGTAAGGGTTAGGGTTAGGGTTAGGGTTAGGGGACGGGACGGTTTAGGGGACAGGTTAGGGTAGGACAACTGTTTAGGGTGTGCATACGTGTTAGGGTACGGGTTAGTGTTAGCCTACGGGTTAGGATTAGGGGACGGGTTAGGGTAAGGCTTCGGGTAAGTGTTAGGGTTAGGGTTAGGGATAGGGTTAGGGGACGGGGACGGGGACAGTTTAGGGGACAGGTAGTGTACGACAACGGTTTAGGGTGAGCGTACGTGTTAGGCTACGGGTTAGTGTTAGCGTACGGTTTAGGCTTATGGGACGGGTTAGTGTAAGGCTTCGGGTAAGGTTAGGGTTAAGGTTAGG